>NC_065444.1:110690071-111004041 GCF_917563875.1 Diabrotica virgifera virgifera | reverse complement strand
GTTACTGCCTCCAATCTTGCCTTGTATTCAGCATTTCCCCTCTTTGCTACCTATATTATGATATTTGCACTTACCTACCTTCTTACTCTACCTTTGTCCATGCGGTCCTATGCTCATTTGCCCATTCTTACTGCCACTTCGTTATGCTGCTATTCCTAGCTAATATTTCCTCCTGCTCATCTCCTTCACCATCAGTTGGCTAGCGAACACACCCACGATCACTTATATGGCCACTGTGGAATTTTCTTTGGACTTTCTCTAACATCCATCTATATTTCTTGATGTTAACCATGTGTTGCCATACCGATACCGCGTAGAATACAGTGAAGTGGATCACTTCTATTAAAATTCTCCTTTTGACTGCCTCTGGTCTTCTCACCTTGGGCCTAATCCTTGTCGGCACCGCAGTCGTCTCCTCTGTCCTGCGAATGACATATTTAACGTACTCTCCAAAAGTTCGTCTCGTATCTTGTACCAAAGTACTTTCCTTCTTTGGCGGGTAATATCCTTTCTCCCTACAGGATAAAAATATATGGTCTTTGGCACTTGGGATTTTGTAGATCAAAGCTTTCCTTTTTTTGGCCACCAGCATGAGGTTTCTACTTTCCAGCCACGTCTTTACTTTGTTAAGGGCTCTGTTCACTATGCAGGATTGATCAGTTTTTGTTGTATTCTAGCAGTACTACTAAGTCATCATATACTACTACCTATACACCAATGCCCAGTTCGGTCTCGAAAATCTCATTGTACAGCAAATTCCAAAGCAATAATCCCAGGACATAACCCTGCGGCACTTCCGCCATGGTCGAGAAATATCGGAAAGAACAAAAATTCTTTAACAGTTGCGTCAAAAGTGTACTACTTCACGAAACAGAAACATGGAAACAGGACGAAACTACAACTAAGAAACTGCAAAATTTTGTAAACAAATGTCTAAGAATAATACTGCAAATATATTGGCTCAACAGAATAACTAAGTAATACAAAACTATGGGAAAGAACAAAGTAAACTAACATAATATCTACTATAGTCAAGGAAAAAAGAAAATGGATTGGCCACACTTTGAGGAAAGATCAAAGCAATATATCAAGACAAGCACTTAGATACCGACCAGAGGGGAAATGAAAGAGAAGAAGACCAGGCAACAGCTAGAGGCGAACTACAACGAAAGAACACGACTCAGATGGGGTGAGTAAAGTCACAAACAAAGCAAAAAATAGAAGAGAATGGAAGGAACGAGTACACAATTGATCCAGAGAATAAACACAAAAGGAGCATCTTTTAAAACGCAGCTGCAGTAATTTATTGCCCTTCTGGCCATTATCGGAAAACCGCAAACCAGTTGGCATAATAGTCGGTGGTCCGGCAAGTCAGTCTCTACACAGCATGCGAACGGCAGACACACCTTCGCTCTCGCTAACAAACAACCCTCTTTCTAGATATAACCAAAACACCGCTTGTTTACCCAAAATAAATAAATATTACTGTTCGTTGTTACACTTATTTTTAATTAATTCCGTCAACATAGACCACCGGAATAAAACCATTAAATGAAGTTTATATTTTTGTAATTTTTTAAGCTACATGTATGAGTTTCAATTAAAATCAGTCTTACATTGAGACGAATTAAAACAAACAAATAGTGTCCCATGATAATGTTCCCTAATCTTTTGTAAATCACCGCACTATAAAACTTACCATAGTCTAAAGTAAGGGAGAGAGCCAAAATATAAATGATCGAAATACGGTACAGCATTTATTGATCGATGAGGTTTAGTTTGGATTATGATAGTTTTAGGCTGTATGAGGACGATAACACTAATGGTTATCCACCGTTTGTCCGATGAATTATTGTTTTTAATATTTGGAAGTTTCGGGGGCAGTAGATTCGACGTTGTGACAAGGGTTTTGTTTACTGGGGTATACGCAATTAGATCTGTATAGACTGAAACTTAGTTTGGGGTTGTTGCCCGAATTCGATTGAGTAGTGTGAAAGTGGTTTATAGTGGGAAAGGTTCAACCGTACCTCCCGATCCTATTCTTAAATTGAACCTTTTTTGATTGATTCACTACAACTCATTTCATTGATGTACTAATACAATTTGTACTTTTTAGTTCAAGTAATGAAGCTTAAAATAGGACAAAACCTCGCAATTTTTACAGAATGCATCGATTTGCTTGAAAATTTGAGAATAAGTAGTGCATAGTCCAAGGATCAAAATCTATATCATGCCAAAAGGCGCTTTTACCATGGGGGTGGTTGCCACCCCATCTCGGGGGTGGAATTGTTATTATATTTTGACCGCAAGAGTTGGTAAAAACATTCATTATGTATAAGCAAAAAACGTTCTATATATTTTTTTGATAAAATTAATAGTTTTCGATTTATTCGCTATCAATAGTGTTAGTTTTATATCGAAAAAATCAATGTTTTTAATCAGTTTTCTGCAAAGAACTCAAAAAGTTTTCGTTTTATCAAAACAACTTTACTTAACAAAAATGTACCTTTTGAAAAAATAAACAAAACCGTTTTTTATTTTCTTTAAGACCAATAGTAATCGAGCTATACTTTTTTTATATATTGGCTCTTCTTCGTCAAATGCTAAATATTGTAGTTTCAAAGTCAAAGGACGGGAAAACTATGCATTTTTCGAGGATAACTTGTTGAAACTAATTTAAAGTATTTAAAAAATTTTATTTCCACAAATAAAAAAAATCTCTAGCTAAACAAATTAAGTGAGTTATAATGAAAAGAATGGCCGTCCTTATTTTTTTCAGCAAAAAAGTGATCGTAAACAACCCCCTAATCACCACCCTAATTAAAATTTGTCATTGACCTGATTTAGTTTTCTTGATTTATGTATTGTTAATAGGTTCTAGAAGTTTGGTCGGCATTGAATAATTAGTTTTAAAAAAAAAATGGAGTTAAAAGCGAATAACGAATTTTTGTAGTTTGGTAAAAAAATGCCCTTTTCTTCAGAATAGAAAGATAAGCCTCAGAGATACGAAAAAATATTTAAATATGAAATTGTAGCTTATTTAATTCCCAACAACTTGGTTTGCAAAAAATTTTTTACGGCAAAAATTAAGTGAGCTATTGACAATTAAAACTTGTAATATCATGGAAAACCCACCTTTACCAACCCTTTCAATGCCACCTGTTTTTGTGACTGAGAATTTTAAAAGGATTTAATATTAATAGCCTTATAGATCTTATAAAAACCTACAAAATTATTTTTTAACGAACTTTCTAAGATAAAAAAATAAAAAGTTACGGTTACAAAATTAATATATTTTTTTGAAAAAAACAAGGAGAAATCCAAGAATGGCCGTCCTTATTTTTTTCAGCAAAAAAGTGATCGTAAACAACCCCCTAATCACCACCCTAATTAAAATTTGTCATTGACCTGATTTAGTTTTCTTGATTTATGTATTGTTAATAGGTTCTAGAAGTTTGGTCGGCATTGAATAATTAGTTTTTAAAAAAAATGGAGTTAAAAGCGAATAACGAATTTTTGTAGTTTGGTAAAAAAATGCCCTTTTCTTCAGAATAGAAAGATAAGCCTCAGAGATACGAAAAAATATTTAAATATGAAATTGTAGCTTATTTAATTCCCAAGAACTTGGTTTGCAAAAAATTTTTTACGGCAAAAATTAAGTGAGCTATTGACAATTAAAACTTGTAATATCATGGAAAAACCACCTTTACCAACCCTTTCAATGCCACCTGTTTTTGTGACTGAGAATTTTAAAAGGATTTAATATTAATAGCCTTATAGATCTTATAAAAACCTACAAAATTATTTTTTAACGAACTTTCTAAGATAAAAAAATAAAAAGTTACGGTTAAAAAATTAATATATTTTTTTCAAAAAAACAAGGAGAAATCCAATTGGAAGCATAATAATGTGGGTTAGCGGTGTTTTTAGTCATTGGCCTTATTCATTCTTATTTATTGATGTATTGTTAATAGATTCTAGAAGTTTGACTGGCTTAGAATGATTAGTTTTTAAAAAAACTGAAGTTTAAAGCGAATAACGAATGTTGTAGGTAATTTAACTCCCAAGAACTTGGTTTGATAAAATTTGTTCTACGGCAAAAATTGAGTGAATCGTAAATGAGTATACCATCGAAAAACATTGATTTTTTAGATATAAAACTAACACTTTCGATAGCGAATAAATCAAAAACTATTAATTTTATCAAAAATATGTATAGAACATTTTTTGCTTAGAATGAATGTTCATATTAACTTTTGCGGTCAAAATATATTAAAAAATTTCCACCCCCGAGATGGGGTGGCAACCACCCCCATGGTAAAAGCGCCTGTCAGCATCATATAGATTTTGATCTATGGCCTATCCACTACTTATTCTAAAATTTTCAAGCAAATTGATCCATTCTGTAAAAATTGCGAGGTGAAAAGCTTTGGTTCCTGGACTATTTAAAGTTACAATTTTTATACTTTCGTATATTAGATAATTCTTAAGCGGGTAAACGACACCTGTTTTTGTGGATAAGCTTTCTTAAAATTTTTCTTGTAGTATATTTACAAAAATGAGAAGTTAAAATAATTATGTATTAGAAAGGGGACGGGTATGGTTTGAAATCAACATTTCAAGCACATGTTTGTGATTTTTTTAAAACTGTGGTATAATAATATTTTATTTTTAAATTAAATAGACATACATATTAAGAATTTTGCGGTTGGCAGAACTCGTCACTAGATTATGTGAAACAAAAAATTCTTCTTCTTCTTTCTCATAATCCTTAGTGCCCTTCAGGGCATCGGATAACAAAACATTCAAAAAGATTTTATTAGCTTACGAGTTTCTCGAGATAAGGCTGTCGTAATTTTTATTTTTAACAATTTTTGAGTTCTTTGTATCCCTCGGAAGTAAAAAGAAACGAAATTCTTGGTAACAAAAGTGTGCAATTAACATGTATTTATTATTGCTAAACAAAAAATATAGCCATGGGCCCCTGAGGCCTGCATTGCTGTTAGTATAAACAAAAAATAAGAATGAAAACAAATATATTTCAACAGCGTTACCTCAAGAAATGTCTAAATGAAATCTATGCAAAATTTCAGGTGAATTGGTCAAGTAGTTTTTTGAGTTGAAATTAAAGTCCGGATTATAAGCATTTTGCTTTTTTTTTGCTTTTTTGCTTTTTTGCTTATAATTAGGATTTTTAGTAAAAATGCTTATTTTAAAGATATGTTGCTTATTTTTGTTTATTTTACTTCTTATGATAAACTATACTGAAATTTCGTGTTATTTCCTGTCTTAAGCAAAATTCTATGAAGTATACAGAGCTATAAAACTCTAATAATTCAATAAACCATAAGAATGTTAATCCATTAGGCTTAGGAGATAAACGGGAAAAGCCATAGTTATACCTGTCATGTAATAAACTAATATTTGTCTACAGACAGCCCCAATTTATTATATTGTTATAAAATAATACCGATACGTTTGTCAAATTTAAATACGCACCAAGCACATCTGCAGATGCTGAAAGAACTTTTTCTACGTATAAATATACAGGGTGGGGCATTAGTGTGACAAAGTCCAATTACTCGTTTGTCGTAAGAGATGCGAAAAAAAGTTATTTAGATAAAAGTTGGGGCACTGATAGGACCATAATTTAAAAATATTTTCAAATATACAGGGGCGTGCGTATTGACAGGGTGACTCAAACTTATGTTTTTTTAAATGGAACACCCTGTATATTTTTACATTTTTGGATTCTTCTCAATCTTTCCATTCTTAAAATATAGGGTTTTGTAATATTAAACGAGGTAGTTTAAAAGATAATTACGTTTTTTTGTTAATTTCGTAGCAGTATTTACACCCTGTAGAATTGTAGTGATTTGACATCAGATTTTTATTTTATGTTCAAACGATTTTTAATATAGTCCACTATTGTTAAACATTAACAATATAACGAAATGTTAAACTTTAGTATACAGGTTTGGTCGAAACTCGGAATGAGTATTTTCTGAGTTTTCTTAAATGGAACACCCTGTATTTTAGTATTTTAATGAAATGATATTTTATGGTACTTTTTTATTTCTTAAGCATTCCCTATACCTAAGTGCTTTAATTTTTAAGTTATTCGTGATTCTTTAAGCCAAACATTATTTGCCAGAAAAATTACGGTAAACTTTATTAGGTGGCCGTGAAAATATTCAATCAAAAATAATTTTTCGAAAAAAAAAATACATCATAATCTAGCCTGATCCTTAATTTATTAATATTGGATGAAGTATCCAAATAAATTCATAGTTAAGATTGTTGGTGCGCAAAATATTAATAAAAACATACAATATACTACCTAGTCGACTATGACACTAAATTTCCTTAAAAATTTGACACTATACCATTTTTATAGTTCCAGTTGCTTTGTTACCATTACTAATATGAATTTTTCTAATAAGGAAATGATTAATAAGATTTTTGTGCTAGTGGAGTATAACAAAAATGTGCTACTAGCAATAAGAATTTTTCATCAGAAATTCCCTGATAGACGACAACTAAGAAGAGAAACGTTAAAAATGTACTAGAGGGGTTTCAACGGACTGGACACTTAGATTATGATAAATCTGATCGAACAAAAACTATTGTAAGTGAAGAAAACAGGAATTAAATGTAATCCTTAGTGCCACTGAGGATCTGCATATTAGTACAACCGTTCTTACAATCTAAGTATCTAGTCTGTTGAAAACGTTTGTAACAATTGTAACAATTTCGATACTTTCAAAAGTTTCTCTTTTTGGTTGTCGTCTATCAGGGAATTGCTGATGATAAATTATTATTGCAAGCAGCTCATTTTTGTTATACTCTCCTAGCACAAAGCCATTTTAATCAGTTCCTCATTAGAAAAATTAATATTAGTAATGGTAACAAATCAACTGGAACTATATAAATAGTATAATGTCAAATGTTTAAGAAAATTTTGTGTCACAGCCAACTAGGGAGAATTTTGTATGTTTGATTAATGTTTTAAGCACCAACAACCTTAACTACGAATGTATTTGAATATCTCATCCAATATTAATAAATTAAGAATCAGGTTAGATTATTATGTATTTTTTTTTGAAAAATTATTTTTGATTGGATATTTTCACGGCCACCTAATAAAATTTCACGTAATTTTTCTTGCAATTAATGCTTGGTTTAAAGAACCACGAATAACTTACAAATTAAAGCACTTAGGTATAGGGAATGCTTAAGAAATAAAAAAGTACCATAAAATATCATTTCATTACAATACTAAAATACAGGGTGTTCGATTTAAGAAAACTCAGAAAATACTCATTCCGAGTTTCGACCCACCCTGTATACTAAAATTAAACATTTCACTATACTGTTAATGATTAACACTAGTAGACTATATTAAAAATCGTTTGAATATAAATAGCAAATTTGATGTAAAATCACTACAATTCTACAGGGTGTAGATGTTGCTACGAAATTAACAAAAAAAAACGTAATTAACTTTTAAACTACCTCGTATAATATTACAAAACCATATATTTTAAGAAAGGAAACAGTGAGGAGAATCCAATATAGTAAAAGTATACAGGGTGTTCCATTTAAAAAGCATAAGTTTGTGTCACCCTGTCAATACGGACGCCCCTGTATATTTGAAAATATTTTTAAATTCTGGTACTATGTGTGCCCCAACTTTTACCTAAATAACTTTTTTTCGTATCTCTTATGACAAACGAGTAATTGGACTTTGTCACACTAATGCCCCACCCTGTATGTATACAGATAGAAGACATAGCTTTTTACAAGAAAATTTTAAAAAACATATTATTGTTAATAGTTTTTATGCTAATGTCCATGAATAAAAAATATATTAATATGTTAATTATTTTTCGATTCACCGTGTGCAGCGTGTGCAGTGACCAACAAGGTTCACCTGTCTTGAAAGAAATTTATGCGCGCATGAGGATGCTTAGATGGATAAGCGGAGTGACAAAAACGGATAAAATTAAGAATGAGTATGTATATTATGACTAGTTTGGCATTTATCCGAAATAAAAATTACAGAAACTAAAGAACAGATCCAATAGACGAAGGCGAAGTAGAACCAATCAGTGTGGACGAGATAAGACGCACCTTAAAGGAAACAAAAAACTGGAAAGCCACAAGATCTAGAAACATTTCCATTGAATTAATAAAACTCGGATCGTCATTACTAATAGAATTGTTGGCGGAGATTTTTAATAAATTTCTAATCAAATAAGAAAATATTCCAGCAGATTAGAGCTTGGCATGTATAAGCTCTAACCACAAAAAAGGACAAAAGGAAATATAAAAATGATAGGGGTATATACACCAGGGAAATAAGGCAAAAATATACCATGTTCGGGACACTTGAGCAGCCAGGTTGCAAATGTAGTCCTGTCGCCAGGGGGGGTACAACGGCCTCCTGTATTCAGATGGACTTACCCAAGATTTTTTATGTATATTGACTTGTAGAACACGAATTTTTTGGGTAACAGTTGATCCGGATGTCGATAAGATTGTTATAAACGAAGAAGTTGAGGAATCACATAACAGCGATTTCTCGCAAAACAAAACATTTTTTTGTATTTTTTTGGGCCATTCTAACCAAAAAATGTTCCCACAATTTTTTCGTAGGATGCATAGTTTTCGAGATAAACGCGGTTGAACTTTCAAAAAATCGAAAAATTGCAATTTTTGAACCCGAATAACTTTTGATTAAAAAATAAAATAGCAATTCTGCTTACCGCATTTGAAAGTTCAAGTCAAATTATATCGGTTTTAATTATTTGTATTGCTAAAAATTTATTATTTTATTGTTAAAACAAAGCTATAAACACCTAGTGCTTGAGTGATGTTTTCAATGATTTCTCATTTAAAATCAAACGAGTAGGTAGCGGAGATACCTACCGAAGAGTGCAAGCGGGGCTATTTCTACGTAGCATGCATTAAAATGCATGTATTAGGCACGGGAAACACTATGTGTTTATAGCTTTTTTTAACAATCAAAAAATAAATTTTTAGCAATGCAAATATTCAAAACAGATATAATTTGAAAATGTAAAGACTGAAAAAGTTTTGTACACACTTATGACAACAGGTAAAAGGGGGAGAAGTGTACTTTTGAAGTGTGTAAAATTAATAATTCTTAGCTGAGCGCTTTCGGCTTATAAAGCCATCTTCGGAGCTATGCTACAATAAAAGATCTCTAATGAATAATTGATCTTAGAATTCAAAGTTTAACTTACGTCAAAAGGTCAAAATACCACTATGAAGAGATATGAAGACTAATGGAACCCATCTCTCTTCATAGTGGTATTTTGACCTTTTGACGTAAGTTAAACTTTGAATTCTAAGATCAATTATTCATTAGAGATCTTTTATTGTAGCATAGCTCCGAAGAGGCTTTATAAGCCGAAAGCGCTCAGCTAAGAATTATTAATTTTACACACTTCAAAAGTACACTTCCCCCCCTTTTACCTGTTAGATATAATTTGACTCAAACTTTTAAAGCCGGTAAGCAGAATTGCTATTTTATTTTTTATTCAAAGGTTATTCGGGTTCAAAAATTGCAATTTTTCGATTTTTTGAAAGTTTAGCCGCGTTTATCTCGAAAACTATGCATCCTACGAAAAAACTTGTAGGGACATTTTTTGGCTAGAATGCCCCAAAAAATACAAAAAAATGTTTTGTTTTGCGAGAAATCGCTGTTATGTAATTCCTCAACTTCTTTGTTTATAACAACCTTATCGACATCCGGATCAACTGTTACCCAAAAAATTCGTATTCTACGGGCCAAAATACATAAAAAAATCTTGGGTAAGTCCATCTGAATTAAGAAGGCCGTTGTACCCCACCTGGCGACAAGACTAATGGATTTTTTAGATACTACATACCTAATTCATTATAAATACAAAATTGTCCGTCATAATTCGGACGAGAATTTTAGTTTTTAACAAATAAGCGTCAAAAATGGCAGTTTTTTCGTTTAAATCGCTACAGGTAAAAATAGGGCAACTAAATATGTTATTTATAGTGTCCTTTTTTAGTAGATGAGCAAAGGCTTAAAATGGCAGTTTTTAAGTCTGATTTTACCAATCCTTTGTTGCTTCGGAAATTTCAAAATAAAATTAAAATTTCGAAAATAAAAAATTGCTATAACTTTTGCGAACACGACCTTAAGACTTTCATATTGCATGAAAAGTTGACTCAAACAGTCCGTATAATGCACAACAATTTTTAAGACGCATTTAAAAAAATCATTAAAAAGTCATTTTTATCAATCCGAAGTCATTTTTCTAAAGTAGGGTCATTTTTTTCTTAAAAACAATTTGAATAACTTTGTTAATATTGACTCTAGACTAAAACCACTTTGGGATTTTAAAAGCTGGTATTTTTACACGAATTTTCAAAAAAAAAAACCTTTTCGCCAAAGTTAATCAGGGTCAAAATTAGCTACTTTTTTATTTAATTCACAACTACTTTGTTTATAACAATTAAGCAACCTAACTAGCGCCATTTTGAAATTCAAGGTATATGTATAGTTTACTTGTAAAGTTTGACTAAATTTTGAACTTCAATAAAGTGGTTAATAAAGCTTTAAACATTATGTCCTAACGAAATCGATTCGTGGTCGGTGGAGGGTAATAATTCTTAAAATCCGTGCATTTAAAAAATGAAATTGATTCTTCAAACATATGCTGCAATTAATATCTCCGGCGCTTGTTGATGGATTTTGATCATATTTTTTTTTTAATTTGTATGTACTCGTAGTCTTGTAGAGTACGTTATGTACACATATCCCCACCTAACATTACAAAATGTTAGGGGGAACCCCCCTTCTCACTCAGTGGCTAACTTTGACCGCGATTAACCTAGGCAAAAAGTTTTTTTATACCAGCTTTTGAAATTCCAAAGTAGATTTACTCTACAGTCAATATTAACAAAGGTTTTCAAATTGTTTTTAAGTAAAAAATGACTCTACTTTAGTAAAATGTTTTTGGAATGATAAAAATGACTTTTTATAGATTTTTTTAAATGCTTGGAAAATATAAGTGTTTTTCTTTCATGTGCTTTCCACAGAATTGTTGTATCGTTATTATTTTCTGAACAATAACATTGCAAAAAAAAGTTTTTTTGGATAAACAAATTGAATAAAATTTAAACTAATTGACGAATCGTCTTCAAATTTTTTGTGCATGATAGTTGTCTCAACTTTTCGTGCAATATCAAAGTCTTAAGTTAATTTTCGCAAAAGTTATAGCAAATTTTTTATTTTCGAAATTTTAGTCTTATTTTGCAATTAGCGAAGCAACAAATGATTGGACCGAAATTCAAAAACTGCCATTTTAAACCTTTGCCCATTTACTAAAAGAAGGACACTATAAATAACAGATTTAATTACCCTATTTTTACCTGTAGCGATTTAAACGAAAAAACTGCCATTTTTGACGCTTATTTGTTAATAACTAAAATTCTCGTCCTAACTGTGACGGGCATTTTTGTGTTTATAATGTATTAAGTATATAGTACCCAAAAAATCCATTTGCAACCTGGCTGCTCAAGTGTCCCGACAAAAGCCTTATAGACTAAGAGCCGCTATAGGTGAAAATTCTTAATCATTTTAGGCACGACGGGACCCTATAACTTAAATAGTAGAACCTAAAAGAAAACGTTTAAACACTGTGCCGTCACTTTTCAGTGGCACATGCGTCTACAGTGGCGCATCAAACTTTCCACTTATGGACGGGATACATAAATTAAAAAATACCCTCCCTAATTACCAGAATTTAATTTTTTCATTTTTTAAGTTTTATGTGATTAAGACATAAGATTCATCGTAATTTTAACCCACCACCCCCTTCTCCCTGCCCCCACCATCAAAAACTTTATTTTTCGATTTTATTTTTTTTTTTTTGGTGGGATGCAATCAATTTTAAAATTTCAAAAAATTTACGCGCATAGTTAAGGGTTTTATAAAACACGTCTATTTTTTATAGACCTGTAGGTTGAGTGTACATAACCTCAAAAAAATTTTAAAATTTTTTTTTTTTGAAAAAAAGTATATAACTTTTTTTTGGGGATAGCTGCAGATCTAATTTTTTCTTAGTCTTGTGTATTTTGTCAAACACTATATCACTAATTTTTTTCAGATTTTTCTGTAACGTTGGTCACCTTCAAAAATCCAAAAAACTGTTTTTTAAGGCGGTTTTGGGGGGTTTGAACTTGTTTTTCTGATTTTTAAATATTCTAAAGAACTCAGTTACTTCAAGTTACATATAACCTATAAAAACAAAATTGATGTGATATATTATGAAGTCTATAAAATAGGGAAAATCCCCCAAAACCCCCCAAAAAACAGTTTTTCGGATTTTTGAAGGTGGGGAGACTTACGGAAAAATCTGAAAAAAATTTAAAATATAGTGTTTGATAAAACACACAAGATTAAGAAAAAATTAGACCGGCAGCTATTCCTCAAAAAAAGTTATACGCTTTTTTGAAAAAATAAATTTCTTTTAATTTTTTTAGGTTATGTACACTCTACCTATGGGTCTATAATAAATAGGCATGTTTTATAAAAGCCTCAACTATGCGTGTGAATTTTTTGAAATTTTAAAATTGATTGGATCCCACCAAAAAAAAATAAAAACGAAAAATGAAGTTTTTGATGGTGGGGGCAGGGGGAAAGGGGTGGTGGGTTAAAATCACGATGAATCCTATGTGTTAATCACATAGAACTTAAAAAAATAAAAAAATTTAATTCTGTTAGTAAGTTCTGTTAACTTTTAATTTATTTATCCCGTCCATAAGTGGAAAGTTTGATGCGCCACTGTCGACGCATGTGCCACTGAAAAGTGACCGCACAGTGTTCAAACGTTTTCTTTTAGGTTCTACTATTTAAGTTATAGGGTCCCATCGTGCCTAAAATGATTAAGAAATTTCACCTATAGCGGCTCTTAGTCTATTATTTCTCTGGACTAATAAGCGAAAACACTTGAGATTACCCACTGCAAGAACAAAGCAAGGAACAGAACAGAATGGCGGAAAATCCTAAAACAAGCCTGGACCCAAAACGGGTTGTCGAGCTACTGATGATGATGATGATGAATAAGCGTTACTAGCTCATTGGAGAGGTTATACTGCCGACTGATAAAAGAACGAAACGCAAACCAATATGAGGAAACAGACTATCAGAGTGAAATCCGTACTAGCAGATTTTGTATTGGTAATATATTTGTACTTTAACAAATTATAGAGAAAGGAACAGCAAAAATTTACCGACTCATTTAGTGTTGGTTGACTTAAAGAAGGCCCCTAGATACAGTACCATTAAAATTATTTTTTTTAATATTGACGAAGACAAGCCTAAGTAATGCATATACATCAATGCTATAGCGAATATGTATATAAATACACAATCATCATCATCATCATCACACAGCCAAATTTGTCCACTGTCGGACATAGGCCTCCTCAAGATGTCTCCACCATTCTCTGTCCTGGGCAGCTGCAATCCAGTTTGTCGCTATTCTCTTAATATCATCGGTCTATCTGGTAGGTGGTCTTCCACGACTTCGTTTGTCCGCCCTTGTCCATCACTCTAACATCTTCCTTGTCCATCTGTTGTCTCTCTGTCTTGCGACGTGTGCTGACCATTTCCACTTCAACTTCGTAATGCGCTTTATGATGTCTTCCACTCCAGTTCTTCGCCGTAACTCATCATTTCGTATTCTGTCTCTCAAAGTTAGGCCAAGCATGGATCTTTCCATTTTTCGTTGTGCTACTTGTAATTTTCTTATTGATGTTTTAGTCAATGTCAGTGTTTCAGCTCCATAAGTAAGCACCGGAAATACGCACTGGTTAAATGCTTTTCTTTTTAGCTTTATTGGGATGTTTTCCTTGAACACGTCTCTGAGTTGGCCATACGCTGAAGCTTTTGAATGATCAATCCGTAACCATAATATTGCATATATTCAATACAATATACAGTACTGGTATAATACCACAAGAATGGTTACTGTCTACGTTTGTCACCATACCGAAGAAAACTAAGGCAGTGCAATGTTCAGATCATCGAACAATCTCCTTGATGAGTCACCTGCTTAAAATATTTCTTAGAGTCATCCACAACCGAATCTATCAAAAACTAGACATCGATATTAACGATACACAGATGGGATTCAGAAAAGGATTAGGTACAAGGGATGCTCTCTTTGCCCTGAACGTTCTAACACAGAGATGCCTAGATGTTAACCAAGAGGTACACGCCTGCTTTATAGACTTTGAAAAGGCCTTTGACAAAGTACGCCATAGTAAACTCAAAGAAATCCTGGAGAGTAAGAACATTAACACCAGAGACATACAAATAATATTAAATCTGTACTGGAATCAGCGAGCTAAAATAAAAATAGAAGACCAAACATCGGACGAAATAGAAATACGTAGAGGGGTACGACAGGGTTGTATATTGTCACCGCTCTTGTTTAATATCTACAGCGAACAAATATGCCAAGAAGCTCTCTCATATGCAAACGAAGGGATAATAGTCAATGGAGAAGTTATCAATAACATTCGATATGCTGACGATACTGTGATAATGGCAAGAACAGCGGAAGATCTACAACATCTAGTTGAAAGTATGAATGAGATATGTAATAACTACGGCATAAGAATGAACGTCAAAAAAACCAAATATATGACCTTCAGTAAGAATCCAATAAATGACACTAGTATCACAATAAACGGTACCCAACTTGAAAAAGTAAACGAATACAAATACTTGAGAACCCTTATCAATGAAACAGGTGACCAAAATCACGAGATAAAAAGACGTATTGAAATTGCCAGGTCTACTTTTATAAAAATGAAAAAATTATTTTGTAATCGTGATATTAGTATTCATCTACGAACTAGAATGTTAAAATGCTATGTATTCAGTACTTTGCTCTACGGTGTTGAGTCATGGACTCTTAAACAGAGGAATATTAAAAATCTTGAAAGCTTTGAGATGTGGTGCTACCGCCGTATACTAAGAATAAGTTGGGTGGATAAAATTACAAATGAAGAAGTAATACTCAGAATAAATAACAAGCCAGAAGTTCTACTGAATATAAAAAAGAGAAAACTTGAATACTTAGGCCACCTGATGAGGGGACAAAAGTACACATTCCTACAAAACATAATGCAAGGAAAAATCCAAGGACGAAGAAATCCAGGCCGTAGAAGAATGTCCTGGATGAGAAATTTGAGAGAGTGGTTTGGCTGTACCACTAACGAATTGTTCAAAACAGCAGTAAATAAAATTAGAATCGCCCTAATGATATCCAATCTCCGATAGGAGAGGCACTCAAAGAAGAAGAAGCCCATCCTAAAGCTATTCTTCGAGATAATTCGCATGTTTGGTTGTCTCTACTTATTTGTATTTCGTGGCCCAGATAGATGTATTTGTGAACTGTTTCGATATGGCAGTTTTCTAGTGTCAGTGGTCCGCTAGGTACTAAATTGGTCATCATTTTAGTTTTCCCAAAGTTTATTTCCAACTCTACTTTTTGAGAAACTCGTTGTAGTTCTTGCAGCATTTTGTGGGCTTCCTTTAAGTCGTCGGATATTAAAACTATATCATCTGCAAATCGTAGGTGGTTCAGCCTTTCGCCATCGACATTCAAACCTCTGTTTTCCCATTCTAACATCTGGAATGCATGCTGCATTACGGCATTGAATAGTTTTGGTGACATGTTGTCTCCTTGTCTAACTCCCCTTTTTAGTTTTATTTTTTGAGTTTGGGTATAGAGGTTTATTGCTGTTGTGGCATTGTTGGCAATGTTGAATAATGTTGGAATATCGGTAGTCGATTCTACAACCTCTCAAAGCTCTTAAGATGGCTACCATTTCGATAGTGTCAAAAGCTTTTTTGTAGTCAACAAATACTAGAACTAGCGGCCGGTTGTACTCCACAGTTTTTTCGATTAGGACCTTTAGGCAAGTTAGATGGTCATTTGTACCATATCCAGGGCGGAAACCTGCCTGTTCTCTAGGTTGGCATGTTTCTAGCTTGTTCTCAATTCTGGCAGTGATTATACGAGCAATCAATTTATATAGGTGGTTTAGAAGACTAATTGGCCTATAGTTTTCGAGGTCTGTTTCATATCCTTTCTTATGTATGAGGAGCGTTATAGAATTATTCCATTCAGCTGGTATGGCTTGGTTTTCTAAGCATATATTGAAAAGGTGTTTGATTGCCCCGATGAGAGCAGAGCCTCCGATTTTTAGCGCGTCTGCCACTACTCCATCCTCTCCTGGTGGTTTGTTATTTTTCATTTTCTTTAAAGCATGATAGATTTCAACCGTTGTTATCTCGGGAATATCCTCTGGACCTTGATTCATAATTTTTTGTTCTGAATGTTCTGTAGGGTTTAAGTCAAGTTTATTTGTATATAGTGTTTTATAGAAGTCTTCCACTATCTCTAGCATTTCCTCTCTATTGGATGTTAGTTTGCCATTTTTTCCCTTGAGTCTGATAATTTCTTTTCTGCTGTCCGTCAACTTCCTTCTTAATATCTTCATGCTATTGTTATGCTCGATTGTCTGCGAGATTTTCTCATTTTTATATGCCCTTATGTCCTTTCTAATAGCTTTAGAGACCTCTTTGTTTATTTTATTTAAGCTTTGTTGTTCTATATTCTTATCTTTTAACATTTCTCTTCTTTCTTCCATTTTAAGTTTGGTGTTAGCAGTGATTCTCTCCTCTCTCTTGTTGACCGTACAACATTTCCTTTGAGCTTCTGCTATGGTATTAGTAATTAATTTATTTAGCTGATTTATATCATTTGTAGGGGGTCTGTTTTGTAGATGTACAGTTATATGATCTGCAAACTCTGTTTCATTTTTTGGTTGTGACCATGCTTTTATTTGTTTCTTTCTTATTAGTTTAGTTCTCTCTTTGTCGGTGTTAATTTCTATTCTAGCGCGAACCATTCTGTGATCACTTCCTGTTGTGAAGCTGTTTAGGACAGTGACATCTTTAACTATAAATTTTTTGTTTGTAATTATATAGTCAATTTCATTTTGCGTTTTCCCATCCGGGCTTCTCCATGTCCACCTTCTTTGATGTTTTTTGTAAAAGAAGCTATTCATTTCATATAATTTGTTCTGAAGGAGATAGTTTAATAAGGTTTGTCCGCGTTAATTTCTTCCATCACTGCCGAAGTTTCCAAGTGCAAATTCTGACGGATCGGATTTCATGCCAATTTTTGCATTCATATCGCCACATAAGATTTTAAAATGGGTGTGATTTTCTTTCAGGGCTTTCGTTACTTCGTCATAGAAAATGTCTATTTCCTCTTCGCTGTGGTCTGTGGTTGGTGCATAAGCCTGTATTATTTTGATGTTGTATCTGTCGTTTAGCTTTTTATTAGAATGGTGTATATTACTCTAGTGGATATACCATGTATTGTAACGATTCTACTGTAAAGCCGTTTATTTATGAGGAAACCTACACCTCCCACTGATTTGTTCTCTTCACCAACATGATAGAATATATGGCCAGATTTTAGTGTCTGTAGGTGTTCAGCATGTCTTCTTACCTCGCAGAGCCCAATTACGCCCCACCTGATCTTTTCCATCTCCATCTCCATTTCAGTGATCTTGGCATCCGATAGTAGCGTTTGAGCATTGTACGTTGCAACATTCATCTTAAGTAGTCTCTGAGTCAAGGTTTTGTCCCCCCCCCAGAATCCGAATTCGTGGGACAGACTGATAAATCAGTGTGAGATTCTGGATTCATCCTACTCACCTGGGGTAATTTTTTAAATCTTGACATTATTTGACATTATTTGAGGGGGTATGGCAAAAATAAAACACCACGCCTGCCATGCGGGTTGGTGAGTTTTAGAGAAAGTAGTAGAAGGAAATATAGTGACCCGTCTGCCCTCGTAAACCTAATAGCCATTCGGGGTCGGAAGAAACAAGAGTTAGCCAAGGGAGGCTGATAGGAAAGATTAAAGACATTTTACTCAAGACCAGTTGAAGAAGAGTAAAATGTGAAGACCCTTATGACCCGCTAGGTGCAGTTCATAAGCGTATGAGTATTAATACACCTTGTGTTCCCGCTCATACTTCGGGGTGTTGACTACAGGCTGTATGGCTCGTCCAGCATGCCATAGCATGAAGGATAGGGTGCACGTCATTCTTTACAATGTAACACCCCACTCCATGGCCTGACATTCTAAATACACAAAGTGCCCTTAAAATAAAGAATAAAACTTCAGACGCATTTTTTGTGTACAGTTATGTAATGCGAATAAAATAAAAATGATGGCCAAAACAGGCTTTCAAAAATATGTTGCATGGAATAGAAGACGGAGAGGAAGGATACCAGCATTAGAATGGAGAGAAGAAATCAGAGGAAAATGAGAGATAGTGCCATAAATGAGGAGTAATGGACCGACCCAAAAAGGTAGAGATCGAAATGTGGGATGCAGCAGAGGCTGTAGGGTCTAAGCTAGTCAAACAAGTGATGCTTTTGCACGTAGAGGTATAACAAGTAGTCTCTTAATCTAATTTATTTCGCTCCTTTACAAATAGTCACAGGTTACTAATGTGTCTATTATCAATGATGCCTAGTTGCAATACGTGTGTTGCCTAGTAATCCAACCTATATGTCTATATGGACTTTATCTTATTTTTTTGTGAGATCTTTGTTGTTTAATTATCTTTGTTCTATACTAAGGTTTCGTCAAATTTCTAGGGGCGTTTGGTTGTTCTTTGTTTTTGATGCGTTATGTTTATTAGCTGGATAAGATGTATTTTAAGCTTAAATTTTCATATTTCCAACGTAACGGCTATAAAATTTCTATACTGACTAAACTAATTAAGCGGTTTGAAATGTTCCTAGCAACCTTTAAGAAAAAAGACGTTAAAGACTTAACAAAAATTCTTTATGTCGATCAATGTCGCTTAAAGCAGCCCAATTTCGTGTAATTCATGAGCTGTCACGAAAATTATGACTATCCGACACGCAATTCTTGCTAAATTGCCTTTTACTCCTAGTTCCCTACCCCACTATCCTGTTCCGTATACCAAATGACAAGTATCGGTACAATATCGTGGTTTTAGAGGTAGAAATGAAATATTTATGTTTATTTGAATCTTTTCTGTTCTGTCAGATCTTCAAAAGTTGTTAATAATTAGTTTTAATTATAATATCTATGTATTAAATTATGCTTTTATCTAATTGTTCTGTTCATATTTGAAAGAGTAAATGGATAATTTTATTTTATTGCCCCAGAGTCATAATTAGTTCACTCACAAAAAAAAGGGTTTCATATAGCTGGTATTATCTGTATACAGTGCGTTCATAAAATAACGCATAAATTCATTATTTCGTACACCAGCGACGGAAAAATCCCGAAACGGGTCGATTTTTATTTTTATATTACGATTTTTTGGCATATATGGCATACTCGTGACGTCATCCATCTAGGCGTGATGACGTAATCGATGATTTTTTTAAATTAGAATAGGGATCATGTGATAGCTAATTTGAAAGGGTATTTAATTCTCTATTCACTATTATAAACATTACATAATTATTTATAAAGGGTATCCAAAAATTTTTTTTAATTAAATTAATTCACACAAAAAGATGAACGTATGTAATTTGTGTAAGTATAAATACATTTTACTGCTGTCAGAAAACAGAAAAATATTTTATTTGAAAAATAAACATTGATTTTCGCTTAAACGAAATGTTCAATCTGCCAAGAGGCAGGTGGGTGGCAGCTTTAACATTAATTTAAGTGAAAAGCAATATTTATTTGTCAAATAAGCTTTTTTTCCTGTTTTCTGACAACAGTAAAACGTATTTTAAATTAAATAAATTATATACATTCTTCTTATTGTCTCACTTAATTTAATTTAAAAAAATGTTTTTCAACACCTTGTATAAATAATTATCTTAATAATTGATGGATTCGACCGTTACTTGATGGAAGTTCATTTTATCTCACAATAAAACACTGAAAACTTTTGTTTTCTATACTTCCACAAAATTTATTATGTACCGGGTGTTCCAATAAGAATGGCTCTCGGCCATATCTCAGGAACCGTTTATAGTAGAGCTTTGAAATAAAAAATTTTTTATAACAAAAGTTGCCTCAGGAAAAGCCTGGAAATTATTTTCATAATTGTGGGTCCACCGCTAGAGGGCGTAATTGAATATCAAAAATAAAAAAATCTAAATTTTACAAAATTCTCTAATGAAGGGGCACTGGAAATACGATTATTGTATTCTTCATCAAATTCTGCGCATATTTGATTTAACAAGTTTAACTCTACCTTTGCAAATAAGAGGTGGGGGTGAGTGGAACCTTGTTATGAAAAAATGGCTGTAAGTCCGGTTCTGCTAAATCAAATTTTGAAAACTGGGTCTTGTTGAAGACAGATCTTTTTCTTCAATGTAAGCGTGATAATTTTGAACCATCCTAATAAGTAATAAGCCAGCTGGGAGGCGTTATTTAATTTTTTTCAGAAATCTAGTTTTCTTTGGAAAATATTAAATACAAGTATGCCTTTTTAATCATACTTTATAAAATTAGATTAAATTAGCAATAGAATAGCGAAAACCGCATGTCGATAACTTTTTTCTATCTCAAGATATCTCGAGAAACGTGTAAATTTTATACATAACTGTTACTATCACCGGTAAACTAAGTTAATGAAAAGTAGTGTGCTGTGGAAAAAAACAAAATAACATTTTCCAGATGTCAACGTATAAAAATATAATTAATTAAAACAACAATATAAAGAGAAACAATACTATTAAAATTAAATATAACACAGAACAAAAAGAACTACTTAGTGACGACCTAAATATTCAAATTGTTGCCCATCATACACTACTCTAGAATACCTTATCCAGAGAATACTAAACGCCATTCAAAGCATATCGAGAGCAGAAATTGAGACTGCTGTTCAATCTACTCTTGAAAGAGTAAATGTTTGCAACGAAAATGATGGGCAAAAATTTGAAAGTTTATGTCATCACTAAATAGTTGTTTTTATTTCTTTGTAATAGGGCTTTTCAACGCTTCTCATTTGTTTCGAGCCTCTGTCATATGCCGTATAATCCGTGTATAATATTAATATACGAGATATGAACGAGGCTCGAAACAAATGAGAAGCGTTGAAAAGACCTAATATACGTTGACAGCTGGAAAATGTTTCTTTGTTGTTTCCATAGCACACTACTTTTAATGAATTTCGTTTACCGGTGACAGTAACAGTTATGTTTTTAAATTTACACGTTTTGTAAGATATCTCGAGATAGAAAAAAGGTATTAACATGCGGTTTTCGCTATTCTGTTGCTAATTTTGTCTAATTTTGTAATATGGTATTAAAAATGCATGTTTGTATTTAATATTTTCCAAGGAACACTAGATTTCTGAAAAAAATTAAATAACGCCTTCTAGCTGGCATATTACTCAGTAAGTTGTTTCGAAATCATAACTTTTACATTGACGAAAAAGATCTGTCTTCAACAAGACCAAGTTTGCAAAATTTGATTAAGCAGAACCGGACTCACAGCCAGTTTTTCATTACAAGGTTCGCACTCACCCCCACCTCTTATTTCTAAAGGTAGACCTAAACTTGTTAAATCAAATATGCGTAGAATTTTATGAAGAATACGACGATCGGATTTCCAGTGCCCCTTCATTAGGAAAATTTTGTAAAATTTAGATTTTTTAATTTTTGATATTCAATTACGCCCTCTAGCGGTGGTCCCACAATTATGAAAATAATTTCCAGGCTTTTCCTGAGGCAACTTTTGTTATAAAATTTTTTATTTCAAAGCTCTACTATAAACGGTTCCTGAGATATGGCCGAGAGCCATTCTTATTGGGACACCCGGTACAACTATGTGACTACAACTGTTTCGGCAGAGTGCCTTTCTCAAGTGATATAATTTACAATGTGTTTGCCTTTTTAAGTCTCTAACTGAAGAGGTTGAGGAGTGGGGAGCTGTTTGTCTCGAGTTGGTCATTCAGAATTATATCTGTATTTTTCAGTTTATTAATTTCCATAGATTCTAAAAAAGATAGCTTAAGGCCTTTATTTTGGATATGCAGAATTTGAAACTCTTCATTGAAAGAATGATTATGATCTAGAAGATGAAGTGCGTATGTAGAAGTGTCTGTTTTTCTATTGTTGAAAGCCCTTTTGTGTTCCGCTATCCGTTTGTCAAAAGTTCTGCCAGTTTGACCGATGTACGTTTTCGGACAGTCACCACAAGTTAGTTTGTACACACTACTCTGTAGTTGCTTTCTCTTTCGGCTTTTATTGTTCTTAATATATTTGCTGAAGTTGTTGTTAGTTCTGAAAGCTGGTATTTTTCCTTTCTTTTTTATGTATCTGGCTATTTTTGTTGCTATCTTGCCACTATATGTGAGAGAGCAGAAGGTACTGTATGTAAGAAAGCCCTGAAATTAGTGTATCCACCACCACAGAAAGAACCCAGTACCTTCTGCTCTCTCACATATACTAGCAAGATAACAACAAAAATAGCCAGATACATAAAAAAGAAAGGAAAAATACCAGCTTTCAGAACTAACAACAACTTCAGCAAATATATTAAGAACAATAAAAGCCGAAAGAGAAAGCAACTACAGAGTGGTGTGTACAAACTAACTTGTGGTGACTGTCCGAAAACGTACATCGGTAAAACTGGCAGAACTTTTGACAAACGAATAGCGGAACACAAAAGGGCTTTCAACAATAGAAAAACAGACACTTCTACATACGCACTTCACCTTCTAGATCATAATCATTCTTTCAATAAGGAGTTTCAAATTCTGCATATCCAAAATAAAGGCCTTAAGCTATCTTTTTTAGAATCTATGGAAATTAATAAACTGAAAAATACAGATATAATTCTGAATGACCAACTCGAGACAAACAGCTCCCCACTCCTCAACCTCTTCAGTTAGAGACTTAAAAAGGCAAACACATTGTAAATTATATCACTTGAGAAAGGCACTCTGCCGAAACAGCTGTAGTCACATAGTTGTAAATAATAAATTTTGTGGAAGTATAGAAAACAAAAGTTTTCAGTGTTTTATTGTGAGAATTATCTTAATGTTTATATTAGTGAATAGAGAATTGAATACCCTTTCAAATGAGCTCTTTAAAAAGACAACCAAATGTCACCGTTGCATGTGGTTGTCTTTTTAAAGACAGATCAAATGCTATGATTTTTTGTGTGATGGATATTCTTTAGTTAAAGTTGATTTCCTGTAATCGAATGAACTATCTTTCAATAAAGTCGTCCCCGGAACGCAACTCATAAATATTGGCAATATCTTTTTAAAGTCTTCTTCTTTAAAATGTATAATACATGTCTGAATTACCGACATAAATAAGTCCTATTAAATTAAATTATTAGAAGAATTTTTTACTAAGCCATAATATTTTTGTTTAATTTATTAATATTTTGTATGTTGACAAAGACGTCCAATAGGACGTTGCAACGTTATTGAAATATTTTTTTTTAGTTAAATGGTGGCATATTTCCTATTTAGAATAATTAATTAATAAAAATTATTTAGTAAAACTAGTAAACCAATTAATTTTTACGTAATAATAAAGATTGTTTCCATCCAGGAGCTTATCACTGTTAAATTTTAAACAGTAACTTATACATTATTTTTGATAAAAAATTGAGTAGTATAAAATATTTCCCTATAAAACTTGCGCATACGTAATGAAAATCATATATGAGAAGACCTCCCCGTAGATTCATAAGAGAACCTTATAAAGCCTTTCAGTCTGGCACAATACACTTCGTTATCCATACCCGCCCTACACAAAAAACAAATAAATAAAAAAGATTAATACTGTGTTTACCCTAGACCATAGAACAGCATATATATCACATTCCAGTTCCCTAATTCTGTAAAACTTCCCTCTAATTTTATCAAAATTCCCCATATTCTCTCTAGAAAAGACATATGTTAGCAAAACAATGGCCAGTCCGGGCATTTTCCACCAGTGACACTGGGTGTAGCACCTATATAGGCAAGGCAAGGGGCAAAGAGTGGAGTAATGCTATACAAAAGTAATGGAAAAGACTAAGGATGGGGCTAAAATTCAATTTGTTCCAGCACGGGTCCAACACGAAGTTATTAGAAGCCAGAAAGAGCAGAGAAAAGAGTCTTTTGTTATAGAAGGACTGCTGGTTTTCCCTAAACATTCCACCAATTATTACACAAGTAATCTATTTTTGTACAAGAACACTTGAATTACTATACGTTTTTACCACGAACGTAATATTTTATAACTGGATTTCACTATTTTTAAATTTTAGAATACAATGACTCTTGTTCGGTAACATTTTATTAGCAACGCAAAACTATTTGCCAAAAATTAAATACGCTCTTTCACATCACACACTAACATCCTAGGCCAATACTGTTGCATAAAATGTCATCTATATCGGCTTTAAAGTTAAAGAGACAGATTTGTGTGGTAATCAGTGCTTGAAAAAACACCTCCATTGCACCAAAATATTTACTGCTTCAGACAATAAAGCTGGACTGAAGAATTAGTATGGTATAACTAAACCCAAACCCCGACATCCAAAGTGAAAGTTATCCTCCAACACCAAATTGTTCTATATGGTCCACATAATGTTCAGAAAAAAGTCACACCATTTTGAGCGTCGGGTTTGGGGGGAGAAATGGGTAAATTCGTAGTTTTTTACGTTTTTCGTCAATATTTCTAAAACTATGCGGTTTAGCATAAATAACCTTATATACCAGGGGTGGCCAAACTGCGGCTCGCGAGCCACATGCGGCTTTTTGAAGAATTACTTGTGGCTCTCGATAAATGTACCCGAGATCCTTTTCACTTCTGTGTTACTATTTAAAAAAAATATTATCGTTCGTTATATGTGTTTCAGAATGTCTTTTAAATTACTGACAACAAATATGAAAGACCAAATGCAATGTAACAAATTCCATTTCCATCCAAGCTAAGAGTGATACGACACATCGAAAACTGCGCTAAAGAACATTAAGAGTGGCGTGACATAAAAGTCAGTAATCAACCCACTCCACACTGATTTGTATAGACTTAAAAAGTTGTTACAATATTAAACTAGAAAAACTTAACGAGTAAATAAGAAAATCAGAAGGAATATTGACCGAACTCCAAAATGGATTTCAAAACTTAAAATATTTTAAATCGTCTCTTCATTTTTTTCTGAATTCATTTGAAATAAACATAGTCGATAAGGTGACTTGTTTATTACCAATATATGACCCAAACAACATTTGGAGAATTAAAATTAATAGAGACGCAAGAAAATCCAGCTCGAAAATAAAATTATAATTCGACGCCGATAACCGAATTTTGGAAATTTGTACCAAAATCGAAGTACATACCCTAAGTTAAAAAAGGATGCTTGTCGAATTATTTCCATATTAGGAACAACGTACTTGTGTGGACCATTTAATTCCATTTTAAAATTCGTGAAATCCTAACACATATCAATATTAACTAACCAGCATCTGAAAGAATTACTGAGAAGTGCTATCACAAATTATTCACCAAATTTTAAAGAATTACCAAAAGAAGGAAAACAAATTTTGGACACGGAAAGGAACGAAAACATTACAAACGTGTTAAGACAGGGACCAATAGAGAAAAAAAAATGAAAAAAGAAACTTGAATTGGTTTGGACATATAACTAGAATGATCGAGAATAGACTAGTAAAGAAGGTGACAGATGCCAAGAGACAGGGGAAAAGAAGAAGGAGCAGACCTAGAAAGGGGTGGATGGAACAAATCCAGGAAATCGGGACCAAGAGACGGAAAACAGCGCAACAGGTGAAGGACATGGCAGGAGACCAGAAGGCGTGGACGAAATGGGTAAAAGATGGATAGGTGCTAGGTGATAGCAAAGTTCGACTCTCTTATTGGGCATAAGGACAACGAGAAGAAGAATAAGGAAAACAAATGTAATTAAGTTTTAATATTTCATAATTTTATTTCTGTTTTCAATAAATAAGGGATCTGTTAAAAAACATTGTACATATTTTCTTTACATACTTTTTGAATATGTTTTTAATTGCGGCTCGCGAAAAATTTTACCTTGTGAAAAGTGGCTCTGACTATCATGGAGCTTGGCCACCCTTGTTCTATACAAAAATGTTCTACATTAAATTTGAAATAAAAAAGGTCAATGCATAATCCTTCTAAAATGAACGGTTCAAAAGTTACACATTGGTCCAAAAAAGGCCTAACCCCGACATCCAACGCAAAAGTTTTCCTTCAACACCAAATTGTTCTATATGGTCCACATATTGCTCAGTAAAAAGTTACACCATTTTGAGCCTCCGGTTTAAGGGGGAGATGGGGGAAAAGTCGGTAAATTAGTAGTTTTTTTACGTTTTTCGTCAATATTTCTAAAACTATGCTTTAGCAAAAACAATGTTCTATACAAAAATATTTTACGTGAAATTTAAAACAAAAAAGGTCTTATACATAATTGTTAAAAAATCAACGGTTCCAGAGTTACGGACGGTAAAAAATGGAGGTTTTCGATACTTTTTATATTCTTTGGGCAATTTATAGAAATTTTTTTTAACAGGATTGTGTTTTGTAAATACAATCTGCTATTTCAGTGGCCGATGATAGTTAGTGATAAGCCCTTGAAGAAACGTCAACCTCACCACCCAAAATCATCATCAATTGCCCAGATAATATAAAAAGTATCGAAAACCTCCACTTTTTACCCTCCGTAACTCTGGAACGGTTGATTTTATAACAATTATGTATCGGGCCTTTCTTGTTTTAAATTTTATGTAGAACATTTTTGTATAGACCATTGTTTACGCTAAAGCATAGTTTTAGAAATATTGACGAATAACGTTAAAAAGCTACTAATTTACCGACTTCTCCCCCATCTCCCCCCCACCCCCAAACCGGACGCTCAAAATGGTGTAACTTTTTACTGAACAATATGTGGATCATATAGAACAATTTGGTATTTGAGGAAAACTTTTACTTTAGATGTCTGGGTTAGGCCTTTTTTGGACCAATTATTATACTACACTACCTCCGTAACTTTGGAACCGTTCATTTTAGAAGGAATATGCATAGGACCTTTTTATTGCAAATTTAATGTAGAACATTTTTGTATAGAAGGTTGTTCATGCTAAACCGCATAGTTTTAGAAATATTGACGAAAAACCTAAAAAACTACGAATTTACCGATTTCTCCCCCCTCTCCCTCGCCAAACCCGACGCTCACAATGGTGTGACTTTTTTCTAAACATTATGTGGACCATATAGAACAATTTGGTGTTGGAGGATAACTTTCACTTTGGGGATGTCTGAGTTATGCCATTATTTGGATCAATTATATCATACTATAGACCGGGCAGTATCGTCGCCCCCGCTAGCGCAATTATTCTGATTCGATTTTTTTGCACAAACTTACTCAAAAAGAGTTCCTTATAACATATCCACAGGGTGCCCGGCAGTACCGTGGTCGAAAAATTTTTTAAACAATTTTTTTTAAACAAATTCACAAAAATAATTTTTTATTTCCAACAATTTTTTTTAGATAATTTGGTTCATTCTGAGCAAAAAAGGTCTCCTGTCATTTTTCTCTAAAATTGATTGTTGTCGAGTTATACGCGATTAAAAATTTGAAAAATGCGAAAATGGCCATTTTCAAGGCTTCATAACTCGATTAAAAATGATTATTATGAAATTCAAAAAGTGATAAAATCAAGATTCAAATACCTTCTTCAACGTCCTGAAAAGATTTTTGTTACTATTTTATTACAAAGCTGTTATTTTTAGTTATTAACAATTAGCGGTATAGTCCAACTGTATCGTCGCCCCCGTTAGCGGAACTATTTCGATTCGATTATTTTGCACAAACTTACTCAAAAAGAGGTCTTTATAACATATCCACAGGGTTCCGGGCGGTGCCGTGGTCGAAAAATTTTTTAAACAATTTTTTTAAACAAATTCACAAAAATAATTTTTTCTTTTCCCACAATTTTTTTTTAGATAATTTGGATCATTGTGAGTAAAAAAGGTCTTTAGTCATTTTTCTCTAAACTTGACTGTTGTCGAGTTATACGCGATTAAAAATTTGAAAAATGCGAAAATGGCCATTTTTAAGGCTTTATAACTCGATTAAAAATTATTATTATGAAATTAAAAAAGTGACAAGATCAATATTCAAATACCTTCTTCAGCGTCCTGAAGAGATTTTTGTCATTATTTTATTACAAAGCTGTTATTTTTAGTTATTAACAATTAGCGGTATAGTCCAACTGTATCGTCGCCCCCGTTAGCGGAACTATTTCGATTCGATTCTTTTGCACAAACTTACTCAAAAAGAGGCCTTTATAACATATCTACAGGGTGCCGGGCGGTGCCGTGGTCGAAAAATTTTTTAAACAATTTTTTTAAACAAATTCACAAAAATAATTTTTTTATTTCCGACATTTTTTTTAGATAATTTGGGCCATTGTGAGTAAAAAAGGTCTCTGGTCATTTTTCTCTAAACTTGACTGTTGTCGAGTTATACGCGATTAAAAATTTTAAAAATGCGAAAATGGCCATTTTCAATGCTTCATAACTCGATTAAAAATTATTATTATGAAATTCAAAAAGTGACAAAATCAAGATTCAAATATCTTCTTCAACGTCTTGAAGAGATTTTTGGCATTATTTTATTACAAAGCTGTTACTTTTAGTTATTAACAATTAGCGCTATAGTCCAACTGTATCGTCACCCCCGTTAGCGGAACTATTTCGATTAGATTTGTTTTGCACAAACTTAATCAAAAAGAGGTCCTTATAACATATCCACAGGGTGCCGGCCGGTGCCGTGGTCTAAAAATTGTTTAAACAATTTTTAGACCACGGCACTCTGTGGATATGTTATAAGGACCTATTTTTGAGTAAGTTTGTGCAAAAAAATCTAAACGAAATAGTTCCGCTAACGGGGGCGACGATACAGTTGGACTATACCGCTAATTGTTAATAACTAAAAGTAACAGCTTTGTAATAAAATAATGCCAAAAATCTCTTCAAGACGTTGAAGAAGATATTTGAGTCTTGATTTTGTCACTTTTTGAATTTCATAATAATCATTTTTAATCGAGTTATGAAGCCTTGAAATGGCCATTTTCGCATTTTTCAAATTTTTAATCGCATATAACTCGACAACAATCAATTTTAGAGAAAAATTACAAGAGACCTTTTTTGCTCAGAATGACCCAAGTTATCTAAAAAAAATTGTTGGAAATGAAAAAATTATTTTTGTGAATTTGTTTAAAAAAAATTGTTTAAAAATTTTTTCGACCACGGCACCGCAAGGCACCCTGTGGATATGTTATGAGGACCCCTTTTTGAGTAAGTTTGTGCAAAAAAATCTGATCGAAATTGTTCCGCTAACGGGGGCGACGATACAGTTAGACTATAGCGCTAATTGTTAATAACTAAAAATATCAGCTTTGTAATAAATTAATGACAAAAATCTTTTCAGAACGCTGAAGAAGGTATTTGAATCTTGATTTTGTCACTTTTTGAATTTCATAATAATCATTTTTGATCGAGTTATGAAGCCTTGAAAATGGCCATTTTCCCATTTTTCAAATTTTTAATCGCGTATAACTCGACAACAGTCAATTTTAGAGAAAAATGACAAGATATCTTTTTGGCTCAGAATGACCCAAATTATCTAAAAAAAATTGTTGGAAATAAAAAAATTATTTTTGTGAATTTGTTTAAAAAAAATTGTTTAAAAAATTTTTCGACCACGGCACCTCCCGGCACCCTGTGGATATGTTATAAGGACCTCTTTTTGAGTAAGTTTGTGCAAAAAAATCGAATCGGAATAATTGCGCTAGCGGGGGCGACGATACTGCCCGGTCTATAAAGGTTCGGAATAAAACATTTGCCTGTTTGATTCTGTGGCATATATTTTTGATTGCGATATGATTTTATTCAAGTCGAGACAAGGATAATGGTGCATATATTCATCATAAGGCAATATTTTGCGATAAAGTCTTAACCCTTAACTACTGACGTGGATGTTACAGGACGTAGACTCTGACATGCGGTATGCCATACTGTTGCCTATTCCCCTTTGTTTTCAATAGCTTGAAACGAAAAAGGCGATAGACTACCCCAGCTAATTGAAATAATATTCGAAAATATTACCTCAATCATCCAAGATAGCCATCGCTACACCCCCAGATTAGCTCAGTCACTCAGGTGTGTGTTTGTCTTGACCTAATCTTAGAAATGAACTTTGAAAATTCGGAATGAAGCAAACAAAACAATATTTTTAACTAATCATGTCTATTGGTCGATAAAGATATAATAAAAATATGACTTAGTAAATGCATTAACAAATATATTCAAATTCTTGCCAAAAACTAACAATTTGTAGATTATACTTATGGCTTTGGTATCTGGTTCGATGGTAACTTCTTGATGTTCAATGGTACTGCTGTAGACTTCTTATAGACCTGGGCAGATGTTGTGGCCCTAGGTCCCTGCAGCTGAAGATGTTGGGTGCTGTAGTCTAGATATCATGGTCCCATTGATGTCAGCCTTAGTGTCATCGCCGCCGATAGGCTTTTTTGAAGCTCCCGGAGGGAGGACGGTGATCTTATTCCCAAAAACTATAAGATAAAGACTCATATCAATCATCACGAAGAAAAACCAAAAACGAGCCTTTGCCAAATAATCGTAAAAAGTAATACATTGGCAAAGGAACAAAATAAAATTAATAGTGACGGAATAGTTAAATAATTTGATAAGGCTACGGCTCCACGGGCGAGAAATTGACGCTAGCAGTAGCCGTAAAACGAACTTAGGTTCCGCGGAACGGAATAGGAATAGCCGAACTGAACCGACTACGCACAAGTCCTGTAGTCGGTACAGTTCGGCTATTCCTATTCCGTTTTGCGGAACCTTAAGTTCGTTTTACGGCTACTGCTAGCGTCAATTTCTCGCCCGTGGAGTCGCAGCCTTACTAAAAGCACATCAATAGATGAAATGAAATATTCAAAATTAAGATACTAATACACGTGGAGAGTAACGTCGAGGTTAGGTAAAAAAAAATCATTATAAAAAATTAAAAGTAGACTATAAAAAAACTTACAAAACTCACCCCAAGAGAATAATAAGTCTGAAAATAGATAGCTATTATCAGCTCTGTTATTGCCTTTTATAAGATTACCACCACCATTTTGAGAATTGAAATGACAGCGTGAACTGTAGAAAGGTAGGCATGTTCCGTATTAAGACAGATATTTACAGAGTAAGAATATACGGGGTACGTTCAGTATGTTCAATTGATGATTTCAATGAAAAGAGATATAGTAAATAGAAGATAATAAAAGAGGGCGCCAACGAGTTTTTAACGAAGAAAACAGGTAAAACAAATAGAAGAAAATTATTACTAATGAAATATTAAAGAAAATAAAGTAAAATAATTAGTTAAAAATAAAATATCAAAGATGTGACGTTTGTAACGTTACACACTCCTCTCACCCATCAGAAAAATTTTGAACACAAGTGAGAAATTTTTTGTCAAAGAAAACAGGAACGTTACAATTTTTTCTTATATCACTGTATTTGATTTGTTCATCAAGTACGGAATGATTCTCCACACTGCTGTAGAATGAAATATTGCTCCAAATAAAATAAACTTTATTTTTTGAAGAAAATTATGAACGCATGCATAATATTCAAAAAATAGTGGAGATTCTTACAAAATCCTTTATAAACTGAATTACAAAAAAACTTGAGTATTGGTAACTCAAAAATAGTAAAATAGTGCTTTCCACTTGAAGGTAGAACAACTGGATGAAAGCTGTCATATGGATGAAACAATTGCTGCCATACTACTAGCGAAAGAATACATTGGATTGCTTTTAACTATATAAACGTAAACACTGACATGCGGTACGTGATACCGCAATAAAACTTTACGCTAACGTAGCTCAAAGACTAAACCGTATTAAAACTGCAGCAGTTAAGAGCAGATACAATTGCACACCACTTAAAGGTACACAGATGGTGTTCTAAAAATGTTTTATTAACCCTTAAGTACTAACCGTCTCTCAGACGGCATCGCTTGTCAAAAGTGGGATATTTCCTTTCCTAGAAAATTTTGGAGGTCACCTGTTTATGACTTTTTAAGTTGGGTTGTTCTTTATTACTATTGAATTCGGCAATTTGCGGCAGGTTGTTATTCGAAAGAAATTTAAGCTCAAAGTGTGATTTCCGTCTAATAGACGGGGTGTTAGTGTTTGTGCCCAGTTCGTCATTACACATAATGTGCCCCATTTCGTAAAAAAACATCAAATAAGGGAATAAAGACTCCGAGGAAACTCTTTTGAAATGGTTTGATGAGGTAGAAGACGACATAAGCGAAGTGGAATGAGTTTGTGATGAAAATGTTGCCACTGACTACCATTGCTACACTGTACTAAGTATAGTACCTGTCAGTTTTTTTTGTTTTAACATTTTTTAAAAACCTTTTTATTTTCATTTTTCTTACTCTTTGTTTAACTCGATTATAAATTTTTATTAAGATTCTTAAATTTGTTTAATTTTTATCACACTTTTTTTAAGAGTAAAAAGGTACACAAACAATCCTTCCGTTGTTGTTATAATGTTTTTTTTATTTTAATAAATACAGAAACACTAGATTAATTAATGTGTTTTCTAGATAATCAATACTTTCGGTAAGTCATCGAGATATTTTTTTGCATTAAAATGTTTAACAAAAACAAAAATTAACACTAAAGTGTTAAACCCGTCTGTCAGGTGGTTAGTTAGTGTTTACGTCATTGATTTAAGATGTTAGTACCTAAGGGTTAAACACGTTTTACAACAATACGTAATTCCGGCAAGGTATGAGATACCACATACCACATATCAGTGGTTAAGAGTTCAAAGCAATTAAAAAAAATGTAATAAGATTCATTTCAAAGCAATTCGACTCGTTGCACTAGTTTCTAATTAAAACTTTTAAGTTCTGAATTAGTTTGATACCATTTTTCTCTTCGCCTCTTTTCCTTTTAACTTCCATATATTTTTTTGTGAATATAAAATTACGAATCATATTAAGATAAAATAAAGGGACACGCGGGCATAGGGGTAACGAAATAGTAGACAGGCTAGCCAAATCTGCCCTAGAAATAGGCGAAGAACCTCCCTTGAACTTATTACCCATTTCGGATGTTGATATTATTAGTAAACGACATCAAAAAGAAAACTGGCAAACGTATTATCGAAACACGAGAACTGGAAGTAATTACAAACAAATGCAGCCTAAAATTCCCATAAAAAGATGGTTTCATTCTGTATAAAATCGCCATTTCATAAGATTTATAAACAAATTGAGATGTAATCACGCTCTTACTCCCCTTCATATGTTCAGTTTGGGTCTCACAGAGTCACCTAACTGTGAGTGTGGAAAAGAAGATGATCTACTATACTACATATTCTCCTCGAATGTTCCCATCAATCAGTAAATATAAACAAATTTTATGATAATCTTAATATTTTAAAAATTCCACTTCCCTGTTCTACCTGAACAATTTGATTTTTTTTGAAGATATTAATACATTAAAAACAATTTACGAACCATATCAAAAACTGTAAATATAAATTGTAGCAATATAATTAACCCTGTATTTAAGTAATTTTGTTAAAACAAAACAAACATGTTTGTTTTGTTGTTATTTTTTTAACCCTATAGATTTAAGTAATTATTGTATATTATAATTGAAAAAAAAAGAACAAGAAAAAAAAGAGAAAAAAAGAGAAAAAAACTAAGAAGATGTATACCTCCGAGATGTTGAATCGGGTTTATGTCTTAGTGTAGTAAAAAAACAATTAAAAAAAAAGAAAAAAAAGACAAATTAAAAATAAAAAAAATATACAAAAAAAATAAATATATACAAAAAAAATATTTACATCCAAAACAGTGTATTTTTTTAGATACTAGTATGTTAGTTTGTTATGTACATATCGTCGTCGTCGCGGCAAAAGTCGCTAAGTCCAAAATAACAAATCTGAGAAAACGAAAATTTAGTGGCTTCTGCCTGACAACAAAATGGTAATTTTGGACTTATGCATATTCAGTGACTTAGGCAACCATCTCTACGTACTTTCTAGGACTTCGTTATTTGTGTCAGACTATGAAAATTGATGTTGTGAATCTATCAGGAATTAACTCAAATTCGGCAAAAGGGGACTTAGTGAGTTTTGCCGTGACGACGACGATATATTTAGAGTTAGAAATACAGAAAAAATTCCTCCGATTGAAAAAAAATTGTTGTTTTTAAAATAAAATGTCTGGCTAATTGGCTCAGCCAAGGCCATCAAATTCACACACAAAAAAAATAAAGAAGATTTTTATAATTTTTAAGTTATTGTTGATTTAGATTAATTATCTTTATTTTCCTTATCGTTGATATCTATTTCGATTGCTATATTTATACTAACCATTTTCACGTAATTTTTCCGTAAATTAATTAATTACTTCTCATAGAACTCAACATGTTGGTGGAATTTATCGGCTTTTATATTTCAAAGCCTTGAACGAAGGGAAAGGGGCTACGATTTTTATGTGACTGTTTTTCTGCCTAAATTTAATTTGCTTAGTTGTAAAAGGAGTGTAAAAAGGAACGATACTCGTGTAGGATTCCTATTGCACACCAGCAAAATAAAAATTGACCCTCTGCAAATTGGAGTGCATGATTTTCTTTCGATTTGAAGCTTGGTAGCTTGAAGCTTCGATGTCTACAAGAAAATCTACCTGATAAATTACGTGAAAAATATTATTTTTTGTAAATACAAGAACATACATTACACTACTTGTTTTGGAAATCAATTTATATTATTAAAAGTTGTCATTTGTGTTTTTAATGTTATTACTACTAGGCAAAGCAATGAAACAGTTTTTTTTAACGTGCCTTATCAAGTCCCCTTGACGTTGGCGATTAACATGGCGAAACTGTCTCTGTCTCGAGCTATTCTAAATAGTTGTTCTGCTTTCTTTATTCCTGTCCACTCCCGGATATTCTTCAACCAAGAGGCCTGCTTTCTACCAATTCCTCTGCGTCCTTCGATTTTACCCATCATAATAAATTGAAAAATATTATACCGGTCTCCTGTTACTACATGTCCAAAATAGGCCATATTTCTATATTTGATGTTATCAAGCAGCTCGCGGGCAGCATTTGCTCTCTTAAGAACTGCCACATTTGTCAGCATAGCCGTCTATGGTATTTTCAGTGTACGTCTGTGTAGCCACATTTCAAAGGCCTCCAAACGATTAATGGTGGATATTTTTCTTCGACACAATACAAGAGGACTGACCAAATGTAACATTTAATCATGCGCTTTCGAAGTTGAAGTTGCAAGTTATCATTAGAGAAGAAGGACTTCATTTTTAAAAACGTCGTGCGGGCTATCTCGATTCTACATTTTATCTCTTTATCTGGATCTAGTTGTTCAGTAATATGGCAACCAAGATATTTAAAACTGGGTACTCTTTGAATTATATGGCCATCAGCATAATATAACCGTGAATCTTGATGAGCCAAACGGCTAAATACCATGTATTTTGTTTTTGAACAGTTTATGTTAAGGCCAAACTCTCTTCCCACTGCGTCAATGGCATTTAGAAGGTGTTGTAATCCATTCATATCATCATTTAAAATAACTGTATCGTCTGCATATCTGATTGTATTTATCAGAATTCCATTAACTTTCACACCCCATTCCAAATTATGCAGCGCTTCCTTAAATATTCTATCTGAATATAAATTGAATAACAGTGGGGACAGTATACAACCCTGTGACATCTCTTTGAATTTTGCATATTTCTGTTGATTTTCCATTTATGCAAGCTATCGCTGTTTGACGCCAGTATAATTTTTCTATGATTCGTACATCTTGACTATCAACTCCTTTATCCTTTAATATTTTAATATTTTTTTATTTTATTTTTTTTTTATTTTTTTAAATATTTTTTAATATTTTAGTTTTTTTATTTTTTTTTTAATATTGTATTTTATTTTATTTTTTATTTTAATATTTTAATATTTTAATGAAACAGTAAAAAGTCCAAAACCTACTAAATTTTTGCAGTTGGATGAATCTCAATGAAACTTTTTGCATTCGATTCGTAAGAGCCTATTAGGAAACTTTTGGGAACAAAATTGATGATGATGAAATGAAATTGCATCGTTGAAGAAGAAAAATGCATTATCAAAAATGCATCTTGAAATAATAAAAAATGATATGATAAATTTGTAATTCGGAAATAATGCAGGGAAATGAGTTCAGTTTTGTTATTCGGGGGTTTTTGGGCATGCTGAATACGAATATCATAATGACGGCGATGTTCTCCGAGGTAACTGGTAGGTACCCACGATGAGCCTCGTGTTCTGGAGTTTTATGGAAATGGGATACAAAATCAATGCAAACTCGTTACTCGGTGTTTTGGGGTCGCTGAACGATGATATCCAAGACAATTGTTGCTCATAATGGTCCTCGACCCAAGTTTTATGTAAATTTAATACAAAGCTAGTGCAAACTCAATACTCGGGGATTTTTGGGGACGCTGATTACGAATATCATAACGGCGGCGTTGGTCTTGGAGGCATCTGGTGCTCTAGACGGGTCTAGCCTCCTGAAGTTTTGTGAAAATTAGATATAAAATCAGTTTGCAAAGTCGTTAAAGAGGGTTTTTTGGGGTCGCTGAACACTAATATCATGACGGCGTGATCACCGATGTACCTAATGTCAAGGTGACAAAGACAGGTCACGTCCCTGGGGGAGATTCACCCAACTGCAAAAATTTGGTAGGTTTATTGCTTTGTTTCTTCGCCTATACTTTATATACTGGTGTACAGTGATTAGTGCACTAAAAACCTGCAAAATAACGCAAACACGAAAAACATAATACGTTGTGAAATAAAAAGAGATGAGACTAGTAGCGGTGGGAAATTATCAATAGAAACCTATAAATAATTTACAGGATATTGATAGTTTCCCACCTTTAGACGTATCGGAGGAGTATGACAACAAAACAAAAACTGTTACTGTTACAGTGGTAGTTTCTCCAGAGTTGCCAAACTCCTCCGATTCGTCTAAAGGTGGGAAAATATCAATATAATGTAAATTTATAGGCTTTTATTGATAAGTTCCCACCTCTAATAGTTGCATCCTTTTCTTATTTCAAAACGTTTTCCTTGTTTTACTTTATTTTGCCGGTTATTAGCGCACTCATCACTGTATAACCATCAACTACTGGCTTATCATTAGCAAGGTTAGGTAAGCGAATTTTAGCTAATTAAAATAATTGGAGTGGAATAATTGATTTGCAAGATGTAAACCAATTGTTCCACTGAAAAATACGTTCCTCTCGAAACAGTTGTATTTCATTTAATATTACACTAAAGGATTAACTTTATCCAGACACCCTGTAATTGTTAGAGCTACAGTAAACTAGAGTACGCTTCCTGTATTCGATTAGAGTAAATTTCTGCGAAGATGCACCCGAGATATGTTACCTCTGATGAAATCTGACTGGCCATTCGGTCTGTGGGCATAGAGAGAGCGAACCCTACTCGGATTGTATTGACGTACTGTGTTGCGGGCTGCCTATTTTTTGTTTCCGGTCCGATGGTCGGACCGTTAACGCTTGTCTTCATTTTAATTCTCTGCAAAACCGACTATTTAAACGTCAATGATAACAATTCAGGAGGGTTTGAGGTTAGCCTGGTTGGAGTTTTGTTGTTTTGAATTCAGATGTACGGATTCGAAAGCAGAAATAGGTCGGTGAGGCGAATGGAGAAGTTTCTAGATTGTTGCGAGGAGTATTTATTATAAAAGATGCTGCGGTCTTTCCACGTTTTCTTTTGAACTCGAATATCATGGTTTTTCATCATAAATTTAAATAAAAGAAAGTTTTAAGGAATGAATACAAGGAGGGAGAATGAGTGAACATTTGTGGCATTAAAGTAGGTTATATGTTTGTCATAGTGCCTTAAAATGAATTACTTGTGTTAGGTGTTTTTGTGTCATTAAAGTAATTTAATTTAAAAATTACAAGTAATTACTTTCTTGTACCTTACATTAGTTTCTACCTATCAAACCTACCTGTCAAAAGACCTATATCTAAAGGGCGTTGTGGTTTTCTACAAAAAATTGCATCTATTGCATCGATGGTTCTATATTTATAAAAATAGCGTAGGTACGTTTCGTCTTGTTGTATTATAGTGCAGTCACTGAAAGTGCAGTCACTGAAGGTTTTCACCTCCGCTTTCGTTCAAGTCTCTATAGATTTTCATAAGAATTGGTAAGTACTTAGAGGATATCTCAAGAAACAAACGTGACATGGTACCAACTTGCGCCTTTACCTTGGGGGTGGATGTCTCCCCTTTTCGGGGGTGAAAATTATTTTATTAAAAATAACCTCATAAATCGATAGAGGGGTAATTTCTAAGCAAAATTTGTTTTATCAAGATATTAACATAAATCAATACTTTTTGTGTTAATAAAGATCAAAAATTTTAATTTTTCGTGAAAAAATGCATGTTTTAAAGCGGTTTTTCATAAATAACTCAAAAACTATAAGTTTGTACAAAAAAGATATTATCATCAGAATTGAAGCTAATAAAAAATCAAACAAATTTCCTACGTGAAAAACCTTTTAGTATTAATTCAAACTTAGTTATAGGTAATTAAATATATTGTAGTAAAGAAAAAAGAGACGTTCTCACAAACAATTTATTTTACAACTGACGACCGGTTTCGCTGTCTACAATATTCACAGCATCTTCAGGTCACGGTAAAAGTAAAATTAAATGCTACAAATAACAAAAAACCAGAGTTAGTTAAGTGGTCTGGTTGAAATCAAAGGGTAAAGATCAAGCCAGTATTAAAGTATATATATTTATGCATACATATAAATACTAAAATGTACGTAAATATGGTTTAACAACCCTCACACTCACATACATGCAAGCATTCAAATGTAGTGGCAACTAAAGTATGTCAAGTATAAGTATAAAATGTACACTTACTTTCCGGTATAAGGGAAGAATATAGTAGTATTCAATATCATACTTTTTCTCCAAATTATGCTAAAGGGAGAGATGGTAGAGGGACAGATTTGATTGTAATGTACAAACAAAACAAAATAATTGGCAGGGGATTAGTAAGGGAACACGACATTAAACCGTGAAACCAAAAATTGTTAGTTATATATAAAGTGATGTTATTTTAAAAATTTTTAAAGTGTATATTTTTAATTTAATTGGGATTATTAGATGTTGTTCTGGATGTTCAAGAACTGATGGATGTAAGATTGGTTGTGCAATTTTCTTAAATCTGGTTTAAGAAAATATTACAGAAAATATTAAATAATAATATATAATAATAATAAATAATAATAATAAAATAAAATATATATAAGAAAATATAAAATATTATAAAAGGATTTTTTTCAATTCGATTTAGTAATTAGTTATTTCATATTTTCATTACTAGAGCAATTTACTTTCGTACTTCTTATGCTGTACAGCAAAGTCGACCATTGCCTAATATACTACACTGGGGTGCAAAATTAACCGGACACCTTAAAAATGGGTCATTTTTGATGTCTCGAATTTCCTAAACCTGTTGTCCGATTTAAGTGATTTCTTGATATTTTATAGCCTTATTCGTTAACAATATCGCTGTAATAATATTGTTACTAAACGGTTAAATTTTAATTGTGTACCGGGTGTAACAATGACACTGTGTTTTTTCCTCTAGCATATTCTAGCATTTGTACAATATTGAAATTAAAACCCAACTATAGATTCATATTTTATCAACATTCTGTTTTGTGATTCATTCGCTTATGTTGGACCAAAAAAAAGTTAGGTACTTTAACATTTACCCATGTTTTTCATGAATACAGGGTGTTTTTTAACAAGTGTGGCAAACTTCAAGGGGTAATTCTACATGAAAAAATAATGACAGTTTGCTTTATAAACCTATGTCCGCAAATGCTTAGTTGCTGAGATAGAGGGTGTTGAAATTTTTCTTACAAACTGACGATTTATTTATTGCTTTTAAACCGCTTGAGATATGCAAATGAAATTTGGTGGGTTTTAAAACGTAGTTATTGTACTTTTTTTGACATACAAGTAAGAATTTAATATTCACCATTGGCGCGCATACGGCTAATATGAGCGGTTATATTACCCGTATGCTCGTCTTTGGTGAATATTAAATGCTTAATTGCATGTCAAAAAATGTGCAATAACTACGTCTTAAAACCGACCAAGTTTCATTTGCATATCTCAACCGGTTTTAAAGCAATAAATAAATCGTCATTTTGTAATAAAAATTTCAACACCCCTATCTGGGAAACGAATCATTTTCGGACATACCGTTTATGAAGCAAACTCTCATAATTTTTTATCCAGAATTTCCTCTTAAAGTTGGCCATACTTATTTAAAACACCCTGTATTGATGAAAAACATGGCTAGTTGTTAAAGTACCTAACTTTTTTATGGTCCAATGTAAGCGAATGAATCAAAAACAAAATGTTGAGAAAACATGGGGCTATAGTTGTAATTTAATTTCAGTATTTCATAAATGCTAGAATGTTCCACAGGGTGATGCGAACTTTTAGAAAAAAAACACAATTTGATTGGTACACCCGGTATACAATGAAAATTTAACTGTTTAGCAACAATACTATTACATTGATATTGCTAAAGAATAAGGCTATAATATATTAAAAAAATCACTTAAATCGGACAACAGGTTTAGGAAATTCCAGACATCAAAAATGACCCATTTTTAAGGTGTCCGGTTAATTTTGCACCCCAGTGTATATTACCCTAATATGCTTTAGAGATATGCTAACATGTAAATGTTCAAAATTCAAGCGCATTATTTTCTGAAGTCTCTACTTTAGGAATTTCAATATTTATGTATTATTTTAGCATTAAATATTCAAAATTACATCTTCAATTACTCTTCAGAACCATACCAATATTTTGCAGTGTATTTTAAGGTATAACTACTAACTATTTATTGAGATTAAGCTCGAAATATTTGTAAAAGAATGTATAAAATATGTTTTAATGTATAACTCTGTTACATATTTTAATGTATTTTTAATAAAATTTTTAAAATTTTAACCTTTTCTGCTATCACACTTTAGATAATTAGTCGTTTAAGCTCATGATGAGTTTTAAAAAGTTTTTCAATTAACCAAAAAATTATAAAAAATTTCTCAGTTCTGTAAAAATTGCCTTGTTCAACCCAAATTAACCCCAACAAGGCTCCCCAAAAGAATTTGTTTAATTAAATGAACATTTCCCCTTTTTAACTCTCGTAATCTCTTTGTTTCCCTAATATTTTAAATTGAAACATAATTAAAGAAAAGAATGTTAATTTTGTCTTCGTTTTATCTCAAACAATCCATTCGGAGCCCTTTTACATTTTTCGTCAGAATTTTGATTAAAATTCTGTTTCTGTTGAAATTCGTCACATACCTATTTAAGACCGAACGCGGGCGAAATATCTCGTTTGAAAATATCTGCAGGGCTTTTCCAGGGTTTTCCAGGCTTGACACAGACAAGACATAGTTTGGTATCATGTTGCTCCAATTTAATTGATTTTTTAGGTACCTAAACATTAAATCACGTTCAATAGAGGAGTCAATATATAGAAGGAAAAGGTGCATTGTTTGGGAAAAATTCAAACCAGCTTATATTTTCCTAAAACTTTTTTTGTTAGTTTATATATGTTAAAGTAAAAAGTTCTACTCACAGATTTTGCCGCTAATTGTTTACTAATTGTTTAAACAAGAACAATTGTTTTGTATAAATAATAATACAAATCTAACAATAAAACACGAAAATCAATCAATCAATCAATAATACAAATATCGTTGAATTCATCATTTTACTTTGATCAAATATGTTTCTATTTTATTTTTGATTATGCTGAATCCAAATATAGCATTAAAGTTTTAAAATTCTTATACAGAAGTTCTGATACAGTATCCCAAGTAGCACCGAACGGGGTTATTAAGTATTTTAAGGATGCTTTAAAACTGTAGAATAAAACTAAAATTAAAACCAATTGGTTTTTAAGTAAACCTTAAGGTTGATATAAAACCGCTTTCAGCTCACAAAAAGGACTCACACTGAAAGAGGTCAATAAAACCATAAATGAAAACCTTCTTAAAACTTTGTTTTCTTAAACAACTGGTTTTAAAGCTGCTGTAAAGGTGCTTTTAAAACCATGTCTAAAGATACTTTAAGTGCAGGCAGTTTCATAGTAAACTTAAAAGGTTTCTTAAATGGAGAATTTTAAAGACAATTTACCATATTAAATGATTCTTTAAACCCATATACTCCATAGAGGCCAACAAATTTTTACATGTGTTATAATAGGTAGATACGTATTTGTAACCATAAAATAATAAAAATTACTTGGTTATTTCGGACTGTCAAGGTACAAAAACATTTTTGGAGATTAAAAAATAATAATAAAACAATTTAAATCCGAAAAATATTAATTTTAAAGAAAAATGATTTTATCTACAATTTTAATGTTTTAATGTTAAAATAAATCGAATTTACGTCTTTAAGTCGCTTATTTATAATTTTTATGTAAGCCTTATATTGTAATATATCATGGCTTTCAGCATCTCCAGAAAGCAATATGGCCGAAAACCAAATAAAATTATTTACTCTATCGACAAAGAATTGTTAAGATCAAATGGTTTTATTTTATACCTTTCCAAGAGCATATATCCTACATAAAAGCAAGGTTGCCTTGGATATAAAACCGTTTAGTTTTAATGCTGCTGTCAATAATGCCTTTCGGTTTTAATGTGAATCTAACCTTAAAATCGAGGCGTCGTAGTGCAGTGTGTGTTCTATTATTTGAAAAATAAGCCGTAATGACCAGTTCGTTTATATTTTAAGTACTTGTGACTTATTTCTTCCATACTAACTATACTTCCACGTTTTACACCACTGCTTCGCTCTAAAACAAATGGCCGACCATTTTGGACATGAATAAAGCGGGGATGAGTTTAGTTTTATTGTTTCTAACAAGAAGCATAGTTTAGTCTTTACGACAACCAAATTGATTAAGTTAAGAGCGTTTGGTTTAATATAGCTTAATAATTACTTTTAAGAAAGCAACTTTAAAGAAAACTGAAAAAATAGTTTTAAGGTATATGATTTGCTGACATAATAGTCTTGAGATCAAGTAGTTTTAATAATAGCTTTTATTAGTCATGTTAGACGAATCTTTAAAACGGCAATAAAACTAAAAGGTCACAAACTAGAATTAAATAAAACCAAACAGTCCGGAAGTTCTTCATAAAACTGATTAGTTTTAAAGTGAACTAAAAATAAACCAGTCTTATTTGATACTCTTATTAGATACTTTAAAACTAGTGACAAATGCCTAACAGTTTTAAAGTTCTGGCAGCATATCTACAAGGTAACTTTAAAACCATTATCTTCTTATTTACCACAATAAAACCTTTATAAACCTTAAATAGAAGTAAACTGTTTTATTGTGCTACTTGGGATGGCTGCGTAGCTAGGAACCATATGGGAAAATTTGTTATTATCAATTTTACGAAAAAAACTTATTCTTCATAAAATGCTCTGCATAGTCCAAAATCTAAAACTCAATCATCAGATATCAAATTTTATAAATTTTATTCGAGATGTCTCAAAAATATGAATTTCGTTAAAGAGTAAAGTACCTTTATATGCCAAAATATCAAAAATTGTTATTACGAAAAGTTGGTTGGAATTAAAAACTATGTTTTAATATACAATTACATCCTTCTAATTAAAATTTTTCTTTCCATTTTTTCTCAAACTACGGATACCCATCATTTTATTATAATTATAATAACTATTTTATTATCAATTTTACGAAAAAAAGTTATACATACTTCATAAAAAGCTCTACCTGGTCTAAAATCTAAGATTCAACAGATATCAAACTTTTTTAATTTCATACGAGGTATGTAAAAAAATATTAATTTCGCTTAACAGTTAAGTGAATTGGTAGTTCACAATATTTCTATTAGAAGAATGTAATTCACATAGTTTTTATTTCCAAACAACTTTTCTTAACAACAATTTTTGATATTTTGAAATATAAAGGTACTTTACTCCTGAGTGAAATTAATATTTTTTGACATACCTCGTATAAAAAATGTATTTTATGTAAGTTTTACAGAAAAAAGTTTTGATAACTTTGTATAAACATTTTTTTAGCTGGTAATTTTCGGTTTTTGTATTACTTACATTTTTTTATCTTTCTTAATTTTCTCAAAAAGAAATTGTTTATTTCATTTCTAAAGTAAAATACATAATTAAGTGTATTTTAAAGACTACGACCTGCGATTTAAAAAAAAAACACGTATAGACCAGGGCGCATCTGTAAAAATATTAGTACATTTGGACGTTGAGAGGTGACTCAAATTTTTTTGCACAAATTGCTTAAAAATAAATCAAATAATAATATTTGACTTATCCTCCCTCTCAAAAAGGTCCGGAACATTGTTTAAATAATCAAAATGTCAAAAAATTAAGGAAAAATTTGATTTTTTTCTTCGTTTTTTGATTATAACTTTAAAAGTAGTTATTTCCGAGAAAAGTTGTACTAACATAAAAGTTGAGTAATTAAATTTCCTATAATATATAATTGGTTAAAAATTTAAAAAATAGTCACCCTTGTTGCAAAATAGCAATAATTGCGAAAAAACCATACAAAAACAAGTATTCGCATTTTACGTTTTTAAACCATTTATGCTACACTTAGGACCTTCATATTTCACCCAGAAAAACTTTGTGATACATTAAAACAACACTGATAATTTCATTAAGATCGGTTCAATAGATTTTGCAAAATAAATTTTGAAATCCAGCTTTCGCAAAAAAAATTCATTTTTTCAAAATGTTACAGGACTGAAAATAAAGCAGATAGCAAGTTGAAATTTTTTTTGCGTATAGAAGTGTACTGTCCCTTTCATTTGCAATTTTGCAAAATTAAAATCGATTAACACCACGGCGTCAGCAATTTTTTTAAATAAACATTAATTATTGGTGCTACGCGCAGGACAGCGGATAGTTTGCTCTGATTGGGCATTCCAATGACCTTTGATAATAATTGATACATTTTAATTTTTATTACATTTCGATATAAATAAATAAATTTGTTTATTGCCAAATAAAAACACATACTCTATCCTTTGAAATAACATATTTTTTAGCAAAAACTTTCTTTGTTCATATATTTTAACTTAGAGAATAAAATTTTATTATTCTTAAACATATGCAATTGTTTAAACAATATTTCACAAGCAATAATAAAATTAGTTTGATTTTTGTGGAATTAAAATATTAAAATACAACAAAATATAGAGTAAGAAAATAATATATTAGATAAAGATTGGCAGAAATTTTTGTGGAAATCAACTTGTGTGAATCGAACACCGCTGTCCTGCGCGTAGCACCAAAAATTAATGTTTAATTAAGAAATTTCCTGACACCGTGGTAATTAATCGATGTTAATTTTTCAAATTTCAAATGAAAGGTACAGTAAACTTCTATAAGCAAAAAAAATTTCAACCTGCTACCTGCTTTATTTTCAGTCCTGTAACATTTTAAAAAAATGAATTTTTTTTGAGGAAGCTGGATTGCAAAATTTATTTTGCATAATCTATAACACCGATCATAATGACATTTACAGTATTGTTTTAATGTATCATAAAGTTTTTCTGGGTGAAATATGAAGGTTCTAAGTATAGCACAAATGGTTGAAAAACGTAAAATGCAAATACTTGTTTTTGTATGGTTTTTTCGCAATTAATGCTATTTTGCAACTAGGGTGACTATTTTTTAAATTTGTAGCCAATTCTATGTTGTAGGAAATTTAATTATACAACTTTTATGTTAGTACAACTTTTCTCGGAAATGAATACTTTTAAAGTTATAATCAAAAAACGAAGAAAAAAATCGAATTTTTCCTTCATTTTTTGACATTTTGATTATTTAAACAATGTTCCGGACCTTTTTGAGAGGGAGGATAATTCAAATATTATTATTTGATCTATTTTCAAGCAATTTCTGCAAAAAAATTTGAGTCACCTCTCAACGTCCATCTCAAAACAGATGCGCCCTAGACTAGTATAAAATTGTAATAAATCTGTTCAAACTTAGTAATACCGTCTTAAAGTGGTAGTACATAATTCTGTAAAACTACATAAGTTTTCAAAAATTGCATTTTTGAATTAAATTTTACAGATTTTTTTTTGAATAAAACATCGTTTAGTAAGATGTTTGAAAAGTAAGTTGTGCAAATTTGAGAGTTTTAGAGGTAAAATTGTATTAGTTACACATTTTTAAAGCATTTTTAAACAAAATTCATGTAAGTCTCATTTTCCGCCCACACCGTACTTATGCCCATACATTTTATTTCTTTTTATTATAACCATAAGATAGCTTAGTTGTTTTTATTTCATGACCAATTTGTAAAATTTCATTTGGTCCATTAGTTAAAGAACTATATTAAAATAACTCAACCGTGCACTTCGCCGAACGCTAGTTTACAGTGCGCCAATGTTTGTGAGAAGGGTGACTTTAGCTTTATAAATAAAAAATCATAGAAGCTATATATTTAATTTTAGAAAAATATGTATATAAGGTGTGTTTTTGTAAAAGTCTCTGAATTTTCCAAAGGCAGTTTTTTTCTAAGATTTATATTTTCGGAGTTATTTTAAAAAAAACAACTAATTTCGCAGTTCATTTGTTTAATAAAAAATGAAGTACCCACTTCTGGAGTAGAACTTTTTGATATGTTGTTTATTAACATTTTTTGATCAAATTACAAAAAGTTCTATCTTGTTTGATTTTTTCCGAAGCCAAAGTCTATAGATATTGACTCCCTAACATACCTATTTTAGACGGAATGCGGGCGAAATAACTCGTTTAAAAATATCTGCAGGGCTTTTCCAGGCTTGACACAGACAAGACATAGTTTGGTATCATGTTGCTCTAATTAAATTGATTTTTTAGGTACCTAAACATTAAATCACGTTGAAATAAAATTTACGTAACGTTTAACTTCTCTCTTTCTCGGTATGGCTCTTTAATGATCCGAACTAGGAAGGTTCTGAAACTGTTTTCTTGTGGCATGTCTAATTTATGTAAGTATTATATTTTTAATTAACTAATGTTTGACGTTTCGATTTCCTCTCCGGAAATCATTCTCAAAAAAGAAAAAGAAATTATTCTGATTATTTCATTCATAGGAGATTCTCACCAATAGAACGCTACAGAAATAAAAATTACACAGATTATTTCATTCATAGGAGATTCTGGCCAATAGAAAGCCACAGAAATAAAAATTAAACTGATAATTTTTGATAATATCCCGTCGTCAAGTATATTACGTCAGATGCCCTTCGTTGCTACGAAAAAAGACATTCAGTGACATTAACGACAATTAATGTTTTAAAAATAATTATAAAAGTGATGACTTTTTTGACTAGTAATTTGTACTTACATAAATAAATTACAATAAAATTTTGGTTTTGAACAGTTTTATTCATGAAATAATCGCAACAAATTGCACTCGATCTCTAAAATTATTATCGAATTTTTGCCCTCGTGACACTATGACATTTCGGGTCGTGAAATTAAAACTGTCAAAGTGTCACTCGGGAAAAATTCGATAATTTTAGAGCTCTTGTGCAATTACTACAGTAATTGTGTAGTAAGATTTTTCTTTACGTGTTTAATTCTGTCCAATTTTTTTCTGTTTAATTGCAACCAGTTTCCTAGTTTTGACAACTGTAACATTTAAGAAAATATCCATAATAAACTTTTAGTTCTGCATCTAATGCCAAATTGTCACGAGGAGAACATAAATCGGCAAATTTAAGCGCTCGAGTTTCCTTCTGTAGGATTATTTCATTAATAAAACTGTATTTATAAATAATTTTAACTAGTATTTTATTAATATCTTCGTCTAAATATTTGCTAAACTGTACTGTTTACTTTGACAAGTTGAAATGAATGTTGACAATCTGAATGTTTTTATACAAAGACTTGAATTTTTTAGGTAACTATTAAAAATAACCTTAAGAATATCACACGACAGTAAGAATAAATAATAAAATAATGCTCCATTTTTTCTCAATTTTGTTGTCATTGGGCAATAGCCACTCGACGTGTATATTGCCGGACAACAAGTTTTCGAAAAATTGTTGCATTATTGTTAATTTATTCTTACTCTTTTGTGATATTAATGCCGATTATTTCATTCATAGGAGATTCTGACCAATAGAAAACTACAGAAATCTGAATTTAATCGATAATTTTTGATAATCTCCCGTCGTTAAGTATATTACGTCAGATGCCCTTCGTTGCTACGAAAAAATACATTCAGTGACATTAATGACAATTAATGTTTTAAAAATTATAAAAGTGATGACTTTCAATCGTCAGATATTTATAAAAACTGTGTGTTTAATGGTACTTACATAAATAAATTACAATAAAATTTTGGTTTTGAACAGTTTTATTCATGAAATAATCGCAACAAATTGCACTCGACCTCTGAAATTAATATAGAATTTTTGCTCTCGTGACACTTTGACATAATTTCACTCGCCTTCGGCTCGTGAAATTAAAACTGTCAAAGTGTCACTCGGGAAAAATTCAATAATTTCAGAGCTCTTGTGCAATTACTACTGATAATTTTTGACAATATCCCGTTGTCAAGCATTACGTCAAATGCCCTTCGTTACTACGCAAAAATGAACATTCAGTGACATTAATGACAATTAATGTTTTACAACTTGCCACAGAGAACACCAAGAAACAGGTTTAGCAAATGTTCCGGTCAAGATATCAATAAAATATTAGTTAAAATGATTTAAAACGACAGTTTTATTCATGAAAAGATAATCTCAGCGAATTGCCCTCGATCTCTAAACTTATTATCGATCCTTGTGACACTTTGACATAATTTCACTCCCCTTCGGGACGTGAAATTAAAACTGCCAAAGTGTCACTCGGACAACATATCGATAATTTTAGAGTTCTCATGCAATTACTAATGAAAATTCTGTGAAGAATTTATAATCTGATTTTTTTAGGTTCTTATGTAGGAATTTCTTTTCAAACAGTGAAAAATTTGGATTCGATCTTAATGACCATAGCAATAAAAAAATGATGTTATTGCCTGAGGGGTATAAAATTCTGACAATTTTGTGTGCCATTTTATGTTAATTTGTTGTGAAAGCTGTATCGTAGATGTGATTGTTGAAAGATTTAAATTTTTAATTTTGTCCATGGTTATGTTATGTGTTGCATATGTATTTTGTATGAGATTTTTGATGGTTTGTTCTTCGACTTCCTTTATTCCGTTATTGTTGGTATGACTTCTTCTTTTAGAATTATTATTAGTATTATAAGCAAAAGTAGACTTCTGCTTTCTGCTCATTGATATATTTGGGATTTGTCGAAGTCTCTATAGTCCTGTTGCCAGGAGGGGTACAACGGCCTCTTTTATTCAGATGGACTTCCTTATTCAGATAGAAGTTTTTTTATGTATTTTGACCCGTAGAATACGAATTTTTTGGGTAACAGTTGATCCGGATGTCGATAAGATTGTTATAGACAAAGAACTTGAGGAATAACAGCGATTTCTCGCAAAACAAAACATTTTTTTTGTATTTTTTGGGTCATTCTAAGCAAAAAATTTTCTGTCGACAAGTTTTTTCGTAGGCTGCATAGATTTCGAGATAAACGCGGTTAACTTTCAAAAAATCGAAAAATTGCAATTTTTGAACCCGAATAACTTTTGATTAAAAAATAAAAAAGCAGTTCTGCTTACCGCATTTGAAAGTTCAAGTCAAATTATATCGGTTTTGATTATTTACATTGCTAAAAATTTATTTTTTTATTGTTAAACAAAGGTATAAACACCTAGTGCGTGAGTGATGTTTGCAATAATTTCTCATTTAAAATCGAACGAGTAGGTAGAGTAGCTACAAGTGCAAGTGAGGCAATTTCTACGTAGCATGCGTTAAAACGCATGTATTGTCCATGGGAAACAGTATGTGTTTATAGCTTTGTTTAACAATAAAAAAATAAATTTTTAGCAATGCAAATAAGCAAAACCGATAGAAGTTATTCGGGTTCAAAAATTGCAATATTTCGATTTTTTTGAAAGTTCAACCGCGGTTATCTCGAAAACTATCCATGCTACGAAAAAACTTGTAGGAACATTTTTTGCTTAGAATGACCCAAAAAATACAAAAAAATGTTCTCAAGTTCTTTGTTTATAACAATCTTATCGACATCCGGATCACCTGTTACCCAAAAAATTCGTATTCTACGGGTCAAAATACATAAAAAAACTTGGGTAAATCCATCTGAATAAAGGAGGCCGTTTTACACCCCCTCCCCCAGGACTACTATTTTTTATGTATGTTTCATGATCGTTTACGCTGACACTTAGTGGTCTTGCAGTTTTTCGTACATAGCAATTGTTGTATTCACTGGGTATTTTGTAGATGCAGTTTTTGGATTTGGCTTGTGTGTTTTTGGGTTTGGTTGTTGACAGAATGGACCTCAGAATGTTGGTTGTTCTGAAAGTTGCTGTGATATTGTACCTATTTGTTTCCTAATGTTCTCAATTTTTCTAATAAACCCTTTACAAACATTTTGGTATTGTTGTCATCTTTAAATTCTTTCTTGGGAGTATATCTGAAGTGCTTGTGGTGTTTTGTAGTTTCGTTTCTTAAATCATGTAGATTTCCTTGTTTATAAGTGAAAATATATGATACTGGGAAACACTTTGGTTTAACAATAAACAAAAGAAAAACAAAAACCATAGTGATCAGTAAGAGGGGTAAAGTCATAACAAGGATCTTCTTCTTCTTGCAGTACCGTTTCCTATCGGAGGTTGGCTACCATCACAGCAATCTTAACTTTGTTGGCTGCAGCTCTGAACAACTGTATTGAACTGCATCCATACCACTCCCTTAAATTTCGCAACCAGGAAATCCTCCTACGTCCCACATTTCTCTTTCCCGAGATTTTTCCTTGGATTATGAGTCTTAGCAGAGAGTACTTTTCTCCTCTCATTATGTGGCCTAGATTCTCCAGTTTTTTCGTTTGTATGGTTTTTATGACTTCGCATTTCTTCCCCATCTTCAGCAAAACATCTTGATTTGTTACTCTTTCTGTCCATGGTATTTTCCACATTCTTCTGTAACACCACATCTCTAATGCCTCAATGTTTTTGATGTTTATCTTTTTCAGAGTCCAAGCTTCCATGCCATACAGCAGAACGGAGAAAACGTAGCACCTTAACATTATTGTTCTTAAGTTTATATTTATGTCCCGGCTGCATAGGAACTTTTTCATTTTGACAAACGATTGTCTCGCTATCTCAATTCGCCTCTTGATTTCTCTTGTCTGGTCATTAGTATCAGTGAAACAAACCCCTAAATATTTGTAGGACGTAACTCTTTCAACTGGCTGATTATTTATGGTTAAATTTATATTGGTGTATAGCTTCTTTGTTACAATCATGAATTTAGTCTTTTTGATGTTCAGTTTTAGACCATACTTATTGGTATGAGTGTTTATGTTTTCCATCAAATACTGTAAATTTGCTAGGTTATCTGTTACTATTAGCGTGTCATCAGCGTATCGTATATTGTTAATTAACTCTCTGTTAATGTTCATAACAATGTTTTGCTCTAGGAGCGCTTCCTGACATATTGTTTCGCTATATACATTGAATAGTAGTGGAGAAAGCACACAACCCTGACGCACACCTCGACGAATCTCAATTTCTTTGGTTATTTGGTTACTCATTATCAACCTTGATTTTTGCTGTTTGTCCCCAGTTCAACCTGGATATGATGTTAATGTCGCGACTGTCGATGTTTTGCTTCTTAGGATTTCATACAGCTTTTGGTGTCTGACTTTATCGAAGGCCTTCTCAAAATCTATGAAACCTACGTAGAGGTCTTGGTTTACATCCAAACATCTTTGCATTAACACACTCAGACCAAACAAAGCTTCCCGTGTTCCCAGGCCACTTCTGAATCCAAACTGTGTGGCTCTTATGTCCTCTTCTAATTTATTAAATATTCTTTTGTGAATTATTTTTAAAGATACTTTTAGTGTGTGTCTCATCAATGCTATAGTTCTGTGGTCTGAACACTGTGGCGTTATTCGTCTTCGGGATTGTGACAAAAGTAAAGGAGAGCCATTTCTTTGGTATGATGCCTGTTCTATAAATTGTGTTAAAGAGGTTCACCATTATTTCAGGTGTGTCGTCGTCTATAAGTTTCAACAATTCTACAGGAATTTCATCTGGTCCTGCAGCTTTACCCCCTTTTGTGTTCCTTATTCTATCCTTTTTCACTTTTTTACCTGTTATTTCCTTCATCTTTTTATGCATGTTAAAGCTATCGTACTTTCTTTCATATTCTTCTATTTCCTTGCAGTTTTCCAGAACCCACTTCTCTTTGGCTTTTCTATTTTTTCTCTTAATCTCACGGTTCACTTCTTTGTATTTTGTCTTGTTGGTTTTATTTCTTCGCCTTTCCTCCATGAGGTACAAAATTTCGTTTGTCATCCATTACTTTTTCTTAATTTTGCTTGGAGCTAAGGAGCCTTCACCAGCTGTCATAAGGGCCTTTTTCTATCTCCATCCATTTGTCCTCTACATTGCCTGTGTTCCTATTTTTTGCAGCGATATTTCGAAGATTGTTGTTTACCTGTTCTTTTGTCCTTTCCAGTATAGTTGCGTCTTTCAGTGGCTTGACGTCTATCTTTTGTTTAGCTGCATTTTTCTGTAGTTTCCTGAATCTTATATTTACTACAGCCACCACCGGATTGTGATCCGATTCTATATCAGTGCCTGGATAGGTTTTTGTAGACGTGATGGAGTTTTTAAATCGGCTTCTGATTAGTATATAATCGATTTGATTCCTGACGATGTTGTCTGCATTATCCCTTGGTGATATCCCTTACAAGCGCAAGAGTATTGATACACTTTGTGTTCCCGCTCATACCTCGTTGTGTTGACTACAGACTGTATGGCTCGTCCAGCATGCCATAGCATGGAGGATGGGGTACACAACATTTTTACAATGTAGATACTCCAACTCCATGGCCTGACCTGATAACAAGAATACAGATAAAAAATGAAGATATCGAATAAGTGAACCAAATGAAATACTTAGGAGTTTGGATTACGGAAGATCTAAGTCCGAAATCAGAAATTCGATCAGGAATAGAGCAATCAGATGAAATTTCTGAGTAACCAAAGACTCAATCAGCAAATTCGATATCGGATGATAAAATGTTATATCCACTCTATTCTTCTTTACGGTGTCGAAGTTTGAACTGTTAATGCTGATTTAATGAGAAAGCTGGAAGCTTTTGAGATGTGCCTTTTTAGGAGAATAGGAGAAGAAAATTAGCATAATTATGGCACATACTTAGAAATGATAAGTACGAGTTATTACAGTTGATTATGAAGGGTAAAATCGAAGGAAATAGGGGTCCTGGTAGACGACAAGTATCCTGGCTGAAAAACATTCGCGACTGGACCGGGTTAAACACACAGATGGTTTTCAAAAAAGCAGAAGATAGAGACGAATTGGCAATGGTTATAGCCAACCTTCATTAGGGGAGTCGGCACTAGAAGAAGAAGAAACTAATAAAGACAAAGAAAGGAATGATGATAATGATCTAACAGTTTCTGTTACATTCTATTTTTATTATTTATTTTATTATTTTTATTAGATGTTACATCTCCATGGTTTATGATTTAGATATATTCAGCCGTGTGATGAATTACCGAAGTTATTTTTAACGTTTGCATTAAAGTTAACATAACTATAACATATAACTATCTCCATAACTATAAAACGTAAATTCGGTGTAATGGATCATCCACCGTTATGAGATGAGTTATTTGACGTTATATGACGTTAATAGACGGAAGAAAATATTAAGTTGTCTAAAAAGAGAACCTTATGTAGAATCAGTACAAGTTTGAGCGAGAAAGAGAATCACGAAAAGTTGGTATACCTACCCAGGGCTACCGATGACCGAACAGCTGTTCGATGTTCGGTGTCGTTCGGTGGTGAATCGTAAAAGTGGATAGAAGGAACAAAGAAAAAGAACAGTACTTAAAACTTTTGGATGTTTATAAATAAAAATTTCAACTTTTATCTCTCGATTTGATTTTTGTATAATTTTTAAAATTGCATTACCCTTCTATTTTTAAATTATTAGCTTTCTTTGTCATTTTTATTATTGTTTTAATTTTATTAGGCACCTACGTGTTTTTAATTGCTATCTTAGATCTATGTTTTTGATAATTCTGTGCTGCTTTATACTCGATATTAAATTTGATTTATTAAATTAATAAAATGTCGCCCAAGGTCCTGGGACAATCGGAAGCAGCGTTCTACGTTATATATTCACTTGATTTCTATCTAAAAACAAATCAAAACATAAACCTAACCTTCCAATTCTTAACATAACTACAGAGTTATCTCATAACTTGAGGTTTAAAGTCGCGTTAAGTGACAGTCGATATATCAGATAACTCAAGAACTGTAAAGAAATGACGCAAGTAGGGCGTTATTTATGTATTTATTATTGTCAATATTAGACATTTAACATTTTTTATGTTGTACAATAATAAGAACCACTATATTATATAAATATTATTATTACGCTATATAAATTTCTCTACGTTTGATATCATCGCTTGACCCTAAAAAACCGAAAAATACGATTTATAAGCGTGGTATCTCCCTTATATGTATGACAGATCGTCGTGGACGCCCTTACATAGATCCAATATGCCATAACGTTCCCCAAAATGCATATTTTTCCCCACTTGTTGGGAACTAACCCTCCCTATATATTATTTTGGCGTTCTTCGGTGCATCTTTTATTTCTTAACATGTCAATACGTTTTTCCTTCTCGCTTTTTTATCACAAATGACCGTCCAGTCTATTTCCCGTTCTCCCAGATTTTCTCGAGGTTTCTAAATCCCGGAAAACATCCTAGAAGTGCATTTTCCAGCTTGTACTTCGGCAGATCGGTTTCGATAGAACAGTATTTGTTGTTTTTACACTGGATGAAGGGATTCGGAGATCTTTTTATCAAAGGGAGGGATTTTCGAAGTATCCGGAGTTGCTTGGAGATTTTTATTCAATAAAGATTTGATCTTTATCTTTGTCGCTTGTTGTTTGGACCTCATTTCAGAAGTAAATTAACTAAGAATGTTGGAATTAATAACAGCATTTGTAATGTAACATTTATTATTAATAATTATTCTATTATTGTTACCATGCACGAGCAATTATGAATCGATTATTATCCTTTCATAACGGAATTCCTGTAAGAAAATGATTTAAAGAATATTTGTATCAAAATAGAGAAAGTATTCATTACAAACTAGTCTAAAATATTATTATTACTTTTCTTTATTTTTTTGTTGTTTATAATCATTTAGGGGTATGAAACGAAGATAATCTTGTATGTTAGGGAAATAAGTCTTCTACTCACAATCAGTTAGCAGGTTTTATTAAATTAAAAAAGATTAGACCAGCGGTTTCGCTGTTTACAAATTATATATCATCTTCAGGCCCACAAGAAACTAAGGCTAAAAAACTAAAAAGCCTTAGTTTATTAATAATCTTATTATTATTCGATATATATGAATTTCAAAAACTGTGCTGATACTTGATTAAGTAACCTTGTCGGAAAATACAGAATTATTATTTTCAATGTATACAAGGTGGAAATGAACAAAGTAAAAATAGTTTAAGATCAAAGGTAAAAGGAAAGTAGGTCAAGAAAATCAATAATAACTTTAAAATACGTCCTATAATTACATTGAACCTATTGCAACATAATGTAACAAAAACGAGCGTTCGGGTATTTATTTACGACTTTATCATTTATTTATACAAGTTTACTTTACAAACTTTAGCTTAAGACTAAACTCTATTCACAAAAATTATGCTTTATATATCCTAGTCGTTATTCTCGATCATTCCGGGCTAAGCCAGCTCTCCGACTATCGTGTGACCTTCCAACAACCGCGCGTCGGTTCCACGTATAGCGTGCTTCGATCTAGACTTTTCTCGGCTTACGCCTTGCGGCCGGTGACTCATTGTTTTGCTACATTGCTCCCCTCTTAAGATCTGAGCGTTCCGATCAGCAACTCCAGATGAAGGCCCAGGATGGCGGAATCTACACGACTATCCAGCTTTGCATACACCCTTCAAGAAGAAATAACAGTCTACTGTCTTTGAATTATCCGACATCTTCGGGTTCATGCAACACACAGTAATTCGTACGCCAGTTTCTCTGAAGACCACTTCAAGCACGCTTCTCACAATCTTCCAATCCAGATTTTCTACTGCATGGCCTATTTTTGGTAAAGCCAAATCTTTGATGTCATAATTACACACGATTTTCTTCAAATTACTTAGAGCACGCCATATGTTCTCGTAGCTTGGCGTGTCCGTATAAGACTTCCTGGTCACCATATACAGCAAAGATCGAGGACCATCTTCCAATCGCAGTACTCTTCCAATTTTAGGCTGCTGATTTCTTAACTCGTCCAGGCGGCCGAACTTTCTATTGAATACGGACGAGATTCCTTTAGTCATCTCGAGGTCTTGGGCAACACAGTGGGCTAGAGAGACGTTTTCTGGAACACCAAACAGATCTTGCTGAACTTCTGTGGTCACGCCGAATCTAGCACTCTTTCTTTCTACGTAATTTGACATAAATTCCTTAAAACTTGGCTGTGCGGCATCTTTCATTTCCTGTTGGAGGACTCGGGCTTCTTCTATTTCATTGGAGCCAGCATATGGTGCAAGACGATTTATGTGAATAACTTTTGGTTTACCGTTTGGCAACTTCTTAATTCTGTATATTACGTCATTTATTTTCTTCTTAACTTCATACGGACCTTCCCATTGTCTTTGTAGTTTAGGACACAAGCCGCGACGACGTTGTGGATTATAAATCATATTGATCTTTCATTCTGTCACTGGCTATCTGGATGTGTTGTCGGGCAAATTCATGAATGTTGTTCATTCGTAACTTCAGGCGGTCGACGTATTCTTCGCCTGCAACATGTTCCTCGGAAGGTCTGCAGCCAAGCTCTAGGTCGCAGGGCAAACGAACTTCACGACCCAACATCAGGCAGGTTGGCGTTTGACCTGTAGTTTCATTTACGGCCGAGCGGTAGGCCATCAGGAATAAATGAATGTGTTGGTCCCAATCTCGCTGATGTTCAGATACAACTTTGGACAAGTGTTTACCCATCGTTCGGTTCATCTTCTCGACCATCCCATCTGATTGAGGATGCAGGGGTGTTGTTCTGGTCTTATTGGCACCAATCAATTTACAAACGTTTTGGAAAAGAGCTGACTCAAAGTTCCGCCCTTGGTCGGAGTGGATCTCCAAGGGAACACCAAATCGGCTGAAGAATTCTTTAACAAGTATCTCTGCAACGGTAGCAGCTTCTTGATTTGGTAATGCAAAGGCCTCAGTCCATTTCGTAAAATAATCCATGGGTACCAGGATGTATTTATTTCCAGCATCAGTTTCTGGAAATGGACCTGCAATGTCGATTGCTACTCTTTCCATAGGACTGCCAACATTATACTGTCTCATGGGTGCTCTCTTTTTACCAACTGGACCATTACCGGATGCACACAGTTCACATTTCTGGCACCATCTTCTTACATCATCTTTACAGTTCACCCAATAGAACCGTTCTCGAACCTTTTGCAGAGTCTTCGTAATACCAAAGTGTCCACCTGATGTACCGTCATGCAACTGACGCAATACTTCTGACACTTTACTTTTAGGTACATTCAACTGAAGCTTAGATTCTGTACCATCATCGTTCTCAAAGGTTCTGTACAGAAGATCATCTTTTAGTATCAGGCAATTCCATTGGCTCCAGTAGGCCTTGACTTCCGGACTACATGCACTAATGTTTTGCCAACTAGGTCTCTCACCTCGACGCATCCAATCCAATACTCTTTTTATACATGGATCATCTTCTTGGGCGTGTTGTAACTGTTGGGGCTGCCATTGTTCATTAACTACGGTGGTTCGTCTCACGGGGCAAAATCGTTCCTCTACTTTAAGCCGGTGATTACAACTTTCACCGCATGGCCGTATCGAGGAAGCATCTGTATTTGAACGAACTCTTCCAGCCCTCTTCACGCGTCTCTTCGGCATCGTGTCACGAATCACCTTCCATACCATTTCCACCAAACGTTCATCTTTTCTCTTATCGCCTTTTTCCACGGCTATTACTCGATTGTTTCGTGAAGCTTGGCTAGCTTCTTCGTGTTCCAAGGCAATAGCAAGTGCTTCATCTAAAACTTTCGGTCTTGCTAGTCGTAAAGCTTTCTGTAGTTCACTATCTTTCAGCCCATTGACAAAGGTATCTACCGCAATTTCTTCTAAAATACTGTCCGGCGCCTCCGGATAAGCCAACCGCACCACACGAGCAACATCTGCTTCAAATTCTTGCAGATTCTCACTGGCTCGTTGACTTCTACTTCGCAGTTGTGCTTTGTATACTTGTTGTAGATGAGCATCTCCATAGCGTTTTTCTAGACGAGTGAACAAGGTCTGGTAACATTTTTCTTGACCCTTAGGAATTGACCTTAAGATATCTGCAGCATCACCTCGTAAAGCAGCAGTCAAGGAAACAGCCTTTTCTTGTTCGGTCCAATGATTGGCGGTCGCAATAGCTTCAAATTGTTTAAGGTATATGGACCAAGAGGACTTTCCATCAAATGGTGGTAATTTGAATCTCATATTATGCGACATTTCTTCTCTCGGTAGTTCATCTTTCACTACAGGATCTAAAGCTACTGCATGAACTGACGGTTGCACTTTTGTATCGGTTATCATGCTCTCTAATTCTTTGATCTTCTCTTCTACGGCCAAAACTACTGCATTAACTGAAGGTAGAACTTTCGTATTGGTTACCATAGTCTCTAGTTGTTTGATCTTCTCTTCTAACACTTCTTTATTGTCGTCTACACTTTTCTGTATCTTATCGAATGTTCTAGAAACTTCTTCAAATTTCTCATTGTTCTGTTTACAAACTTCTTCAAGTTTTTCGTTGTTTTGCCTACAGACCTCTTTAAAAGTTTCATCAATCTTTTGAGAAACACTTTCGAATTTCTCATTGTTTTGACTACATACGTCTTTAATTATTTGAGAAGTCTCATCGAATCTTTTAGCAACATTTTCGAATTTATCGTCACTTTTTCTAGAAGTTTCATCGATCGTTTCAGAAACAGTTTTTAATTTCGATAAGATTACTTGTTCTGCTGACTGGAAGTGGAACGTCTCTGGATCATCTCCGTTCTTCGTGAGGACATCCTTGAGTCGTGCTTGTAGGACTATCTTGCACCCACTGCTGTCTAATTCGTACTCTTCTAATTGTTCACGGAGCTGCTTTATGGTCAGTTCTTGTAGCAACATCTTTGGTCGGCACACACGCACTTTTCAAAATGTCTTAAGTCTTTCCGAATACCGAACAATCAACGCACTTCAATTATTCCCGACGAATAAAGTTCAAAAGTCTTTTAAAAGTCTTTCCGAATACCGAACAATTAACGCACTCCGATTATTCCTGACGAATAAAGTTCAAAAGTCTTTTTTTCACTTTTCATTTATTTACACTCCACACCGTTAACACCACTGTAACAAAAACGAGCGTTCGAGTATTTATTTACGACTTTATCATTTATTTATACAAGTTTACTTTACAAACTTTAGCTTAAGACTAAACTCTATTCACAAAAATTATGCTTTATATATCCTAGTCGTTATTCTCGATCATTCCGGGCTAAGCCAGCTCTCCGACTATCGTGTGACCTTCCAACAACCGCGCGTCGGTTCCACGTATAGCGTGCTTCGATCTAGACTTTTCTCGGCTTACGCCTTGCGGCCGGTGATTCATTGTTTTGCTACAATAATGACACTTAAAAATAAATTGGGAACATCAAGAAAACAGAAACAATGTCAAAGGTAATAAATTTACAAATCAAAAATAGTATATTATGCAACGAGCATTTATTGATGGTCATTATGATGCCAGTATGGCAAATAGATCTTTAAGATTGTCTCCCTTACTTTTTATATCCTATAATCTTCTACAAGCCTCACACACCATTTGAATTAACCACAATAATTGATTGTAATGAGAATTACATTTTACATTTAGTTTGATGTTTTGATTTTCAATCCTGAAATCGTTTTAAATTTTTTTTATAAATTAAGAAATTAACACTCTTTTATTTTTTTATTTTAGGTTCTCCGAACATCCTGTGTTAGTGTCCTGGGACCGGTTCTTACTTCTATTTCGCCATGAACTCGGAGATAATATGTCTGCTGATGCTCTTGACGACATTTTCGCTATCTCAAGGTAAGTAATTTATGACAAAAAAAACCTTAAAAGTGTGTAATAATATAGTCTTTTATTTGTTTATTTTAGTTTGTTATACGAGCCCCTTCCCATATTAGTTGGCCCAATGCAGATTGAAAAGAAAATCCAATGTTATAGAACAAAAACAATAGTCAAAGCATACCTAAACTTTGAAAGTGTTAATTCATCGATAATTTGTGGATTTCCAGAAGTATACAAAATATGTTTTAAATTAATAAAAACGATTAATTGAACAGAATAACAACAAATTAAAAAAAAACTTAAACCATATCTAATTTTAACAAAACAAATGTGAAAGTTTACATCTGAGTGACATCCCTTTTATTTTTAATAGGATTTAAAATTCTTCGAGGCATAGGGTTTACAATGGTCTGGCAACACTCTGGTGTAAATGAATCTCATATTTTTACAAGTTTTGCTTCAATTCTTTAACGGACCTAGCAAGATGTTTCCCCAATGTTTTTTTATTTCATGCCACAAAAAGGCGTGAAAGTTTCTCTCAGGGACAAGTCGGGACTCTTAGAAACGTATTTCAGAAGTAGAATATCATGGTCTCCAATCCAGTTTAAACTCTTTTGGCTTATTGCAACCTACGCCATCCCATTGGAAGACAAAATGTTTCGCTGATTTTCACTTGTTTAAATGACTTTGTTACAAAATCGGTAAGAGATTATTTAAAACCTTCAAATATTATTTGTCCGTATTTAAAATTCTATTGATAAAATGCAACTTTTCCTCAGTTTTTTCGCCGACATGCTGCCCCAGATCACGATAAACGCAGGAAATTTGACTTTTTTGTTAAGACAGTAAGGCTGAAAATCTTTATTTTTCGTGCGAATAGCTCGACTCCTACTGTCTCCAATTCGACTCCAACACACACTTCAAATCTGGATTCATCACTCCATTGTATTGCATCTATTAGTCAATTTGTACAGCCTCAATGCTCTTTTGACCATTTTGATCTATTTTTCTTGTGTTATAATTTTAAGACGGGATTACTCTCAGATACTAAAATGAAATGTTTCTCAAACAATTCATATTGATTTTTTCAACTTTATCAATTAATTTGTAAGTAAGCAAATCTTAATTTGTGGGCCTCTCGGTGATACGTTGGTCTAGAAACGTGTCTTCCAACGAGGTTAATCCACAAAACACTTAAATCTAGTTACGGTGCACGTCGTTTTTTCACAATAATACGTCTTAATTCCCTTCGATCTGCTTCGTTTATTTTACTTTTTCCTGCATTTATAGGTTTGGTAATATCAAAACCTGAGGTTTTGTATCTCCTAACTATATTTCTTACACTATACTGTGACAATTAAAGCAAATTCGCGATTTCCGAATTGGATTTTCCAGAATTCAAAAATCTATTGATGATTGAACAAAAATTTTTTCATCCATCACTTTATCTCCACTTATTTCCATTGATAATTTTATCTCGACAAACAGTAGTAGGCTTTATAATATTACAAAATCTATTTGACATTAATTGGCAATTGTTTTGATATCATTTTCCACAGCTAGCTCTGATTTCAAAATAATTATAAAAAAATCAATGTATGTTGATGTAAGTGATGCAAAGGCCACGATTTAGCGATTTTTTATTATTATTGTTTGAAATGAATAAAAAGATCACAAGGGTAATGTTTTCAATAATTTTATTAATAAAAAGGCAATATTAATTAATATGGGAACTTATAAAAATATGTAGATTATCATTTGTTTGTGGTAATTGCCATAAACTGCAAATTCCAAAGGTGGGCCAACTGAAATGGGAAGGGGCTCGTAGTTATACATTTTACGACGATAAAAACACAAAATAAATAAAAATACTTAATGCCTTCCAGCTTCAATGTCCCAATAAAGGAATTGGGCGACCGAATTTGTTTTTTTTTATTATTGTAGTTTAAATTCGGTACCATCTTTTAGCTACTTTTTATTAACTTTAAAAATAGTGGAAGGAACTCGATGGTTCCATGCAACTAACTTCGTTCCTCGTCTTTTTAAAGAAATCGTTTCGGTAAAATTACTGTCTGTATTATATGCTCTGCATTTTGATATAATCATGCTCTTTATTTTCCTCAACTAATTGTGAGAGAGTGGTATCTGTAAATTTTTCTATTGTTGTTTCATCAGATGGCGCTACAGCGCTGCGTGAGCCTTGGTCTACCTCATAACATCCTACCCAGTTTAGTGCCTGTTTTGTTCATCCCCTCACTCCAGTCTCTTGAAAATTTTTCTTCACATCGTCCTGCTATCTGCGCTTTATATATGCCAAAACTATATCGCCTTTTCCATAGCTCCTCTTTGATACCTCTACCATATATGGTCCTCAATACTTTTCTTTTCTTACATAGATTAGCAGCAGCACCGTAGCATTGGTAGTCATAGTTAATGTTTTCGACCGGTAAATGGCCGTTTTTAGTTTAAGCGCTAGTTCAACCTATACTTATAGCATTTGAATTGGATACCGATATTCATCTTCTTCTTCAAGTGCCATCTCCGCGACGGAGGTCGGCTATCATCATAGCTATTCGAACTTGGAGACGGCTACTCTGAAAAGTTCATTTGATGTACATCCGTACCATTCTCTCAGGTTGCGCAGCCACGATATTCTGCGTCTCACTATGCTTCTTTTTCCTTGAATCTTTCCCTGCATAGGGAAAGCGGAGCATATATGACACGTGGAGCAAGTTGCTTCACGTATCATATGTCCGAGGTGATATATTCATCGGACGCATAAAATTACTACAGATCGTATAAGTTGCTAATCTTTATAGTCGAAGACCATTCGGAGACCCATCTCTTTTTATACACTCTTGACCAAAAAAACAGGGACACCTTAAAAATAGGTCATTTTTGATGTCTCGAATTTCCTAAACCTGTCGTCCGATTAAAGTGATTTTTTTAATATATGCGTTATTCTTTAACAATACCGCTGTAATAATATTGTTGCTAGACAGGTAAATTGTCATTGTATACCGGGTGTACCAATCAAACAATGTTTTCTCAAAGTTTGCCACACACTGTGGAATATTCTAGCGTTTATAAAATACTGAAATTAAAAACTAACTATAGCCTCAGAGTTTCTTAACATTCTGTTTTTTTATTCATTCGCTTATGTTGGATAATAAAAAGGTTAGGTACTTTAGCAACTAGCCATGTTTTTCATCATTAGAGGGTGTTTTTAAATAACTGTGACAACCTCTAAGGGTAATTCTGCATGAAAAATAATTACAGTTAGCTTTATAAACGTATGTTCGCAAATGCTTCGTTTCCGAGATACTAAGAGTTGAAATTTTTCTTACAAGCTGACGATTTATGTGTTGCTCTAAAACCGGTTGAGATATGCAAATGAAATTTGGTGGGTTTGAAGAGGTTATTATTGCGCATTTTTTAACATACAATTAAGAATTTTGTATTCACCATTGGCGCGCACACGGGTAATACGACCCGTACGGGTAATCGTCTGAATTTTTTTAAAGAAAAAATGAGTACACCACCGAGACATTTTAAATTAAAAATCATTGTTGAATTCGTCATTCAATTTAAAACGAAAAATCTTTCTTCCCTTTTTTCATATGAGGCGACGATTTTATACAAAAGAAATAAAACTCTTACAAAGTATTCGAGGTATTCCATATGCATAGAAACTTGTATATTTCAAATAAACGCATCATTTGAAAAAAAGATAAGAAAGATTTTTTGTTATAAGTTGAACGAGGAATTGAAAACTGATTTTTAATTTAAAATATCTCAGTGGAGTACTAATTTTTTCTATAAAAAATTTAGAACATTACCCGTACGGCTCATATTGCCCTTATGCTCGCCAATGGTGAATATAAAATTCTTAGTTGTATGTCAAAGATTGTGCAATAACTATCTCTTAAAACCCATCAAATTTCATTTGCATATCTCATCCGGTTTTAGAGCAATACATAAATCGTCAGTTGGTAAGAAAAATTTCAAAAAACCGTATCTCGGAAACGAAGCATTTGCGAACATACGTTTATAAATCAAACTGTCATTATTTTTCATGCGGAATTACCCCTTTCAGTTTGGCATACTTTTTTAAAAATACCCTGTATTGATGAAAAAATATGGCTAGTTGTTAAAGTACCTAACTTTTTTATTATCCAACATAAGCGAACGAATCAAAATACAGAATGTTAAGAAAACCTGGCGCTCTCGTTGGATTTTAATTTCAGTATTTTATAAATGTTAGAACCACAGAGCGTGGTGAACTTTGAGAAAAAACACAGTTTAATTGGTACACCCGGTATATAATGACAATTTACCTGTCTAGCAACAGTAATATAGCAACAGTAATATATTAAAAAAATCACTTAAATCGGACAACAGGTTTAGGAAATTCGAGACATCAAAAATGACTCATTTTTAAGGTGTCTCGATTTTTTTGGCCAGGAGTGTAGATAATCAGACTGAAAGATTAGAGTAGGTGTTGTTCTTCACCTTATCATAATAATACTCATTCACGTGTCCCACATATTATGCCAAACTGGTTGACCAACAAGGGCATTGATGCATTGCTATGGACAGCACAAACCCAGATCTTAATCCATGTTGAACATTTATGAGATATGCTTCAACAACGAGTCACTCCACATCTATTATGTGCAACCTTCACAATGCATTCTGCATTCGGGAGTTGCTTCGAACATAATGGGCAAGTTTACCACATGTACACATTTTAAGTACAACATGTACACATTGTATGAACAATAGATGTATAGTTGTTATCAACCAACGTGTATGTCAGACTTTGAATTAAAGTTTGTTTTTTCAATGCACAAAACTTTAAAATTTAAAAAAAATTTAATTTGTTTTACTTATCTAAAGGTATCCAGACGGACTAACATCATCTTATTTACTTGAAATGCGAACAGCCGTAGCGCAGCGGTATGATACTGGCCTCATAAGCCCGGGTTCGAGCCCCGGCACAGACGATCCATTTTTCATTTCTAAAAATGATACGAGTTGTTAACCGTGCCTCGGAGAGTACGTTAAGCCGTTGGTCCCCCTGGGCTAGTGTGTACATCGACACTAGTTACTTGAAACAGAGTTAAAGGTGTAAATGACGCCGGAATCTGTCCAAAAGGATCTTCCCGGCAAATATGCCATACGATATTATTATTATTATTTACTTGAAATTTCGGTTTTAGAGAAAGCGGAAATTTGTAAAAAAACTTAGTTATGTATTATTTTTTATTGTGTAGGAATACATTACAGACGCGACGAAAAAATTGTTATTGCATATCATATTCTAACATGACAGTTGAACAATGATAATAATATGTATAGCGATACGCTTTAATTACTATTTTTGTTAATTTTATTTTCTTAATTTTTAATAACTTTTCTCAAAATGAAAAAACATTAGTCATTTAAAACTCACATGTAATATACAAACCATATGCCAACAAGGGCCGTTGATTTCGAGAAACCAAAATGTATTCCTAAACAGATTGTATAAAATTAATGTTTTTTTCAAGGAAACACTAATGGATTACGATGTCTGATCGGCACACGCTTTATGTCAATTTCTTAAAATACAAAAAGGTTCTCATCTTTTAAAAGGCAGATGCAGTAATTTATGGCCCTTTCTGGCCATTATCGCAAAAGCGCAAAGCTAGTTGACATAATAGTTGGTGGTCCGAAAGTCAGTCTCTACACAGTATGCCAACGATGCAGACACACCCTTGCTCGCGCTAACAAACAACCCTCTTTCGAGATATAAGCAAAACACCGCTTGTTTACCCAAAATAAATAAATATATTACTGTTCGTTGTTACACTTATTTTTTATTAATTCCGTCAACCACACCACCGGAATATTGGTGAGTGAAATTTTGTACAGCTGCTACTTTTTCTTGTGGAGGTGTGAGTCCTCCATCTGATACTGTGTATCCCAAAAAGGTAATGTCGTTTTTGCCGAATTGACACTTTGCTGGGTTTGTCACAACGCCAAACTGCTTAAGCCTTTTGAAAATTTCTTCCAAATGCGACATATGATGCTCTTCGGATTCTGATGCAATGAGAATGTCATCGATGTAGGCGTAGGCGAAGTTTAGACCACGTAAAATCTCGTCTATTAAACGCTGCAAAGTCTGTCCTGCGTTTCGTAAACCAAAAGGCATATATAAGTACTCGTACAGTCCAAATGGTGTGGCAACGGTGGTCTTTGGTATGTCTTCGGTGGCTACTGGTAACTGTTTGTATGCTCTAACCACAGTATATAGAGGTGCCACAGTAAAGTCACTCTTCTGTCGCCGCTTTGATCTCAGGAAGTAATACCGGCAGTACGCAATTGGTAATTCACCAGTGGTGGATGCGGGTTTTCCCTGTTAATAGCCGTACGTTTCTATGCGAATAGCAATGCGAGAGTGGGGCAAAAGCGACTGCCAACATTGTGCGGTCGCCATGCGCGACTACAGATTTTACTTCCAATTTTTCGGAGAGTGGTTGTACTGTCCCTCTTTGTACTGTGCTCTAACTAAATCTATTGTAGAGAAGATTGTCTGACCAGCTAGCGACTGACCGAAATCTTCGATGTGCGGAATTGGATATCGATCTGGAACTGTTCTTTGGTTTAGACGTCGATAATCTCCGCAGTGGAGTAGACCAGTTACTTTTTGATGGTCTTATGATGCCTAGACGCAGAAGATTTTTGTGCTGGAGCTGTACTACAACAAAAAACGGATACAGGTATGAAACCTTTAGCTTTCTTTTCTAAGAAATTCTCACCTAGCGAATAGAAATATAGTGAATACGACAGAGAACTATTAGCTGTATATTTAGCCATAAAACACTTAAGAGATATGATCGAAGGCAACGACATAACGATATACACAGACCAGAAACCAATCACCTTCGCCTTTACTCAGAAGCTAGACAAATGTAGTCCTAGACAGTTCAGATATTTAGACTATATAGGACAGTTTTGCACTAACATTCAGCACATTTCTGGATTAACAAATATTGTGGCAGGCGCACTATCTCGAGTCGATAGCATCAAGAAATATGTACACTTGAGTGCAGTGTTCTTTACCCGTGCGTCATCATTTAAAGCATACGAAATAAGTCGGAAATTTACTAAATGCAACAGCAAGTGACAGTAAGTAGCAATTGCTCCGATCACGGGTTATAATTTGACGTTATCAAATAAATAAAATGTCAAATGTAAGTGTTGCATTAAAATTTTGGTGTAGAATTACAGCTACATTTGAAGTAGCTTAATAAATTCTTTTAATATCATTAGTGATTAATAAATACGCAATTTATAAAAAATTCAATAATATATTTTCCTTTTGTCATTTCATACACTTTGGCGGAAACTTAACACAACAATATATTCTTATTCCTTAACTGTCACTTAACAAAACTTCCTTAACAAAATAAAATATAAAATTCTAAACTCCAATATAAAATTAGTTGTGAAAAAAACTGTTTGTGTAATGCAAAAATTCGACAAAAGAACAGCAAAAAATTCAACAGACTGACAGCCACAAAAGTAAACAAACCAGAAACGTCATAATGTACTTAAAATCTGAAGACATTCCTAAGCGTTTTTTTTGTACCTATCTCTTTTCAATATACTGAGACTAGAGCGTTCATAAAAATATCATGTGGTTTTACTTAATAACAGGCGGTAGCTGGTTTGTCTTTAGTTTCATGAGTAGAAGAGAATGATGCTAGATAAAAAGTATGTGTTTTATCTCGTTTGTATTAATGACGCACGGGTAAATAACCTTGGACGCAAGTGTACATGCAATTTAACTGTTTTTCCTCTATAGACACTATTCCTTATCATTGTTTATTATACGGTTTTGCCGATTTTTTTTGTACACAAAAAAATAGGAATACATACATGTACTTTCATTCGCTCTTTTTCGAACTAACGGTTGAGAGGAAATAGGCAACACAACATTTTCTTTTTTAAAATGAAGGGTTTGTCGTAAGTGTTTGTATCACTTTCTTAAAACCGAAAGAAAAACAAAAAAAAAGAAAACACGAACTTGATCCTTTCTTCAAAGCCAACTGGTAATCTGTCGATATAGCGCTTTGCCAGAAAATCCAACTTTCTCATTCTTGCTCACGGCCGCTTATATCCAGACTATCCAGAACTTCTCCAGGATTATGTTTGACTTTCGGCCCTATGAAATCGGTATATGGACAGAAGCGTAACTCCGATAGGGTTTCTAATAAAAATTTGAAAAAATATTTTTTGTTATTCAAATTTTTCTACTTGGTATGTTTCAATTCTGCTGAAAATAAAAATTACATAGAAATACATACAAAAAACTGAAAAATATAGATAATACAGTACGATTCTTTAAGCATTTCTATTTTTCAAATATCGTTTTGTTGTCGTATATAGGTATCCTATATTCAACAAAATAATTAAATCATTAACTTTTCTCTTGCTTTTCTTCTCCTTCGGTAGTCGTATAATATAAACTGCAAATAAAATTACTTCAACTTGTTTATTTAATCTAATAGTTGTTGTAATTTATATTAATTATTAACTGAAAAATATTTTGAATGGATTTTTAACTGTAAAAATGGGTAAGTATATTTTAGGGTTTAGATCAGCTGCACATTTAAGATACAGGTATTAAAAGGTAAACATAAACAATATTTACATAAACGTAAATAAACAATATGTATCATAAACTTAAGCGTTTAGGATTCCAATTGCAATCATATTCACTGTAAGATACAATTAATTAATTACATTAATTTTAGTAATTACATATCATATCAATATTTTGGAGCAGCATTAAGAATGCAGAATTTAGTTTATCTGATTTACTTCTGCTTTATTATGACAGTAAAAATCCACTTTTTCTTTTTGAAAACTAAACGAATGGAACCTGAATTGACTATTTCTTGTTGTATTTTTACAATTTCTTATATAGCCTTTGTGAAATCCCATTATCTTCAATGATAAAACTTATAAAATGTGCTAAAAAATGATAAGATTTCGCTGCTTCACGGGTACGTGGCTGTCTTATAAAGTTTTTAGTTATGTATCCTGATTAATTTGATAATATAATGATAATGATAATAGTTTTCTCTACGACAATTTAATAACATGCTCATTATTCACTATTTTTGAATTGATAATAACACCCAATACTTTACCCGTGAGTAATAGTTCATTACTCATTGGTTTAATTAATCCAGTGATGCATGTTATCGTTATTCGCTGTGTGCAAGTGCTTGGAGGGAATACGAGAAACGATATTGCGCGTGATATAGCAAAACTGCATTATTTTTAGCAAATTTTATAAGCACTGTTATTGAAAAAAATGGCATTTCGCAAATGCTGTCTTTTAAACTGTAAAATTACAACAAGAAATAGTCAATTCAAGTTCTATTCCTTTTCATATTACAAATACAAATTGATGCAAAGAGAAAAGTGGACGATTTCTATCATAATAAACCAGAAGTTATTCTCAGCAGAAGCATTTCTTTTGATTTTTTATTTAGGTCTAATAGCATTTCCTGGAATTCTTCTGTGTCTTTTGGTATTAGTGCAACATCATCGACAAATCTCAGATGGTTTAGGTTTTCGCCGCTGTCTATCGTCACTTCTTTATTTGCCTATTCCAAAGTTCGAAACATATCGTCTAGAGCTAAATTAAATAGGTTAGGTGAGATAGAATCTCCTTGTCTAACCCCGCTCTGTAGTTTTATCTTTTCTGTTTTTCCTTCTGTTTTTATTTGCGATGTTTTTATTCGTTTGATTTTTGGATTAGTGTTCTTATTACTTGTATAAGATCTATGGTGCTATAACCTTTTTTAAAGCCGGCATGTTCCCGAAGTTGATAACTATACAGTTTATTTGTTAGTCGCAATGTAATTATCTTCACAAACAGCTTATACAGACGAATGGGTCAGCTCTAATTAGCTGACAGGCTAATGGGTCTATAGTTTTCTAATTTATATTTATTTCTCTTTTTAAATATCAGTATTATAAGAGCATTTAACCAATCTGTGGTTACTTCACTCATTTTTATATAGTTGTTATATAGTTTTATATAATATAAATAAAAAATATGTTAGAAACAACTCAAAGCAAATATTTTGTTTTTCTGCGGCCGTGCTAAAAGAGCCACCTTCCCGCACGTATTTCCTTTAAAGTTGCACTTTCCCGCACTATTGCGGGAAAGCAGAATACCTTGTAATATGGCTTTATAATATATTATAACTATAACACTGTAATAAACTAATATTTAGATATTGTTTACTAATATACATATTTCAAATTTATCTTACTGTGTTCATGTTTTAATGAAATTAAGGCGATAATTCGTTGAAATAGAATTATTTTGACATAATATGTAAAAGTCAAATCAGTAGACAATAACAATGGTTTTGAATGGTCGTCATGGAAACCAATTCTATTTTATTGACTATTTCACTCATCTTAAAATTTTCACATAATCTGACCAATCACAAACCAAAGACAGCTTGTGTTATCGCGAAAACACCAACTGTCTTTCAATTCTGATTGGTCTATCAGCTTCGTGTTTTCAACGACGTAACCATGGATACCGATCGCAAAGCAAAGTTTGACGTTTGCCAAAAAAATTATTGTAGCTGTATACGTCAAAATGACTCGTTTCGGTGGTACTTCAAACGAAGTTATAAACTAAAACATTGAAGAAAATATACCGAGTAACACAAGAAAATCTAAATCTTATATATGGAGACAATTTATGATGTTCTGTGTGGATCGCAACTACAAATTAGATGCAGAAAATAACAACGAAAGACTAGCATTCATTCTTAAAGACTGGGCCTTCAACATGCGAAAAATTGATGGTAGTAATAAATATTTCATGATTATGACTAATTGTGAATTATTCAAAAAATGGGTAGATTTGAGTTACCTAGATCAAATGTATTATTATTAAATTCCTTCCTCTCATTCTACTGAATTTTTGACCTATCACTTTGTTCGTGAAATAGTCTAATAAAATACCACTCGTGATTTAATTTATCTTATAAGTCTGTCTTTTATTTCTAAACTCAACTGAGTTGCTTAAAGAAAACACCACTCGTCCTACGGACTCGTGGTGTTTTCAAGCAACTCAGTTTCGTTTAGAAGTAAATCGACAGACTTATCGCGAAAATTGAATCACTAGTGGTATTACTATTGAAAATTTGGTTTTGACAACCTTCTCAGAGAATCTATTGAACAATTTAAGAATCAGCTTGCATCAGTGATACGCATTACCACGAATTGCTGGTTTACATTTAATATATTAGGTACCAAGCATAAGTAGTACACATTCTTGTTTTTTCAAATTATTAAATTTGCATACATTTTTTGTATTACATACTCTTGTATGTTGTATTTCCTCGTAAATAAAAATTAATATAACTCTATTTGTTGTGGTTTTTTCCAAACGTAAGGCCGTAGAAAAAATATTGTTCCTAACGGCCGTTCCCTAGGGCCGTACGTTTGGAAAAAAGCCACAAAAATAGAGTTATATCAATTTTTATTTAGAAGTAAAAATACACAAATTAATTCTTTGGCAAGGTTGTCAAAACCAAACTTTCAATATAATGGGTTACCACGGCGACGATATTGGTTTCCATGAGGACGATTCAAAACCATTGTAATTTTCTACTGATCTGACTTTTAAATGTTATGTCAAAATAATTTTATTTCATCAAATTATCGCGCTAATTTCATTAAAACATAACACAATAAGATAAATTTGAAATAAATTAGTAAATGCTATCTAAATATTAGTTTATTACATGTATTATAATATATTATAATGCCATATTACAAGATATTTTACTTTCCCGCACGCCGTGCGGAAAAATTTACTTTCACGCACACCGTGCGGGAAAGAGCAACTTTAGGAAACGAAATGGGTGCGTGAAAGTGGCTCTTTTAGTACGGCCGTAGAAAAATAACTATTTCGCTCTCCTGTGACATTTTAATACATATTTTCAGTTGTTACGGTTAACACGAAATCATAAAAAAAGTAAGAACAAATAAAGGATACCAAATGGGAGAAAAACAACTTAAAATAATCTGCTATGCAGACGACGCAATTCTAATCTCTCAAAGTGAAGATTATTTAGAATGTATGCACGAATTTAATATAACCGCTAGAAAATTTAACATGTTAATTTTCCCAAAAAGACTAAATACATAGTTATAACAGCAGATCTAATGTTGTTCTGAAGCTATTTTCTTGTGGCATTTTTATAATCAAGTATATTCAAATGGGAAATAAGCCAGAATTTTACCTAAAAATGATTTTATTAACGTTTCGACGCCCAATTGAATAGAAACATCAGCAAAGAGGAAATGAAAGCTTTAAAAACTTTAAAAAATGATGACTCCATAACAATCCTACCAGCGGATAAAGGAAATGCAACTGTAATAATGGATAAAGTACAATATGAGGACAAAATTAGAGATCTAATTACAAATGGATCTTATACCAAATTAACGAAGGATCCAACGAAGACACTGGAAAACAAAATCTATAGAACTTTATTCAAATTTAAAAATGACCTAACGTACTATCAAAGAAAATTAATGACACCTCATTACAGTAAGACACCACATTTTTATGGAGTACCGAAAATTCACAAAGCAAATATTCCACTTAGACCTATTTGTAGTACCATCAATTCTCCTTGTGAACTATCAAAATTTTTATTAAATATTATAAAACCATTTGCAAATAATAATGACACATTTATAAAAAATACACAACATTTTTTAAACAAATTATCAAATATAGAATTTAATCCAAATAATATTTTAGTAAGTTTTGACATAAACAGTTTATTTACAAATGTACCATTAGATAAAACTTTAAACATAATCAAAACGAAATTAGAAAATGATAATACATTAACAACTAGGACAAGACTAAATGTATCAGCTATAATGGAGTTATTGACATTATGTACTAATAATACCTATTTTCAACTAAATAATGTATTCTATAAACAAAATTTTGGTCTCGCAATGGGCTCTTCTTTATCTCCATTATTGGCTAATATATTTATGGAGGATTTCGAAACTAATATCATTTCTAAACAACATTTAAAACCCACAGTATTGTGGAGATATGTAGATGATGTGTTTTCCATATGGCCTCATAGATCGGAATTGTTGGATACGTTCCTGAATATTATAAACGATCAAGAAGAGACAATAAAGTTTACAATGGAAAAGGAATACAATAACACCCTACCTTTCCTCGATGTTTTGGTCTCAAAGAAGGATACTGGATATGGACTCAAGTGTATAGAAAACCAACACACACCAACAAATATCTCAATTACAAATCAAATCATAACATCAACGTTAAAAAGGGAATCATTAAATCCTTATATGATAGAGCCAAAATTACTTGTTCTAACGAAAATTCATTTTTAGAAGAAAAATAATTGTTAACATCTGTTTTATTAAAAAATGATTATCCCATATCGTTTATAAATAAGGAATTGTCAAGATTGGATCGAATGGAACAGAACAACTTAGAACGGGATCCTACAACATTCACAAGAAATAATACGAGGAAAATATCAATACCATATGTAAAAGGACTATCCGAGAAACTTAAAACAATAGGAAATAAATTCAACATATCAACAACATTCAAAACAACAAACACATTGAGATATATTCTATCTAAAACTAAACCTAACAGTGAACAAGAAAGAACAAAGAATTGTATTTATAAAATACCTTGTGAATGCGAACAATTTTATATAGGTGAAACGTCAAGACCATTAGACGTTAGAGTAAATGAACATCAGTCTTATATAAAAAATAGAGAATTTTATAGATCTCAAATATGTCAACACGCATGGGATAATGAACATAGAGTTCAGTGGAGAGATTCAAGTATAGTCCTAAAAGAAGCAGATAGTAAAAAGAGAAAAATCAAAGAAGCGGCTCTAATTATGCTAAATGAAACCAATTGTGTCGCAAATTCCTCGGTAGAATGCAGTAGGATGTGGTTACCCATACTAAAGGAGGAAGTCAATAGAAAGAAAATACCACAATTAGTAAATCAGTAACATATCGAGTTAGTACATATTTAGTATTTTAGTATTATTTAAAATTTAAAATATCAAGTCAGAATTTGGTATTAGTTTTGAGAGTAAACTAAATGTAAACCCAAATACTTGCGATGTCGGGATAGTATCACGAGGTTTTTCCTGGTTTTCCCTCGTGATTTACTATGGAATCTCTAACGCGAGAATTTCAGTACCACCGTTGCATTTGGTTGTCTTTTTAAAGACAGATCACATGCTATGATTTTTTGTGGCGGCTATTCTTGAGTTGGGATTGATTTCATGTAATCGAATGAACTATCTTTTAGTAAAGTCGTCCCAGGAACGCAACTCATCAATATTGGCAATATCATTTTTAAAGTCGTCTACTTTAAAATGTATAATACGTGTCTGAATTGCCGATATAAAATGAGTCAGATTAAATAAATTATTAGAAGAATTTTTTACTAAGCAACAACATTTTTGTTTATTTAATATTATTTTGTATTTTGACAACGACACCCGACTTGGGCGTCGAAACGTTAATAAAATCATTTTTAGGTAAAATTGTGGCTTATTTCCCATTTGAATATACTTGAGCAGATCTAATAAGGTGTAAATTAGAGCTGGAGGGTCAAATCAATAGAACAAGTAATGGAGCTTAAATATCTAGGCATCACACTATCTAGCTACCGAAATCTCGAAACAGAAGTCAAAGATCAGGTGAATAAAGCAAACAGAGCCGCAGGTTGCCTGAATTAAACAATATGGAGAAATAAAAACATCGGAAAAGCAGTGAAAGACAGAATTTACAAAACAGTCATCAGACCAATAATGACATACTCTACAGAAACACCTGATACAGAAAGGACAAAAAGAATGCTATAAACAGCAGAGACGAAAACACTGCGAAAAATCGATGGCAACACACTGTGGGATAGAGCTAGAAGTGCAGATATATGACGGAGATGCAAGGTGGTCAACATTAATAGCTGAGTGAAAAACAGAAGAGTAGAATGGAATGACCACATAAGCCGAATGACAACAAATAGAGTAGTAAGTACGGAGAGAGACGGTTCCCCAATAGGAAGACGATCAGTGGGAAGACCACGAAAAAGATGGAATGACAACTTACTGGAGGCACATTGAAAAACAGACAGAGTTATGTCTACATAAGAAGAAGAAGAGGAGGAGTTGTTACGGTTTAGAACAGGATGTGCGACATTTGTAGACATAAAACTACCATTTTGAAAGACCAATCAGTAGTAAAAATGTTTTAGTTGAATTTTGATCCTGTAGTTTGAGCTTTTAAAGTAGGGTTTGCTAACTTTTTAATTCTTAAGCTCACCGGAGGGACCGCAGACGTTCGGATACAATTATTAGCGTCTCTTTGCAAAGACAATGACCTCGACTTTGCTAAGTAACAAGACATTTACTCAACACATACACACTACTCATTACACTAGGTACATGATTGGAAAAATCCACTGTACCATGCCAATGGCCATTAGTTTTCGAGGCTTAAGCTAAATAAAAAAAATTATTAAGCTGAAAATACAAAAAACTATAGGATCTACCTACTAATGTTCCATCAAAAATTGTGTTGATATTTACCGTCGGTGGTGAATTTACCCTCTGTGTCTTTATTAACAAATTCCTTTCATCAACCCCCACGAACGTTTATGGTTTTGGGGATATTCTGGATGCCATTTCGATTAGAGCAAAACTGTGTATTAAGGATATTAGTTGTCCCAAGTAAAGGTTAAAATTCATACGAAAAATGTGAACGGGGATACCTCATTCGGGTTTTTTGAAAGTTGGCGGCGTTTTAATATGGAAATTGAAAATTTGTTTGTACGCCGACCGTCTTTTTGCTTACTTTAGATCTATGAAGATAAGGGACAGTTTGGTCGTAGCCAGATATGAGATCATACGAGGCCGATATGAAAGCGGAAAAAATTAAGTAAACTTTCGAAACTTCAGTTTGTTTAAGAATATTACTGTTGAAGCAGCAATATGTGAAATCGTTTTGCTTGGGTCAGGTGTGCTATAAAAATCTGGTCCTGATTTATTTTAACAAATTATTATAATATCCCTATTGGTTAAGGTACTTATTAGTAAGTAATGCATGGATTCAGATATGCTTATTCGTCATAATTTATGCCTTTCGACCTTATATTCAAGAATATTAAAAGTAAACACCAGGTAATAAATAAAAAAAAGGCGAAATAAAAATATATCAGAATCAACAAGATTCAACATTCGACAAGATGTATCTGCAGGCGAAGATGTAAATCTGAACAATGAAAAGGTGAACGTGACTGTAGAATAGAATAAGATATTAATAAAAAAAAATGCGAAAAAGGTGGTAAACGGTACGGGTTCGAATTTTTGGCCGAATATATCTTCTTCTTTTTCTTCCTTCTTGTATGTAGGCTTTAAAGCCTGTTTCGTGTTCAATATTAGCCTCTTAAATTGTTTAAATTATCGCACCATGTTTTTCTTGGTCTGTCAATACTTCCTCGTCCATTTGGTGACTTATCTCGTGCTATTCGTACTACCCTACCCTCTGCCATTCTACTAATGTGATCGTTCCACTCCTGTTTCCGTTTTGTCACCCATCTATTAATGTCTTCTACATTGCATGATTTTCTTATGTTTTCGCTTGTCTCCCTATCCAACAAACTTTTCCCTGATATTCGTCGAAGTATTTTCATCTCTGTTGTTTCTAGTAGTCGTCCCGTTTTAGATGTGTCAGGTCTTGTCTCCGCCGTGTATGTCAATATAGGTCTAAATGCTGCTTTATAGCTTCTTGCTTTTGTGTCTTGTAGGTGTTTGTTCTTCCAGATTGTGTCATTAAGAGATCCCGCCGCTTTACTTGCTTTTAAGCTTTGTTGTCGTACTTTCTATTCAACATCTCCGCAACTGGATATATCTATTCTCATATATCTAAACCTTGCTTCCTGCTTTATTATTTTCCCATCAATTTCGATTTTACATCGTAGTGGGTATTTTGATGTTGTCATACATTTGTTTTTTCTGGTGATATTATCATATTATATTTCTTGGCTGTTGTATTGAAGATGTGTGTTAATCTTTGGAGATCGTCTTCTGTCTCGGCGATTAATGCGGCGTCGTCTGCATAACATAATATTTGGATTTCTTTGTTCCCCATTCTGTAACCATGGCCTTTACGTAGTGCTTCTATTATTTCGTCCATTATTATATTAAAGAGAAGTGGGCTTAACGAGTCACCTTGTTTGTCTCCGCTTTATACTGGTATAAACTGTGTTAGTTTTCCATTTATCTTGGCCTGTATTCGATTATGGAAGTATGTAGATGTTTTCGATGGTTTGTATAATATTGATTGGTATGTTTCTTTTATACATATTGGTCTCCGACTTGGATGCGATCGAAAGCTTTTGTCAGGTCTATAAACCATAGATATGGTGGTTTATTGTACTCGATGACCTTTTCTGTGATTTGTCTCAGTACAAATATGGCGTCTACGAAGGATCTTCCGGATCTGAATCCTTGTTGTTCATCTGATAAAGTTGTTAGTTTATTGATTTTGTTGGTTAGGACTTTTGTGGTTAGCTTAAGTGCGGTGTTCAGTAGATTTATACCTCTGTAATTGTTGGGGTCTTCTTTGTCTCGTTTCTTGAACATTGGTATCATTATGCTGTTTCTCCACGCGTCTGGTATCTTGCAGTGCAATATTAATTTTTGTATAAGTTTTGTCATCTCTAGGGCTATACTTTCTCCTCCATATTTTAGAAGCTCGTTGGTTATTCCTTCTGGTCCTGGTGACTTTCTATTTTTGAGTAAATTTATGACTATCTCTACTTCTTGAAAACTGATTTCTATTTCGTGTCTTAATTCATGTACGTTATTGTGTCGATTATTATTTTCCTTTTCCTTAAATATTTCCGTTAAGTATCTTTTCCATCCGTTTACTGGTATGTTATTGTATTCCTTACTGTAGTAGAAAAGCAGTGAATAACAAAATAAAAAGCTTCCGGTCATACTTTCATCGGCTTCACGCTGAATACAAAAGAAAACGAAGTGGAGATGGAAGAGATGATGCACTACCAGAGCCGAACTGGTTTCTTTATAAATATTTACTATTTATTCTGGATGGTGAGGAGAATCGGTCCGGCAAAGAAATGTTTACGACTCAACGAGAGACATCATCAGAAAAAGAACACTGTGAGGAGGATGAGGTAAGTTTGTAGTAGAGCATTTCATTGTATTATTTTAGCAAACAAACCTTTTAATGAAAGTTTTTTAATATGAATTATTGATAAAAATCTCTGTTAAGAAATCTGTATAGACGCTTTATAAAAAAACAGTAAATGTTATGGAATCGTATTTAATAGTTTAGGTAATATTTAGTGCAAATTCTACAAGGAAAATAGTTTATTACAAATATACGTCTTGCCAAGGTACAGAACCTTCATGAGACATAAAGTATTTCATAAATCCGTCTCTTATTTCTTTTGCTTCTCTTGTGGCATTTCCTCCCGTCTTTGCAAGGTTTGTAATTCCAGTGTCGCCTGCAATGTCTTTTCTCCATTTTCCGTGTACCAAATTTCCATCTACGTCAGAGTCGAGAGTACATCGAGGGCAATAAAGGTGACGTGATTGACGACTTTGTCGCAAAAAATTGTCGATGCAAACACATGCAAGCACCACTTCTTCAATGGTATCCGTCTTCAGTTCAATCGGTGTTCGAAAAATTCTAAAAACTGATCTGAGTAATCCAAAAGCATTTTCTACTATGCGCCGAGCTCGTGACAATCGATAATTAAACACTCTTTTAGGGGATCCTTTCAGCAAATCAGTTGCATAAGGTTTTTGAATATGTTTTATTAATGGAAACGCATCGTCTGCGACAAAGACGTATGGTAGAAGAATATCAGTTCCTGGTAAATTTTTTTGCTCTGGTAAATTGAGTCCACCATCTCTTATTGCTGTATACAAAGAGCTATCAAGAAAAACCCCTCCATCAGACATTCGTCCTGGTCGTCCCACATTTACGTATCGAAAACAATAATTAGCATCAACAAGTGCAAAGAGAACTATACTAAATGTTCCTTTGTAGTTGTAATAAGAACTTCCAGAATTTGGGGGGCATTGAATTACAACGTGTTTCCCGTCAAGGGCACCCAGACAATGTGGGAAATGCCACCTTTCTTGAAACTGTTGAGCAATTTCCAACCATTTTTCTTCTGAGGTAGGAAGCTGAAATAAAAAGTGCCATTAAAAGATCACTTGAATATTTGATACAATAAGAAAAGTTTAACTTTAGCAAAACGTAAATCTCCTAAAATAAATTATTCTATTTACAGAGTCAACAGGACATCGCGAAAGTGATTTTCAATCAGGACTGATCTTTGATTCGCCTCCAGGAACACCAGTAATCCGTAAAGCTGAAAATAATGATATTATTCGTAAACAAGGTCCGTCTCAAAGACTCAAAAGTACCAAACCATTCGAAGACACACAGAATAAATCTGCAGAGGAAGCTGTCGCATTATTAAGAAACGTTACCCAAAATATACAAAAGAAAGACCAAATTTCCTGTTTTGCCGCATACGTTGAAACTAGAATCCGGAACTTGAAAAACCCTCTTCTTCTTCTTAGGGTGCCTGTCCGTTCCGAACGTTGGCGATCATTCTGGCTATGATGACTTTGTTAGTTGCTATACGGAATAGTTGAGTTGAGGTCTTTCTATACCATGCTCTCAGGTTAGCAAGCCAGGATATTCTTCTTCGTCCTGGGGTCCTTTTTCCTTCAATTTTACCTTGTAAAATGCACTGGAGTAGCTGGTATCTGCCTTGATTTCTCATTATATGCCCTAAGTACTGCAGCTTACGGCCCTTCACGATGTTGACTAAATCTGCGGTTGTGTTCATCCTCCGTAGTACTTCTTCATTGGTGACTTTGTCTGTCCATGGTATTTTCAGGATCCTTCTGTACAGCCATAGCTCAAAAGCTTGAAGTTTCGATAGAGTTTCCGCCTTCAAGGTCCACGTTTCTACTCCGTATAAAAGCACTGAGTACACGTAACATTTAAGGAGCCTTATCTTTGTTTTTAGAGTGATGTCATGGCTCTTGAACACAGAGCTCATAGTCAAGAATGCACTTTTTGCCTTTCCGATGCGACATTTAATCTCTTGAGTATTGTCCCACGACTCATTGATTATAGTGCCCAAATAGTTGTATTGTGAGACACGTTCAATTCTCATTTGGTTCACATACAGATTTACGCCAGTTATGTTTTGCTTGCTGATGATCATTAGCTTGGTTTTGCTGGTGTTTATATCTAGTCCATATGTTCTACTGGTCTCAGTTATTTTATTCATTAAGTTTTGCAGCCCTTCTATGGTATTGGAAAACACTATTGTATCATCTGCATATCGCAGGTTACTGAGCAGGTTACTCCATTTATTGAGATGCCTTCATCAATATCTTTTAGAGCCTCTTCAAAAATGTGCTCTGAGTACAGATTGAATATCAGCGGTGAAATTAAGCATCCCTGTCTCACTCCCCTTAAGATTTTGATCTGATCTGTATATTCTCCATCTATTCGGAGCACTGCTGATTGATTCCAATACAGGTTAGCTATTATTTTCAGGTCTCTTCCGTCAATCCCTGTCCTCTTCAGCACTTCCATCATTTGTTCATGTCGGACTCTATCAAAAGCCTTTTTGTAGTCAATCAGGCATGCAAAAACATCACAACTGACATCTCTACATTTCTGAAACAACACCTGCACACTAAATAAAGCCTCCCTTGTACCAACGGCGTTCACAAATCCAAACTGATTGGGCGCAATTTGTTCTTCGCATTTTCGGTAAATTCTATTATGGATGACTTTTAAAAACAGCTTGAGAAGATGGCTCATTAGGCTTATGGTCCTATAGTCTTCACAAACTTTTGCTCCTGGTTTTTTGGGCAACAGTACAAACTCAGATTTGAGCCACTCTGCTGGTATTTTTCCTGCCTTATATATGTCATTAAATATTTCAGTTATTATTTTTATTTGTGCTCCATCTAATAGCTTTAGCAGTTCTGCAGGTATTTCATCAAGTCCCGGTGCCTTTCCATCCTTCATTTGTCTGATGGCTGTGGTTACTTCTTCCGGTAGGATTTCGGGACCTGAATTATCTTCAATGGTGGGTTCTTTTCCTGCTCTAAGGTCGTGGAAAAGTTTCCCCAAGTATTCTTCCCATACTTTCTTTTTATCTTCTTTGGTTATGGCAAGATTGCCTTCATCATCTGTTATTTTTCCGCTGCTGCGTTTTCGGAACTTCCCAGCTATTTCCTTCACCTTTCGATGGACATTGAAATTGTCATATCGACTCTGATACTCCTCTATTTCTTGACATTGTTCTGTTTTTTGTTTCTCTTTTGCTTCTCTTATCTTTCTTCTGACGATGGTATGTATTCTTTTATATTCTTTGAGATTTTCTTTGTTCTTTTTTCTCTGATCCATAAGCTCGAGTATTTCATCGGTCATCCATGATTTCCGTTTCTCTGTATCTTTCTTCAGATGTTGTTCTTTTATTTCTCTCACTGTTTCTTGTATGATGGTTAGACTTCCATCTATAGTTCCTGCATTTCTGCATTTTAGCATCTTTGTATTGAGGTTTTCACTCACCCTCAGTTGAACATTGGGATCTTTCAGTTTTCTAATATCATACCTCTTGATCGACTTACTTGTAACCCTCTTCATTCTGACTTTAAAATTACCTACAACTGGTACATGATCAGAATTTATGTCTGCCCCCGGGTATGTTTTGACATATGTACAGCTGTTCCTATACCTCTTATTTACTAGTATGTAATCAATCTGATTTCTCACAATCCTTCCCACAGAATCCTGTGGAGATTTCCAGGTGTACAGTTTCCTTGGGTGTAACTTAAACCAGGTGTTCGTTATTACTAATTGATTTGCTTCCGCAAAAATTTCCAATGTATCTCCCCGATCGTTCCGGTTTCCTAGTCCAAATGGTCCAACTGCAGATGATGTTTTGCTAGCCCCAACTTTGGCATTGAAGTCACCCATGACAATTGTTAGGTCTTGCTTTTTCAACCTTTTCACGACTTCATCAATGCTACGGTATAGTTCTTCTACCTCTTCTTCTGTTCCTTCTGTTGTAGGTGCATACACTTGAATTATATTGATGTCGATTGGTCTTGCTTTCAGTTGTATGAGCATAACTCTTGCTGAGACTGGGATGAAGTTGTCAACAGATTTTGCAACTTCTTTTGTCAATATAATACCGACACCTAATTCGTGTTTGCCGTTATCTGTTCCAGAGTAGTATACGCGGTGTTCTCCGATATTTGCGGTTCCTGAGCCTGGCCAACGCATCTCGCTTATTCCTAGAATATTTAATTTCATGTGTGCCATTTCTTGGATTGCGTTCTGGATTTTACCTTCCTGTGCCATGGTTTTCACGTTCCATGTGCCTATTCTCATGTTTTCTTTGCATTTTAATCTATTTGTTATACTTGTAACTGCTCCTCCCGGAGATCCGATTGAGGAGCTTACTCCGGAATTAAATTTCGCTGCAAGCATAGCCATTTGATTCTACTAGGACTTATCCAATCCGGATCTTTAATGAGGTGTCTTGTCCCAATCTTTCTTCCTCATCTCTATGCCGTTGACCGCTTCCGCGGTTCTTCCGCCTTTGAAGCCAGCTTCCCAGCTCCAGGACAAAGGGGTGCCCTACCGTTTACTCGCTCCTCCACCCGAAGCTGTTGGCCAGTAAACGGGGATTGCTTATTCCGGCAATCACTCGGTCCCTATCTGCGTCAGCCATGAAAAGTTGATGTTGCCCACCTTCTACCACGTGGAGGTGCAGATTCGGATTTTTCCTTCATCAAGATTAAGACCTTTCGGCATTTCCTAATCTCTCCAGAGCTTTAGAAGGTAGAAAAAACCCTCGCACACAGGCAATTGCACAAATGCGAATAAACTCTCTTTTATTTGAACTAGAAATAGAAGAACTTCAGGAACAACCATCTATTCACATTTCTTCTAATCCGGTTCTTACAGCCAATGCTTATCCTAGTATCAATTCCAATTTATATATGCCTACTCATACGAGTGGTTATGATGTCCCCACAGAAGTTGTACACGTTACTAACACTGCCAAGCGGTATCAAACACTTTCACCTGCAGTGGTAACTCCTGGACCAAGCAGCAGCTCTACCATTAGTTCTGTTTTCTCACCGCGTACTGAACAATTCGAAAATAGCTCCCTCGATGGGCAAAATACAGTGGATGCTAGTGCGGCAAGTTGTCATATAAAAGATTTTTTGAACTTTTAAGCAGAATAGCAAGCTTAATGTAGTTTTTTGTTTTAAGAATGGAAATTACATATGAAATAAAAATATTTTACAATAATTACAATTACATAATTGTCTTACCTGTACATATTCCTGTAGAACTTTCACAACAGCTAGAGCTACATCTTTTATTATGCGAGAGATACTTGGGGTTGAAACTTTAAAAGTGTACATTAAACTCGCGAAGCTATCTCCACTCGCTGCATACCTCAAAAATATTGCGAGCCTTGTCGCCTCTGGAATTGCTTCACGAAAATAGGTGTTTCTTTTACATATTATTGGGTCAACCAGCGTCAAAAGTAATTCAAAATCAGTAGGTGACATCCGAGTGAAATTTTTAAAAAGAGAACTTTGCGCCAGCCTTACTTCATCCATGATACTCAAAGTTTCTTTCCTTCTTTGGAGAAACGGGTTTATCCAGTATGAATGCTTCTTTCGTTTTTTTCGCTGATTATTATCATTATTAACAATAATTAGTACTGCCGCTGCAATTGTAACAGCTTGTTCGTCACTCGCCATATCTAGGTACACTAAAAAGTTAGACGCATAAATGGAAATTCGGTACACGCAACACGCAAGTTGCAAGCAGGTAGCATGCATCTGTGCAAGCGCATAAGGTATGCAAGGCAGATGCGTAGTTGCATGCGCAGTTGCACAAATGGAAAGCCGGCTTAATGCGATTGTTAATTTATTGAAGCACTGCATTAAAAACTGATAAACTTTATAACATGTAAGATAAAGTTTAAAATACTTCATTCTGTTAATTTTTCACAAGGCCTACTGAAAACTTCGAAGGAAAAACTTCGGCAACGTTGCAGAAACCATGCGACATGTGTCCTCGAAGGGCGTTATAAAAATTGCATTATTTGTATAAAAGGGAGGCATTCCCTACGGTGAAGCTTCGTTTTTATTTTTATCACTTTTTCTCCGATTCAGACACCGGCGTCTTTTGACGTCCCGGTCGTCAAGGCGGCAGTGTGCATCGCTGTAATAAAGACTCTTCAACGAGACATCATTACTTTGTTATGTATACATAAAATAGTCTGCACAATAATGTAAACTAAGTAAGGTATGCAATTATTTGAATTGCGAGAAAGTGACTGACTCTCTTTTAAGGGTAAAAAACAGTTTTAGTTAAAAAGTAACGAATAATAGCTACTTATAAACGGTTTAATTTGAAAATATACAAAATATATCTTTTTTCTGATTGACAAACAATATTAATTTTGCTGAAAAATATCAACAAACGATCCCATTCTCCTAAAAACCTTGCTTTCCTTGCAACAAAATGATTTGATAGATTATACTGATCTCTGGGAATAATCAGATTTTTGTTTACAGTGCGGTGGAATAAGTGTTGTCCCCCCTGTTAACTTGTTTATTTTAAGAATATAAGCAAAACGCTCGGACAGGTCGATTTTTAAACTAACCATAGTATATTATAGCATCAACGTTTCGAACTTTACGCGATCCCTCTTCAGGTGACAGGTATAACTTTGATTTTTTTAAATGGTAAAGTACATCATGTGACACCTCATTTAACAGCTTTTGAAATACTGATTTCAAAAATATATAATACTTTAATCCTTTTTGAGATCGTAGGCGCAAAATTTTGGTCGAACTCTTTGTAAACGCATTTATTTTTTCAAATTCTGAGGAAACTAATAATTATTTTTGAAAAATTTAAACGCAGAATGAAAGATTAGATTATTACCGAGGGCTGACAGTCCCTTAGAATAAACAAAAAGTTTCTTTTGAATGATTTATTTGAAATGAAAAATCACACTAAATTTTCTCTTTTTTTCACCACTGTGACTTATTAAAATAAACATTATAGGAGTTCTCAGGGACTTTGGACTATCGAGAATACTGTAAGATTTCATTCTGCTTTTAAATTTTTCAAAAATATTCATTAGTTCTTTCAGGATTCGAAAAAAATGATTGCATTTAGAAAGAATTCGACCGAAATTTTGCGCCTACGCTCTGAAACAGGATAAAAATATTATACATTTTTGAAATCAGTATTTTAAGAGCTTTTAAATGAGGTGTCACATGATGTGCTTTTCCATTTAAAAAAATCAAAGTTATGGCTGTCACCTGAAGAGGGATCGCGTAAAGTTCGAAACGTTGATGATATAATATACTATGGTTAGTTTAAAAATCGACCTATCCGAGCGTTTTGCTTATATTCTTAAAATAAACAAGTTAACAGGGGGGCAACACTTATTCCACCGCACTGTATTTAACTTAATGCCTTGACAACTAATGGCCATTGGCTTGGTATAGTTGATTTTTCAATCAGATACCTAATGTAATGTTTATAGTGTGTGTTGAGTAAATGTCTTGTTACTTAGTAAATTCGACGTCATTGTCTTTAAAAAGGGATTGTATTGTATCTGAACGTCTGAGGTCCCTCCGGGGAGTACCGATCCCACAAGGATAGAGAAAATCTGAAAATTTGCATTTTACAGAAACTGTATCATGTAGGGTCTATTATAAATACTCTTCTTCTTTAAGTGCCATCTCCGCGACGAAGGTTGGCCATCATCATGGCTATTTTGTAAGGTTCTACCTCTTGTAAGGTTCTAGGAGGTAGCAAACGCTGTCGTAGTCTTCTGCCAATTATGTCCCACAATTCGATCCTGTTAAGATCTGGACTATGCGATGGCCAATTCAGAGCCCTAAGATTTACCTGTTGTAAATATTCGGTTACACTTCGTGAACGTGAGGTCTTGCATTATCGTGCATTAGCAAAAAATTGTTACCAATATAAGGAGCTGATAGTATGGTAGCTAAGTCCTTCGCTATGTAAGATCACTGCTTGAACACACCCATCGCAGGTCAAATTTCTAGCAGTGGTAGTAGTTGTTTTATGCTATATATAATTGCCTATCTAACACAAAGCAATATTGCTCAAAAGCAAGAATAAAACTATCCTATATACCTACTGAAAGTCATTACTTTCATCATTTTACCAACCAAAGTTACCTAACACCTTCATTGTATGTGTAACTCAATCTTCAAAAATTAACATTCTAGATTCTAGATAGTCTGTTTTTAACCTTTTTAACTGTTAACCTGTCCCCACTTTCCGGTGCTTTAATGCCTTTTTCAGGATTTTCTACTCACACTAAACCATCAACATACTACGTTAAATACTGAGGAATGTCTGTTTGGAACATTGATAAAATCAGATGTACTCTCAAACACAGGAATTTATAAGTATATGATAAATTAAGTATGGAGTTTATCCCAAACCCTTCTTTCAGTACGTTATTAATTTTGACGTCATATAAGATTTTAAGAATGTCAGATTTTAAGAAACGATTGAGCGACGGAACTACAGAAAGATGGATGCTATTGAACAGTAAAAGGAACAATTGGGTGCATAATAAAACCATTGTATGAGATAGGACAACTCAAATAGAAAAACATAATAACATATAATGTCACGACAGATGACAAAAATAACATTAAAACTAGATGACGTAACTAGATGACCGTATTGCAAAACGTGTTCTGCCGAGACGAATTCAAACTACTGAGGATAAAGAAGAACAGAAAATAATTCAAGTAGCCTATACTCAATCGTGTTCAATGTCTTGATTTATCAGTATAGAGACCATTACATGGAACATCTTTATTATTGCTAACGTTATATTATGTCGTCCTTTTTTATCATTTGCACGATACATCTCACGCAAAACTCAACATATCTGCATCCATGAATAATACATCTTGATTTTTATTATAAAATATATTACATTCCGTGACTAAGACAATTTCTACTTACTTTGTAACTGGCAACCCCTACGGAGTTGTTGCACGAGCGCCGCTGCTGTTCAGGTCGCCGGAAACATTAGAGAATCGCCATTATCCAATTAACAAAGACGTATAGTTCCCAGTTACAGTGTAACATCTTAATTATTATTCCCCGCCGTAAGTTGCTGAACAAATTTATGGGACAACCGGTAGAAAATTAAAAATAAAACTACACGCGATGCTTACGAGAATAAGAAAAACAACAAAAGGAGCGCAGAAGAGGAGCGAAAAAAGAACGATCATTCGTGATCGCGGTGAATCCAAAGGGCTTTGGAATTTCAAGATTTATGCCGGTCGATAGATCTTGTTTATTTATTTATTCATTTATTTATTTTCGGACGGCAATAATGTTGTGATGGTGCGGGATTAAAGTCGTAAATAAGGATCAACACTCTAAATAGTGTTTAAGGTTGTAACGCTACCACTATTAACCCAGTCTATATAGACATTTCAAATAACAAAAATTGCCGGAGAGCCAAATTTTGGTGGAGAGCTAAGGTATATCATAACAAATAAAGTTTAAAAAGTCCCCATCGATCCCATGTGTGCTTCAAAAGTTATTCGGGGTCAAAAGTCAAAATTTGAGATTTTTTGGATTTTTTTCGAAAACGGTAAGTTTTATCAAAAAAAAACCTTAAACGAAAGTTGCAGATCTTAAAATTCTCTACAAAAATAGTCATTACTATTTTTTTCCTAAGAGTTGCCATTCCTGAGATATCGCGATTCAAAGAGTCACATTATACATGATATGCACACGTTTCCACACCACCTGTGAGGTAGTGTACTCGGCGCGTTTTTTTTTACCGTGGTTTCCCCTGTAGGCCTACCCCAGGTAGAGAAAAATTTTTGTATTTGCCATAGAACCATGTCACATCAACTTTTTCAAAAAAGATACTTTAGATTCACATTCATAATCAAAATTTCGCACATTTATTTTGCTGTACCCAACCACACCAGAGTTTTGATAGACCTGTATAGGTACATATGAGCCTTTGCTGCAAAATCTTTTGCCGAAAGAACTTCAGTTACTCGTGGCATCGGCTCTTCTTGTAATACTGAATTTTTGGGAGTCACAACTTGGATAATACCCATTATATGAAGCGTATCATTGCCGTCCAAAGTATTTACATTAATGTCAGCATTTTCTGCAACATATTGGATGAATGTGCCTGTTTCCGGTGGTAAAATGTGAGGTGGATGACTGAAAACTGCTGCTGCTTCATAGTTCATTGTTTCACTGTAAGAGGTGCATAAACCAAGAGACGAAAAAATTTGTATGAGACGTTTCGAAGTAAACCGCCGATGAAAAAAAACTGGAAGACCCAGCTGTAGTTTAGATTTAAAGGTTCTAGGCCGAACAGCTGTCATGATGCAGTGGCTAATATTCGTACAAACTAATTTTAGATGATCTAAATTATGACGCTTGTTGTTTAAGATGACTTGTTCCAAAAAATATGACAATGATTCGGGAATATCGTTATTTATACCCTCGAACATTCTACCTGGTGGGGGGTACATAGTATTATCGAAAACACAAGATTGAATATCTTCACGAACAATTACTGCTGCGGCTTTCAAAGTTTTTAACCGCTTGTCTTTTTCATCCAAGTCTTTTTTATCAGACCAAACTTGACTTAAAATATCTTGGTAATTGTCAATAAAACAAATAAATGTTAATTTTCCAGGCTTTTCTGTAATAATAATTCTACTACCATACTTCAATTTCAATCGTATTTTTATAGTTCTGTCATCTAAAACTACATCTTGACAAATATTCCTTAATTCATCCAACGAAAACTGGCAATCATCACTCGTTTGTATGAATTGAAACGTTTTCTCCATCGCAGAGTTTACAGTTTCATCTTGTGGACGGCCAATTTTACGACCAGTATTAGGTTTTAAGAAACATTTGTAACAACTGTCATGGTATTTTGCATCAGCAGCGACTAAATCATACTCAAAATTAATACGTTCAAGAACAGCCTTCGAAACATCATCAGAACGATCTTTAGCTAATTTCAACAGGGATTCTTTGAATTTTAGTGTAGTCACGTTACGAATTATTTTTCGAAGATGCTGTGCTTTCTTTATCTCAGATTCTTCATTGGCTTTATTGCCACAAAATAAAGAGTATTTTTTAAAACAAAAATGTGATTTACTTACTCGCGTTCTAGTATGAGGTGGACTTACTTTTGAAGTACTAGCCTGTTCCTCCTTGTCTTTTCAATGCAGCGATTTAAGTTTTCCGAATGTATGATTTTCTGCAATTCACGTGTATTGTAACGGATTTTTGAGTTCTTAAATACTCAAGAAACTCATCACCTCTCTCCACACTAGCCTCGATTAAATTTGGCATTCCACGATCAACTACAACTGTTTTAGTTTCACTTAAAAGTTTATTGCAAATAAAGCAAAACTGAGACATTTTTAAAACTATAAAATTGTACAAATAACGGTAACGGTACTAAATGGTAGACGCTTGTAATAAGTACTTATATTCACTTGAACTGAACCTTTAGCACTAAAAGAAACAGATAATATTATGAACCAGACCTACGGACAATACTGTAGCCATTGACAATCTGTTCTTTTTTAAACAATGGTATAGCCAAATGTTTTTCAAGGCCACGTGGATAGAGGAAATTCAGTTTGGGACTGATTACCTTTTGAAGAAAAATTTTCAGAATAGTATAATATACTATATAAAAGAGACACAAATAGGCATTAATACTTATCTTAAGGGCCACATATGTATATACGTGGCTTATATTATGTGCATATACATAATGTATAAAGTAACTTTTAAAATCGCGATATCTCAGGAATGGTCACTCTTAGGAAAAAAATTGTAAGGACAATTTTTGTAGAGAATGTTAAGATCTACAACTTTGGTTTGAAGTTTTTTTTTGATAAAACTTACCGTTTTCGAAAAAATCCAAAAAATCTCAAATTTTGACCTTTGACCCCGAATATTTTTTGACGCACACATGGGGTCGATGGGGACTTTTTAAACTTTATTTGTTATGGTATACCCTAGCTCTCCACCAAAATTTGGCTCTCCGGCAATTTTTGTTATTTGCCAAGCATTTTGATGTCTAAGTTGACCGGATTATATACTAAATCATGACATAATAGATCCGTTAAGGTTACATACCTGAACAATAAACTTCCTTAATTTGTCAAAATAACAGCACTTGGTTTTTTTCTTAGGATTTCCAGTAGATTACGATTTCCTATACAGGGTGTTTGGTAAAGAATGGGCCATAGGTTAACCTTAGATTCCTGAGGATTTAAGCTAACTTACCTTAGTACGAAAGTTGATTATAACCGAAATACAGGGTGTCAAAATTAAACTTTTATTTTATTTATTCGTGAATATTTTCTGACAGGAATGGGATAACAACACGAAATTTGGTAAGCGGGTTTTTTTGGGACGAGAAATCTAAATTCGTAACCAAAAATGATATGTTACCCAGAGGGCGCCACATACGTATTTCAGCGCTCATTTAATACATTCAATTTTTTTTATCCCCCACTCTACATACTTTTTGAATCAAAACTTTTATTCTCTTAATATTTTTACTTAAAAAAGATATACTACATTAATCTCGCTTAACTTAACCGTTTTCGAGATAAACGCATTTTAAATCTGCGAGGCAACATAATTTTTTGTATAATATCATTGTAGTTACACCCGAAAAATAACTTAAAACCATAAACAAAAATGTATCGCAAATTTCTTCAAATGGAATTTGCGATGCAGTGGCATACATATGAGAACTGGCACAATTATTATGGTTTTAAGTTTTTTTCGGGTGTAACTACATTGATATTATGCAAAGAAATATGTCGTATCGGCGACTTAAAATGCGTTTATCTCGAAAACAGTTGAGTTTAGCGAGATGAATCTAGTATTCCTTTTTTAAGTAATAATATTAAGAGAATAAAAGTTTTGATTCAAAAAGTATGTAGAGTGGGGGATAAAAAAAAATTAAGTATATTCAAATGGGAAATAAGCCACAATTTTACCTAAAAATGATTTTATTAACGTTTCGACGCCCAAGTCGGGTGTCGTTGTCAAAATACAAAATAATACTAAATAAATAAAAATGTTGTTGCTTAGTAAAAAATTCTTCTAATAATTTATTTAAGGCTGTGGGTACATAATTCGCAAATATTTTACGTGTATCCCTACTTTTTCTGTCTTTACACGGCAAATTACGTGTAGTAAAATTCACACTGGTGTGGATATGTAAACATTACTAGAATGAATGTCATTCTACTTGAAAATGTCATAATTAATTTAAAGAGATGGCTTTTGAATGTTCTTGGATAACTGTTATTTTTATAATTGCAAATTATTAATTCAGTTAATAAATGTGATAATTTTTTCACTAACTATGTTTTCAGTGATTGTAATAATTTATTTGTACAAAAAAAAACTAATAATCAATCGAGAAAAGAGGAAAAGTGTTAAAGTGATTTTTTAATATTATGTTGTTATTTTGGAACGCTTACAATTTTGAACATCTCTAACAACAAAATACTTGGATCACAGGATATATCGGATGTATTCTCTGCTTGGATCTTCCACAAATAATACACAATAAATAACTTTTTATTAAGTTCACGTCTTAAATCAATTATTTATCAAATACACTATATATCAATAATATTTAATCAATTTCTCAAAATATTCCCGATGCAATGTCAAATATTTAAAATTGTCACTGATTGTCAGTGTCTGACTGACAATATATGCTGACAATATTATATTCGGTTGAGTGCGTTGTAAGACAAAGACAGATTTGGAAAATATTACCACGGCATTGTGTTCATTTTTTTCAAATCCTGAAAAAACCAATAAATATTTTTGAAAAATTTAAACGCAGAATGAAAGACTAAATTATTACCGAGGGCCGAAAGTCCCTTAGAATAAATAAAAAGTTTATTTTTAATGAGATATTTGAAATTAAAAATCACACTAAATTTTCTCTTAGTTTTTTCACCCCTATAACTTATTAAAATAAACATTATAGAAGTTCTCAGGGACTTTCGGCCCTCGCTAATAACGTAATCTTTCATGCTGCGTTTAAATTTTTCAAAAATACTTATTAGTTTTCTCAGGATTTGAAAAAAATGAATCCCCATTTGAATAGCATTGCAGCCGAAAATACGTACCGATCCTCTTAATCTGACTCATTTATATCGGCAATTCAGACACGTATTATACATTTTAAAGTAGACGACTTTAAAATGATATTGCCAATATTGATGAGTTGCGTTCCTGGGACGACTTTACTAAAAGATAGTTCATTCGATTACATGAAATCAATCCCAACTCAAGAATATCCGCCACAAAAAATCATAGCATGTAATCTGTCTTTAAAAAGACAACCAAATGCAACGGTGGCACTGAAATTCTCGCGTTAGAGATTCCATAGTAAATCACGAGGGAAAACCAGGAAAAACCTCGTGATACTATCCCGACATCGTAAGTATTTGGGTTTACATTTAGTTTACTCTCAAAACTAATACCAAATTCTGACTTGATATTTTATATATTTTAAAAAATAACTTATATTTTAAAAAAAAATTTAACGTACTAAATGAGCGCTGAAATACGTATGTGGCGTCCTCTGGGTAACGTATCATTTTTGGTTACGAATTTAGATTTCTCGTCCTCCCGCTTACCAAATTTCGTGTTGTTATCCCATTCCTGTCAGAAAATATTCACGAATAATTAAAATAAAAGTTTAATTTTGACACCGTGTATTTCGATTATTATCAACTTTCGTAATAAGGTAAGTTAGCTTAAATCGACCTATTTTAACCTCAGGAATCTAAGGTTAAGCTATGGCCCATTCTTTACCAAACACCATGTGTATAAAAAAGAATAGCTCTTTCAAAATATACTCATAGTGAGTGTTATTTTGTATTTATTTTATGAACTTTTCTTAAGGAAATATTTTAATTCACTTTAGTCTACAATCCATCAACCAAAAGACTTCAAGAAAAACACCAAGCTTTAACTTCGTGAATTACTCAATGGATTATTTTACAAAATGTACTGAGACATGCAATATCAAATTATTGGGTTTCCACGGTTGAAGATATACTGAGCAAATTATTATTTAGTCGTTTTCGTCTTCCTTAGGAATAAATTTCAAATCGGAAAAATCTTTGCACCTTGACTGGTACCGATAACACCAAAAGACTACTCTTCTATGTTTAATTAGATGGAATGGTCGAGAGGATGGATCGAAATCTTTCCAAAGTGGTATCCCAAGGATTTTGCTAAGACAATACACTATACACAGAGTTATTATTGAAATCTTATATATCAGAAAGAGTCTTTAGGGTTAACCTAGAAGAAGCCTACTCGGAACTAAAAGAAATCAATGCAGGTGTACCACAAGGTAGTGTGATAGGACCGGTCCTATACCTACTATACACTAGTGATATCCCTGGAGTAGATCATAACACAATAGCTACCTTTGCTGATGATACTGTCGTCTTGGCCGTAGATGAAGACCATGAAGAAGCAGCAAGAAAACTACAAATCTCTGTTAACAGACAACTGGACTAAATGCTGGAGAATTAAATTCAATGAAATGAAGTTGGTGCATATTAATTTTAGAAACAAGAAAAAACAATACATTGTTAACGTAAATAATACTCAGATGCCATATGCCGATACCGCCAAATATTTGGGTATTACATTAGACGCTAGGCTACGCTGGAGGGCCCATGTTAAAAAGAAACGAGAACAGCTTAACATGAAGTATAAAAAATGTATTGGCTATTGGGAAGACAATCCACTCTGTCAATCTACAACAAAATACTTTTGTATAAACAGATTCTAAAACCTATATGGACATATGGCATCCAGCTATGGGCCTTCTCTTCTTCTTCTTCATGTACCATGTCCTTTCAGAACGTTGGTTACGATCATAGCTATCTTAATTTTATTCACTGCCACCCTGAATAGCGTGCTTGTATCATCTCTAGTAATTAAGACTCTAGTAATTAAGACATCATCCAGAGATTTCAAAACAAAGTGCTAAGGAGCGTTGTCAACGCTCCTTGGTACTATAGGAACAGTGACCTCCATAGGGACCTAGACATGGATACTGTTAACAAGACCATTGAAAAATTTACCAAGAGTCACGAACAACGACTTATTCAACACGTCAATGTTGGGGCCACATCCAGCTCCTTGACGACATGGATCTAGCTAGAAGACTCAAGAAAAAGAAATCCTTTGAGTTAGATAAGTGAAAAGTGATGCACGGTGCAAGTGACGGTACAGGTTAATATTTGTGCAATAAATTAACAGAACGTAAGGGGTACTAGTGAGTTTGTCCTTAGTGTTAAGTTTTTAGTAGTAATTTAGGTTAGAAATAAGTTGCTCATTGATCACATTATTTGATCTGATTGTAATGTTCTTAAACATCTTGTTGGTGTTTAATAAATAAAAAAATTAGTCTTGCCAGTAATTACATTTACTCTGGGCTAATTAGCAAAATTCATGGAAAAGTTATTTACCGGCAATTTTATTGCTGGAAGCGAATTATAAGATCCTATATATTAATAATATAGGTATGCAAAGTCCGCAGATAGTGTGCTACTTTTTTTATAAACAAAATGGCGCCGACAAATCGTATTTTTTTCAATTATTGCTCTATAACTCCGAAGATTTTACCTTTACAACAAAAACACCCAAATAAAAAATTCACCGCAATTAAATTCTGCATAGAGATATGTTTTTCCCGATTTGCTCCGACGAAAATTTTCCTCGGAAAATGCGGGTTTTCCCAACAAAAACTCTAATTCTCAAATTAAGTTTTAGGTAAGTAATTATTAATCAATAATTAAATAACTTAGTGACATTAAAGCTTTCTTGGTAAAGATTGTAATTCCAGAAGCCGGTGAAAATTAAACGAATATTTTAGCAACAATTCAATAGGGCTTTTCATTCACAGTCATTTGTTTCGAGCTTCTGTCATATGTCGTATAATCCGTGTATATTAATATTATACACAGATTATACAACATATGACAGAAGCTCGAAACAAATGACAATCGATGAAAAGCCCTATTGTTAATTAACAATTTACGATCGCAATAATAACCAAAATAATCATGATACATTGATCAAACTTATAAAGATTATAAAGATGAGATGCTTATTTAATAAGTATTTTATCGACAAAATATAAATTTTTCGTTTTTTTTTGCATAATCTTTAAATTTTGAAAAAAAAATACTTATAATACGCTGGTCTAATTAGTAACGTACAAATAAAGGTTATTTACCAGCAATTTTATTGCTGGAATCGAATATTATGATCCTATATATTAATAATATAGGTATGCGAAGTCCGCAGATAGTGTGCTACTTTTTTTATTAACAAAATGGCGCCCCCAAATCGTGTTTTTTTTCAATTATTGGTCTATAACTCCGAAGATTTTAACTTTACACCAAAAACACTTAAATACAAATTCATCCCAATTTAATTATACATAGAGGCATGTTTTTCCCGATTTGCTCCGGCGAAAATTTTCCTCGGAAAATGTGGGTTTTCCCAACAAAATCTCGAATTTTCAAATAAATTTTTTGGGCAAGTAATTATTTATTAATAATTAATTAACTTGGTAAAATAAAAGCTTTCTTGGTATAGATTATAACTGCAGAAACGGGTGAAAATTAAACGAATATTTTACCAACAATTCAATTGTTAATTAACAATTTACAGTCGCAATAACAACCAAAATAATTATGAGACATTGATCAAACTTAGAAAGATTATAAAGATGTGATGCCTATTTAATAGTTTTTCGACAAAATATAAATTTTTCATTTTTTTGCATAATCTTAAAAATGTTTAAAACAAATAGTTACAAACAAATTAACATTTCTCAGAAATGGTTTATTATATTCTAATTTTAAAAAATACTTAAAATGCGTGTTTCAAAGGTCTTCAAAATGAATGCTTTAAAAAAAATGTCCAACCATTTGCAAAAAAGTTATGAAACAGCGAAGTAAATATACGATTGCTCCGTTGTTTATAATTTGTTTTAGTTAAGTCTGTGGTACAATCTAATTACTCACAAAGAATATCAAATATTAGTTCAATGGTTATATTTTAATCAAAGATTAAAAATACTTTTTTTTGTAATTTTTAGCGCTAAAGTAGGCTTGATACAGAACAGGAGCTAAAATGTTCACTCGAAGCGACTGACACGCAGCATACATAATTACTATAAGTTTATTTATTAAGTGTACGTCGCGCGGCGATCGTCGCTTTGAGTGAAAATTTTAGCTACAGTACTGTATTAGTCTACTTTCGCGCGTGTAAATTACAAAAAAATATGTTTATAATCTTTAATTAAAATATAACCATTAAACTAATAATCGATATTTTTTGTAAATAATTAGCTTGTACTTTAAACTATAGAGCAATAATTTAAAAAAAAACACGATTTTCGTTCGCCATTTTGTTTATAAAAAAAGTAGCACACTATCTACGGACTTTGCGTACCTATATTATTAATATATAGAATCATAAGCTTCGATTCCAGCAATAAAATTGCTGGTAAATAACGTTTCCCAAAAATGGCCTATTCTCCGATAATCAGCCCAGACTAATCATCGATAGCGAGGCTAGTTAGTGGTCGATAACTTTTAGGATAACATCAGTATGATACGTTTATTATATTGACAGCTTAAAAAAGAAAGTTTAGGGTTCAGGTTGTTGCTAACATGATAAATATATCGATTTTAATATTATATAAATATAATATCTAATCATTCTAAAAGACTACGGCTAAAAAACAACAGACAAAAATCTTGCGTTTAACGTTTTGACAAACTCACATACTGTTCATGTGGCTATGAAGGCAGCGCGAAACACATTTTAGCGATTCCGTTAAAGAAATTAATGAAGCCAAAGTAAATCAATCATACACCTGTCACTGTTGTTTTAGCGGATTGAGACATTATGGCGGAGGCGCCGGGTTTAAACTTCACTTACGCTAATGACTTTGAGAAATCAATTCGCTTCGAGGTTCGCGCCAGCCGCCTACTTTCAGGGAGGGCCGTGGAGACAATCGTTGCTCTAGTGGGGACTCGTTCGTTCATTGAGAAATGTGTTTCCCCGAACAATCCACGCAAGTTCAAATTCAAGTTTTGTTTTAGTTCGATAAGCTTGAAAGAGGGGTGGCACTTTGTCAAAAAGTTATGACGGTAATAACTGTTTATGTTTTAAAATGAAAATAAATGTCTTGTTACCACTGGAAACTTGAATTACTGCTGAACTGTTATGAAAAAAAAAATTAAAAATACCACTCACATACAAAAATAGCCAAAAACCAAAAACTAATACCAAATTCTGACTTTAATATATTTAATATACATAACATTAAAGTCAGAATTTGGTATCAGTTTTGAGAGTAAACTAAATCTTCTTCTTCTTCTTCTTTTTGTATAGACATGACTCTGACTGTTTTTTCAATGTGCCCCTAGTAAGTTGTCGTTCCATCGTTTTCGTGGTCTTCCCACTGATCGTCTTCCTATTGGGGAACCGTCTCTCGCTGTCCTGACTACCCTATTTGTTGTCATTCGGCTTATGTGCTCATTCCATTCTATTCTTCTGTTTCTTACCCAGTTATTAATGTTATCCACCTTGCAACTCCGTCGTATATCTGTACTTCTAGCTTTGTCCCATAGAGTCTTACCATCGATTTTTCGAAGGGTTTTCATCTCCGCTGTTTCGAGCAATCTTTTTGTCCTCTCTGTGTCGGGTCGTGTCTGTGCCGCATATGTCATTATTGGTCTGATGACTGTTTTGTAAATTCTACCTTTCATTTGTTTTCCGATATTTTTATTTCTCCATATTGTGTCATTCAGGCAACTTGCGGCTCTGTTTGCTCTATTCACTTGATCTTCCACTTCTGTTTCGAGTCTTCCTTATCTAGATAGTGTGATGCCTAGATATTTAAACTCCATCACTTGTTCTATTATCTGACCTTCCAGCTCCAATTTACATCTTATTGTATCTGCTGTTATAACTATGCATTTTGTCTTTTTTGAGGAAATTAACATGTTAAATTTTCTGGCGATTATGTTGAATTGGTGCAGTATACGTTGTAAATCATCTTCACTTTGAGAGATTAGTATTGCATCGTCCGCATAGCAGATTATTCTAAGTTGTTTTGAGTAAACTAAATGTCTCCCAGTAAACTAAATGTAAGACCAAATATTTACTATGTCGGGATAGTATCACGAGGTTTTTCCTGGTTTTCTCTCGTGATTTACTATAGAATCTCTAACACGAGAATTTTACTGTCACCGTTGCATTTGGTTGTCTTTTTAAAGACAGATCACATGCTATGATTTTTTTGTATCGGATTCTTGAGTTGGGGTTGATTTCATGTAATCGAATGAACTATCTTTCAGTAAAGTCGTCACAGGAACGCAACTCATAAATATTGGCAATATCATTTTAAAGTTTTCTACTTTAAAATGTATGATATATTATGTCTGAATTGCCGATATTAATGAGTCAGATTAAAGAAATTATTAGAAGAATTTTTTACTAAGCAACAATATTTTTGTTTAATTTAGTAATATTTTGTATTTTGACAACGACATCCGATTTGGGCGTCGACACTTTAATAAAATTAGTTTTTCAATTTAATTGTGGCTTATTTCCCAATAAAGATAAATTATAAAAATGCCACAAAAAAATAGCTTCAGAACAATAATAAATAAATAATAAAATTAGTTTAATTTCAAAAATATTATTTGAGTTTTAAAATACGAAACAAATAGTATGAAACTTCTTGCTAGTCTGCAGTACGAGCTACTCCCTAGACCACTTTTTTGTAATCGTTCTGTTTTTCGATCATCTTACTAACAACCTCTTTAAGCTGTTAAAAAGTTTGTAATTTATTCGTTGAATATTATGTTTTCTTTTATTGCCCTCTTTTATTTGTTGTATTTTTATGTAATTCTTGTACGTCTTATAATTAACTCTGTTTACTATTAGGTCTGGATCCCGCGTATGAAAAAAAAGTTGATTAATAGCAAGCTGAAAATTTGTTAATAGCTTAAGGGTGTCAAGTCGGATAAACTTTGATATACACGAACACTGGAACAGGGGCAGTTTTAACTGTGGAACAGCTTAAAAATTCGGAACGGTCACACCACGAAAGCGGCACATTTATTTTGTCCGACAGAACAGACTTAAACTCTTCGAACAGAGATTAAACTCTCATGCAAAAATCAGTCTGCTATTTATCACCAAATGGGCGTTTTAATGAGTGGAACATGTAGAATATTTCAAATGACAGGAACTATGACAGGTGATAAATAGCAGTCTGATTTTTGCATGAGAGTTTAATCTCTGTTCGGAGAGTTTAAGTCTGTTCTGTCGGACAAAATAAATGTGCCGTTTTCGTGACTTTTCGGTGTTGAAACGGTGTGACCGTTTCAAATTTTTAACCTGTTCCACAGTTAAAACTGCTCCTGTTTCAGTGTCCGCATATATCAAATTTTATACGACTAGACACCCTTAAGCTATTAACAAATTTTCAGCTTGCTATTAACCAACTTTTTTTTCATACGCGGGATCCAGACCCTTATAAGTTACCTCCACAAAAAAATATTCGCTAAATATCGAATCAACGGCATAATAACGCATTTCGATTTCCATCATGTAGCGTTACTACGAAACGTGCGTGAGTCGAGTGTGTCATTTTTTTCGATCTTATCTCTGCTTCAGAACACAGAACACAAACTTTTTGCGATTTATCAGTTAAATTCTGAGTGTTAATGGCGTCAGGAATAAATAACAATCGAACTAGTGTAAGTCATGCGAGCTTTATTTTGCTGGCAATAGTTATTGAGTTATTTGAGTCACGTAGTTCAAAACATATAAAACTGTGTAAACAAACAATTGTTCTTTGTTCGTTTCTCCATATACCTGTAATAGATAATATTATTTACAAATGTTTATAACTTTTTAATAAACAATATAAAATAGACCAGGGTATTTAGAGCAAAAAACGCAGAATAAATCGATTCTTAAAATACAGCACACCTAACTGTGAGTGTGGAATAGAAGGTGATCTACTACATATTCTCCTCGAGTATTCGCATCAATCAGTAAATATAAACAAATTTTATGATAATCTTAATATATTAAAAATTCCACTTCCCGTCTATCTGAACAATTTGATATTTTCTGAAGATATTAATACATTAAAAACAATTTATGAACATATCAAAAATTGTAAATATAGATTGTAGCAATAAAATTTACCCTGTATTTAAGTAATTTTGTTAAAACAAAGCAGGCATGTTTGTTAAATCAAAACAAACATTTTTTTAAAATCCTGTAGATTTAAGTAATTATTGTATCTTATAATTGAAAAAAGAAAAGAACAAGAAAAAAAAGAGAAAAGAAAAAGCCAAAAAAGAGAAAAAAGCAAAAAAGCAAAAAAAAAGAAAAAAAAAACTAAGAAGATGTAAACTTCCGAGATGTTGAATCGGGTTTATGTCTTTAGGGTAATAAATAAAAACAATAAAAAATAATTATAATAAAAAACAAATTAAAGACATAAAAAATACAAAAAAAATATGTACAAAAAAAATATTTACAACCAAAACAGTGTATTATTTAGATAATAATTGTAATATCTTAGTTTGTTATGTATTTAGAGTTAGAAATACAGAAAAAATTCCTCTGATTGGAAAAACAAATTTGTTTGTTTTTAACATAACAAAATGTCTGGCTAATTTGCTCGGACAAGGCCATCAAATTCACACAAAAAAAAATAAAAGAAAAAAAATACAGCACCTATCTACTTACAACATTTTGCCTTCGGGATGATGCCAGGAAAAAGTTTACAATAAAAAAATAGGTGGAAATGCATCAATTGTTACTCGGAGGGTTTTTAGGGTCGTTGAATATGAATACGCCATCAGAACGGACCCAAGGAGCACCCTGTGCACAAGGCTACTGCTAAGGTACGTCATGTGGAATTTTGAGGGTCATCGGCAGTAAATTGATTCAGACAGATTACTCAACGGGTTTTTTGGGGTCGCTGAACGTGAATACACCATCAGAACTGACCCTTGGAGTATCTGGTACCTAGGTTACTGCTAAGGCACGTCATTTTCTGGAGTTTCGACGATTTATGGTACTAAATCGATGCAAGTAGATTACTTGGGATCTAGATTTTGTTACTTGGAGGTTTTTGTGGTCGCTAAACACAAATACACTATCACAACGGACCCCCTCCCCGCAGTACCTGGTGCCCGGGTCGTACATAGTATTCAGCCTGAGCACAAAGTGCTCCAAGAGTCGGTTCTGGTGTCATATTCGTATTCAAAAAACGCCAAAAACATCAGAGTAATCCGTTTGCATCAATTTAGTGCCGAACACCCTCGAAAACTCAGAAGATAGCGATTCTAATCAGTGACCCTGGGCTCAGGTGCTTCTGGAGCCTATTCCTATGACGTATTCATATTCAAAGCCCCCAAAAAACCCCGAGTAATTTGTTTGCATAAATTTAGTGCCGAGAACCCCCAAAACTCCAGATGACGTGCCTTTTAGCAGTAACCATGAGCTCCGGGTGCTCCGGGAGTCCGTTCTAATGGCGCATTGATGTTCAGCGACCCCAAAAACCTCCGAGTAACAAAATTTGGCTCTTAGTATACTGATTTTGACATGTATATGCGCTCATGGATGCATTTTATGCACTGTTAATGCAAATATGCATTTCCATCCATTTTTCTATTGTAGACTTTTTTCCTGACGTCATCCCGAACACAGTGCAAACAGTTTCAAATCGATAGGTGCTGCATTTAAATATCGATTTATTTACAAGCGTACAACGCTTGAGCCCATCTAAGGTACGCTGATGACATCGTATTGATAACTGATAAAATAGAAGAATTTGTTTGAAAGAATGAAAGAACTGGACATAGAAGCTGGAAAGATAGGCCATAATATGAATTACAGCTAGACCAAAATCATAACAAATACAGATGAGTACATCACAATGAGGATCGGACAAGATGAAATAGAAAAAGTTCACGATTATATACAGGGTGTCCCGAAAAGATTGGTCATAAATTATACCACGGAGTCTCGGGTCAAAAATACCTTGATTGAACCTCACTTACCTATATACAATAGTGCACACAAAAAAAGTTACAGCCCTTTGAAGTTACAAAATGAAAATCGATTTTTTTTATATATCCAAAACTCTCAGAGATATTTTATTGAAAATGGACATGGGCGCATTTTTATGGCAGCAACATCTTAACGAAAAAACTAAAGTGAAATTTGTGCACCCCATAAAAATTTTATTGGACTTTTGTTCCCTTAAACCCCCCAAACTTTTCTTTACGTTCCAATTAAATTATTATTGTGGCACCATTAGTTAAACATAATGTTTTTAAAACTTTTTTGCCTCTTGGTACTTTTTCGATAAGCCAGTGTTTATCGAGATATTTTGAATATTTGTAGAATCCACCACATGTTTTTGTATACGGTTAAGTACGATTATAATATTGACCTGTTAATAATCTGAAAATGTATTTTTTATAATTTACATTTTTAGGTATATTTTGAAAAAGAAGCTGCATCTTAATAAAAGGCGATGAAAGAAAGACTAAGAGACAAAAGTTTTAAAAACACTGTGTTTAACTAATGGTACCACAATAATAGTTTAATTGGAACGTACACAAACATTTAGGGGGTTTAAAGCAACAAAACCCCCATAAAATTTTTACGTAATTAATTATATTAAAAAAGAAGCTCGAAGCATCTCGATAAAAACTGGCTTATCGAAAAAATACTAGGAGGCAAAGAAGTTTTAAAAACGTTGTGTTTAACTAATCGTACTACAATAATGAATTAATTGGAACGTACACAAAAGTTTGGGGGGGGGGTTTAAGGGAACAAAATCCCCATAAATTTTTATGGGGTGGACAAATTTCACTATAATTTTGTTTTAAGATGTTCCTGCCATAAGAATGACACATGTCCATTTTCAATAAAAAATCTGTAATGCTTTTCGATATACATATTGAAGAAAAAAAACGATTTTCATTTTGTAACTTCAAGGGCTGTAACTTTTTTTATGAGCACATTTGTACTAAGGTAAGCTAGGGTTTGCTCACTACGGAGACCAATGGATGGTATCCTAGCCTAGAGCATGGTATCGTACTCTTTATATTCGTAAATTCTCGTATTTATTTTACCTGGCGATAGAAACTATATTATCGATCGCTATGTAAAATAAATGCATTATTTTGAATGCCAGAATTCACGAATATGAAGAGTAGGATACTATGCTCTAGGCTAGGATACCATCCTTTGCTCTCCGTAGTGAGCACACGCTTAGGTTCAATCGAAGTATTTTTGACCCCAGAAGGTGTGGTATAATTTATGACCAATCTTTTCGGGACACTCTGTATATCTGGGTCAAATTATAAAGCTTAACAAGGAAAACCAAATGCATGGGCGGCATTTAGCAAAGTAACCTACGTTCTTAAAAACAAAAGATATCCACAACATCTTAAAACCAAGGTATACAAATAATGCGTACTCCCTGTTCTCACTTATGGTTCCAAAAAGTGGACGTTTACAAAAGCAAACATGGACAAAATCATAAAAACGCAAAGTGCAATGTAAAGGCAACTGTTGAACACAAACCTAATGGATAAAAAGATAAACGAGTGGATAAGAGAGAAAAGCAAAGTTAAGGATGTTAGACAAGAAGTTGCAAAATTGAAATGGAGATTTGCCGGAGACAATATAAAAGACAAATAGAAGACCGATGGAACAAAATTCTTATAAATTGTAGACCGTGGAAATATAAACGAAGCAGAGGAAAGCCTCAAATGAGATGGGTAGATGATATAATAGATAGATAGATTGTACAAAATAGTATAATTTGATTGACAGAAAATTGTATAATACCGACAAAGAGAACACTTATGGACCTTATGGTTCATGCATGTTGGTCCTCCAGCCCATTAATATAGGTACGTAGTCACTTATAAAGGGTGAGGCAGATAACTGGCCTATTAGAAATATCTCGAGAACTAAAGGCAACAGAATCATGAAAATTTAAATACAGGGGTTTTGAAGGATGATCTATTAAATGCAAATATTTTTATCTCTTTGCAACTTCCGGTTATGCCGGAAGTTGCTTATAACTTCGTTTTTTTTAATGGGACACCTTGTATATTTTTACATTTTTGGATTTTCTTCGATGTCTTCTTTCTTAAAATATGAGATTTGTAATGTTATGCAGGGTATTTTAAAAGATAATTACGTTTTTTATCAATTTCGTAGCAATATTCACACCCTGTAGAATTGTAGTAGTTTGACAACTAAAAGTCTACTTACATTCAAATGATTTTTAATATAGTCTACTATTGTTAAGAATCATTAGTATAGCTAAGTTTTTAATTTTAGTATACAGGGTTGGTCGAAACTCGGAATGAGTATTTTCTGAGTTTTCTTAAATGAAACACCCTGTATTTTAGTATTGTAATGAAATGATATTTTATGGTACTTTTTTATTTCTTAAGCATTTCCTATACCTAACTGCTTTAATTTGTGCTTAATTGTTAGTCGCACCAACAATCTTAACTACGTAGGTATTTTGATAGCTAAACCATTATTGGTAATTTTAAGGATCAGTCTGGATTAATATGTATTTATTTCTGAAAAATTATTTTTGATTGAATATTTTCACGGCCAACCTAATAAAATTTTACGTATTTTTTGTTGCAATTAATGTTTAGCTTGAATCACCAATAACTCACAAATTAAAGCAGTTAGGTATAGGGAATACTTATAAAATAAAAAAGTACTATGAAATATCATTTCATTACAATACTTAAATACAGGGTGTTCTATTTAAGAAAACTCAGAAAATATTCATTTTGAGTTTCGACTCAAAATGAAAATTAGCTATACTAATGATTCTTAACAATAATAGACTATATTAAAAATCACTTGAACGTAAGCAGAGTTTTTAATGTCAAACTATTACAATTCTACAGGGTGTGAATGTTGCTACGAAATTAATAAAAAAACGTAAATATCTTTTAAAATAATATTACAAAATCTCATATTTTAAGAAAGAAAATATTGAGTAGAATCCAAAAATGTAAAAATATACAGGGTGTCCCATTTAAAAAAACTAAGTTATAAAAAGAGATGAAAATATTTTCATTTAATAGATCATCCCTCAAAACCCCTTTATTCCAATTTTCATGATTCTGTTGCCTTTAGTTCTCGAGATATTTCTAATAGGAAAGTTATCTGCCTCACCCTATATAGATACAGTATATCTAAATTGCTGGGTAAGTAGGGGACGTACGAAACATTGGACTGCTCGATTGCTGGGTTTAAATCCTCTATATTTTTACTTTTCTTAAGTCCTTGGCCTTAGTTCATTATACTCCCGTCGAAAATGTTGATGACCTGAGAAATCAAATTATAGCCGGCTGTGAGACAAGAAATATTCATATCAAGTTAATAAATACACGTGGAATATTTTCGCAAAGAGTCAATGAGTCATTTTGAAAAATTTTTAGCATTGCGCCAAATTTATTTTGTGTTACTTTTTTTATTATTCTGGTTTAGTGTTACTGTATTAGATCATGAATTTATATATTATAATCGTTCAGATGTTTTATTTTTTTACATAAAAACGGCGCATCATGTGAAAAATGAGAAATAGAGTTTTTTTCAAAAAGTCTTCAAATTCAAAAAAAAATATTTTAATATTTCAGTGGCTTACCACTTTTTTCGTTAAAAAAGTCAAACCATTGCCCGTGCGCACGCCAATGATGAATGTAAAATTTTTAATTAGTTGTCAAAGAAATGCTGAATAAATTCCCCTTAAAACTCACTTAATTTCATTTGCATATCTCAACTAGTTTCAGAGCAGTAAGTAAATCATCAGTTTGTAAGTAAGATTTCAATACTCCCTCATCTGAGAAACACGGTATTTGCAGATATACATTTATAATATAGTAAACTGAAATGTTTTTTCATACAGAATTACCTACTGAAGTTTCTCGCACTTATTTACTAACACCCTATAATATGATCTGTAATAATATGTCATGTCTTTTGTATATACCTACTCAATATCTTTCACAAAAGTTTAAAATATGAAGGAAAATGAGAAACTGATGAGTGTTTTCATGTGAAACGTTACTACTGTGGATGAGTCATTTGTAAAATAAATATGACAATTCACTTCATTAAAATCATATTAAAAAAAATCAAAACCTCACTTTTTTATCAATAAATTCACATTAGAGAAGCCGAAATGCCCCGTGCGATTTTATCACGCCATCTGCCGAGAAAATAACTGTCAGCAGACGTTACTCGACATGGCAAGTGTTTTACCAGCTCTATATCTATTTCATTTTAAATGAACTGTTACTTCTCTCGTTCCTTCTCTCTTTAAAAAATACACGCTGCCATTATATGCGCTGATGTTATCAGTAACTCCAGTAATTGTGAACATTTGTCTCGAGGTACGATTTGGCAACGGAGCTCACAGCATGTGCCATCAACGATGTAGTAGTGTAGACAAGGAAAAGTAAATTATGCATTTTTACAGATAAAATTCTTTTATTAAATTTAGAGATATATAAAAAAAAAATAATACAGGATATTTCCAAAAACTAAACTGCTCGTCAAAAGTTAGGGATATAGAAAATTATGCTCATTTTCATAGTTGATTTTTTCGTGAACATATTAACGAATTCCTCTATTTTTTTATTATTTTAAATTTTTCTTTATATTAGTATTTACACTAGTCGGAGAGATAGAAGCGGATTTTGTGCGTGATAAGTAATATGGAAAAACTATATGGGGATATGTTGAACTAGTTGTGTACATTACTTTCCCCAACGGCCGGAAACCAGAGTGGGGGCCGAGTGTAGATATAAGGAGTCAAAGTCGCGGTTTTTATTATTTTTTTTGTGACGCTCTTGATAGAGATAGTGCACCAAAATTTGGGAATAAGTAGGTCATGACGTAACTAATTAAAATCTTCAGGGGTGGAACGCTGTGTGGCCGACAAAGGGGTGGGCAGGGGTGAATATAAAAAATATAAGGGGTTTTTTGTGCGTTCCTGATCGAGATAGTGCACCAAAATTTGGGAATAAGTAGATCATGACATAACTAAGTAAAATCCCCAGAGCCGGAAACCAGAGTGGGGGATGAGGGTAGTTATAAGGGGTCAAAGTCGCGGTTTTTATTATTTTTTTGTGACGCTCATGATCGAGATAGTGCATCAAAATTTGGGAATAAGTAGGTCATGACGTAACTAAGTAAAATCTCCAGGGGTGGAACGCTGCGTGGCCGAAAAAGGGGTGAAGACAGGGGTGAATATAAAAAATATAAGGGGTTTTTTTGCGACGTTCGTGATGGAGATAGTGCACCAAAATTTGGGAATAAGTAGACCATGACCTAACTAAGTAAAATCCCCAAAGCCGGAAAACAGAGTGGGGGACGAGGGTAGTTATAAGGGGTCAAAGTCGCGGTTTTTATTATTTTTTTTCGACGCTCATGATCGAGATAGTGCATAAAAATTTGGGAATAAGTAAGCCATGACGTAAATAATTAAAATCTCCAGGGTCGGAACGCTGCGTGGCCGACAAAGGGGTGAAGACAGGGGTGAATATAAAAATTATAAGGGGTTTTTTGTGCGTTCCTGATCGAGATAGTGCACCAAAATTTGGGAATAAGTAGATCATGACATAACTAAGTAAAATCCCCAGAGCCGGAAACCAGAGTGGGGGATGAGGGTAGTTATAAGGGGTCAAAGTCGCGGTTTTTATTATTTTTTGTGACGCTCATGATCGAGATAGTGCATAAAAATTTGGGAATAAGTAAGCCATGACGTAAATAATTAATCCCCCAGAATGGGGGACTAGTGTAGTTATAAGGGGTGAAAGTCGTGGTTTTTTTTGTGACGCTCATGATTTACATAGTGCACCAAAATTTGGGAGTAAGTAGGTCATGACGTAACTAAGTAAAATCTCCAGGGGCGGAACGCTGCTTGGGGTACAAAGGGGTGGGGGAAGGGGTGAATATAAAAATTATAATTGGGTTATTTGTGACGTTCGTGATCGAGATAGTGCACCAAAATTTGGGAATCTTGATGGACATAGTCATCAAGAGCGTCACAAAAAAAATAATAAAACCCGACTTTGACCCCTTATATCTACCCTCGGCCCCCACTCTGGTTTCCGGCCGTTGGGGAAAGTAATGTACACAACTAGTTCAACATATCGCCATATAGTTTTTCCATATTACTTATCACGCACAAAATCCGCTCCCAGCTCTTAGACTAACAGTTGTGCAAAGGTTTACTCAAACTACTTATACCGGGTGGAATAAAAGAAATGTTTTTAAATGTTAAGTTTGAGACACCCTGTAGTGAGGACGAACTACAAATTTGAGTATACATCAGAATAGTATTGTAGTCTTATGTTTTGTGAACACTTTGTTTTTTGAATGTCCCTGATATCTTTAGAAACAAAGAAAATATACGGTTTTGTACTTTAACATGTGTTTTAACCGAAACAAAAGTTTGAGACAACTTGTAGGGAGGAAAAGGCACAAAGGTGGGTATACATCAATTTTATGTTGTAGTCTCATATCTTGCGAATATTTTATTTTTTTTAATTTCTCTGATATCTTTAATAACAAAGAGACTAGACGATTTTACTCCCTAATATGCGTTTTAACTGACGCCATGCGATACGTGAGGAGGTCATGTCTTATCATTCCACTAAGATACAATTATTTCCTACTAGACGAGGCGAAAACGGCGGGTTCGTTGGGAAAAACATTCCCATGAGATTTTTTTGCATAATCACATTCGTGAGACACCCCAGAATAAGGTTGAAGAAGTCGCCCACGCGAAAAGTGGTCCAAATTTTAACAATTTTTTTTAATCAAATTGCAAAAATTAATATTTTTGACCCGGACATTTTTTTTAGGTTTTTGGACTTATCTGGACAAAAAAGGTCTGTTATATTTTTTCTCTAAAGTTGATCGTTTTCGAGTTATAAGCAATTTAAAATTTGAAAAACGCGAAAATGGAAATGAAAAAATAATTTATTACCAAGCTGTTATTTTTAGGTAATAATAATGACCGCCATGCACGTGTTAGGAAGCCGTAAATGCTGAGTGCGAAAGAGATGCCATTCTGACAGTCCACTTGTGCACCTTACTCGCACTCACATTTACAGCCGCGTCAATACGATCTAACCGCTCATTGTTATTAATTAAAAGTAACAGCTAAGTAATAAATTAATGACACAGATTTCTTCAGGATCATGGTCCAAAAAACCTAAAAAAAATTTGTCCGGCCAAAAATATTGATTTTTGCAATTTGATTAAAAATTTTTTTTTTTTTAATTTGGACCACTTTTCGCGTGGGCGACTTCTTGAACCTTATTCTGGGGTGTCTCACGAATGTGATTATGCAAAAAAATCTCGTGGGAATATTTTTCCCAAAGAACCCGCCGTTTTCGCCTTGTCTATACATATAGTGCGAAAGGAACATAGTGTTTAAGGAAAAAAATCAGTGTAATGTACCTCTCGCTATTTATAGAGCCTCCACGTAGACACCAAATCCGTACTTATTCTCAAGAAAATTCCACCCCAAGAAACATCACAGAGCCTCTATTACACAATCTCGTCCTTCTTATGTTGAGCTGTACGTACCGCTTACCTGGTCGACAAATAACTCTTATATCCTTTCGATAGGATTTCGATAAGAACTGTATACCTTACGTGCGTTTCTAAAGTTTTGTTAACTATTATTTTTATTGTTAATTTAGTTTTGTTTCAATTAAAACACATGTTAAAGAGTAAATCTACCTACTTGTATCTTCTTTGTTTCTAAAAATATCAAGGACATTAAAAAAAAACAAAATGTTCACAAAACATAAGACTACATTTGTACCTCGTCCTCTCTACAGGGTGTCACAAACTTAACATAAGATAAACATTTCTTCTCTTCCACCCGTTATAAAAACAAAAATGAAGTTTGAGTAAACGTTTGCACAACTATGTAAATACTAAAGAAAAATCTAAAATAATCAAAAAATATATCTAGCGGAATCTGTTAATCTGTTCACGAAAAAGTCAACTATGAAAATGAGCATAATTTTCTATATCCCTAACTTTTGACGTGCAGTTTATTACAGGATAGGGATGGCTGTTGTTGAAAAAACACCGATTTTCGGTAATACTAGGTTTTTCACTTACGATTTACCGGTCAAAAAACCGGTTATTTCAAAAACCGGTGTTAGGTTTTTATAGCCAATACCCAATAGATTAAAATATTGTATTTACATTGCACTTTAGTTAGCGATACTCTATTTGAATCGATATCAATATTATTGATAGTCGATATTATCGCTGTTGGTTTTATTTATCACTCTTCATTTTACCGCTACTGCTAGCGTCAATTTTGCGCCCGTTGAGCCGTAGCCTAAGGCTCCACGGGCGACAAATTTACGCCAGCAGTAGCCGTAAAACGAACTTAAGGCTCCACGGGCGACAAATTTACGCTAGCAGTAGCTGTAAAACGAACTTAAGGTTCCGCGGAACGGAATAGGAATAGCCGAACTGAACCAACCACAGGACTTGTGCGTAGTCGGTTCAGTTCGGCTATTTCTATTCCATTCCGCGGAACCTTAAGTTCGTTTTACGGCTACTGCTAGCGTAAATTTGTCGCCCGTGGAGCCTTAGCCTAAAACGAGCTTAACAATTTCTTTGCGATAGAACGTCTTAAAATTATGGATGATCTCTTGGTCCAATGGTTGCAATTTGGAAGTTGTATTTGGCGGAAAGAAGTAGAGTTCCACGTTGGACAATATAGGAGGACTGTTGTGGACAGTGCAATTGTCTAAAAATAGTGAAATTTTCCACTTTTGATGTTTCATGTCCCCATTAACTGTTAAAAAAAAGCCAATAGTTAAAAAGTTCTGTCGTCATTAAAACTTTTTTGTTAGCACGATAATCTGTAGGAAACGATTTCACACCTTTGAAACAACGCGGTTTCACTGCTTTTCCTATCACTAAGGGTTTAAGTTTTTCCGATCTGTCCATATTTACTGCAAGTAAAACTGTCAACCTCTCTTTACTATGCTTTCCCCCATTTTTATCTTTAAAAGTAAGCGTCTCGTCCGGTAAACATTTGAAAAATAGGCCAGTATTAACCCTTAACTGGTGACCATGCGTCTCACAGACTCCGTACGTTTATTAACGCGTCTGCATTTCTCGCCACAAATACGTAGCAACCTGTAATTCGGTGTACCTTCCTAGCTTTTAGGGTATATTCGAACGTGTTAATAAGAGGTATTACCTCTTATTATTAACCCTCCATATTACCGAGGTAATACCTCGGTCGTCCCGTTTTCGAAATATTTACGTCGCGGAGTCTACTAGACGCAAGGTCACCATTAGTGTTATTTTAATATGGATAGTTCTCATAAAGCTGTAAGAGTATTAGACGATAATTTGGAAGAAGTGTCCACAAAATGGTATAATGAGGCGAACAGTGACATTAGTGATGATGATGTGGAAGAAGGATATTATATAGAAAGTGATCATTTTACGGACACTGAACAAGAACTGTGAATGAGCAGCAACAACAACAAGACTCAGAAATGATATCTAGCGAAGATGAGGAAGAGTGTGTTAATTCCAGCAATTATTACTATGGAAAGAATAGGTATAAGTGGAGTAAAAAGGAGCCAACTAGAAACGTCCGTACGCCTGCTCAAAATATTGTTGGACTCCCATCAATCCGTTCAAAAGTAGAAAAGTCAACGAGTCCCATTTATTATTTTAATAAATTGTTTTTACCAGATATGTATAGTCTTGTTGTCAAGAGAACTAACGAAAAACTCGCAACTTTTTGGCCAAAATATCAACAATATAAAAAAGACAAATCCGAGTTGGCTGATACTGATGAAATAGAATTGAGAACTTTCTTGGGACTGCTTCTTTATACTTCTATTTATAAGTCAAATCACGAGGATGTACGAAGTCTGTTTGCTACGAACGGGAAAGTCCGGTCTATATTTAGAGCAGTTATGTCGCAGAAACGTTTCCTGACCCTGATGGCCCCCCTGAAGGTTTGACGATGCCTCGGACCGAGAATAAAGAGCAAGGGATAATTCAGCTGCTGCTATCCAAGAATTCTTTGACTTATTTGTAAGCAATTCAAAAGATGCATCCTGCATCCGGGCAGTATCGTCGCCCCCGCTAGCGCAATTATTCCGATTCGATTTTTTTGCACAAACTTACTCAAAAAGAGGCCCTTATAACATATCCACAGGGTGCCGGGCGGTGCCGTGGTCGAAAAATTTTTTAAACAATTTTTTTTAAACAAATTCACAAAAATAATTTTTTTATTTCCAACAATTTTTTTTTAGATAATTTGGGTCATTCTGAGCAAAAAAGGTCTCTTGTAATTTTTCTCTAAAATTGACTGTTGTCGAGTTATAAGCGATTAAAAATGCGAAAATTGCCATTTTCAAGGCTTCATAACTCGATCAAAAATGATTATTATGAAATTCAAAAAGCGACAAAATCAAGATTCAAATACCTTCTTCAACGTCCTGAAGAGATTTTTGTCACTATTTTATTACAAAGCTGTTATTTTTAGTTATTAACAATTAGCGGTATAGTCCAACTGTATCGTCGCCCCCGTTAGCGGAACTATTTCGATTCGATTTTTTTGCACAAACTTACTCAAAAAGAGGTCTTTATAACATATCCACAGGGTGCCGGGCGGTGCCGTGGTCGAAAAATGTTTTAAACAATTTTTTTTAAACAAATTCACAAAAATAATTTTTTTATTTCCGACATTTTTTTTAGATAATTTGGGTCATTGTGAGTAAAAAAGGTCTGTGGTCATTTTTCTCTAAACTTGACTGTTGTCGAGTTATACGCGATTAAAAATTTGAAAAATGCGAAAATGGCCATTTTCAAGGCTTCATAACTGGATTAAAAATTATTATTATGAAATTCAAAAAGTGACAAAATCAAGATTCAAATATCTTCTTCAACGTCTTGAAGAGATTTTTGGCATTATTTTATTACAAAGCTGTTACTTTTAGTTATTAACAATTAGCGCTATAGTCCAACTGTATCGTCACCCCCGTTAGCGGAACTATTTCGATTAGATTTTTTTTGCACAAACTTACTCAAAAAGAGGTCCTTATAACATATCCACAGGGTGCCGGCCGGTGCCGTGGTCTAAAAATTGTTTAAACAATTTTTCGACCACCGGCCGGCACTCTGTGGATATGTTATAAGGACCTATTTTTGAGTAAGTTTGTGCAAAAAATCTAATCGAAATAGTTCCGCTAACGGGGGCGACGATACAGTTGGACTATACCGCTAATTGTTAATAACTAAAAATAACAGCTTTGTAATAAAATAATGACCAAAATCTCTTCAGGACGCTGAAGAAGGTATTTCAATTTTGATTTTGTCACTTTTTGAATTTCATAATAATCATTTTTAATCAAGTTATGAAGCCTTGAAATGGCCATTTTCGCATTTTTCAAATTTTTAATCGCTTATAACTCGACAACAATCAATTTTAGAGAAAAATTACAAGAGACCTTTTTTGCCCAGAATGACCCAAGTTATCTAAAAAAAAATTGTTGGAAATGAAAAAATTATTTTTTTGAATTTGTTTAAAAAAAATTGTTTAAACAATTTTTAGACCACGGCACCGGCCGGCACTCTGTGGATATGTTATAAGGACCTATTTTTGAGTAAGTTTGTGCAAAAAATCTAATCGAAATAGTTCCGCTAACGGGGGCGACGATACAGTTGGACTATACCGCTAATTGTTAATAACTAAAAATAACAGCTTTGTAATAAAATAATGACAAAAATCTCTTCAGGACGCTGAAGAAGGTATTTCAATCTTGATTTTGTCACTTTTTGAATTTCATAATAATGATTTTTAATCGAGTTATGAAGCCTTGAAATGGCCATTTTCGCATTTTTCAAATTTTTAATCGCATATAACTCGACAACAATCAATTTTAGAGAAAAATTACAAGAGACCTTTTTTGCTCAGAATGACCCAAGTTATCTAAAAAAAATTGTTGGAAATAAAAAAATTATTTTTGTGAATTTGTTTAAAAAAATTGTTTAAAAAATTTTTCGACCACGGCACCGCAAGGCACCCTGTGGATATGTTATGAGGACCCCTTTTTGAGTAAGTTTGTGCAAAAAAATCTGATCGAAATTGTTCCGCTAACGGGGGCGACGATACAGTTAGACTATAGCGCTAATTGTTAATAACTAAAAGTAACAGCTTTGTAATAAAATAATGCCAGAAATCTCTTTAAGACGTTGAAGAAGGTATTTGAATCTTGATTTTGTCACTTTTTGAATTTCATAATAATCATTTTTGATCGAGTTATGAAGCCTTGAAAATGGCCATTTTCGCATTTTTCAAATTTTTAATCGCGTATAACTCGACAACAGTCAATTTTAGAGAAAAATGACAAGTGACCTTTTTTGCTCAGAATGACCCAAATTATCTAAAAAAAAAATTTGGAAATAAAAAATTATTTTTGTGAATTTGTTAAAAAAAAATTGTTTAAAAAATTTTTTGACCACGGCACCGCCCGGCACCCTGTGGATATGTTATAAGGAACTCTTTTTGAGTAAGTTTGTGCAAAAAAATCGAATCGGAATAATTGCGCTAGCGGGTGCGACGATACTGCGCGGTCTATATACGCTTGGGAAAAATGTGTGTGTAGACGAAATGCTGGTAGGCTTCAGACGCAGATGTCGCTTTAAAATGTATATTCCCAGCATACCCTGTAAATATGGAATAAAAATCTTATGTATGACTGATGCACGAACTGGGTATTTACATAATGCTTACATTTATGCTGCGAAAGGTTCAGATGGATTTAGCCTCACAAATGAAGAAAGAAGAATGAGCATACCTACTCAAGCAGTTGTAAGATTAGACAAACATCTTTACAATACTAATATAAATGTAACTGGCGACAACTGGTTTAGTTCAGTTGATTTAGTACATCATCTACAACAACATCAACTCAGTTACGTTGGCACAATGCGAAGAAATAAAAAAGAAATTTCTCCACAGTTCCTTCCTCGACCAAATCGTAATGAAGGCGACACTTTGTATGGATTTACCAAAAACCTAACACTTTTATCCCGTACGTAAGAAAAATAAAGCTGTGGTATTAATTTCTTCCGTGCATCATTCCGTAGAAGTAGATGCAGATAATGGACTACCAGAAATAAATTCTTTTTACAACTTGACCAAAGGGGGTGTAGACGCGATGGATGAAAAGTGTGTAAAATATTCCTTTAGCCGCAGAACACGTAGATGGCCTATGGCTATTTTTTATAAAATAGTAGACGTATGTGGAGTAAATTCATACATGATGTTTACTTCGATTCCCGAAAATAATTGGATTAGATTCAAATTTACAGAAACCCTGGCCGATGAACTCGTTTCCTCACATGCATAGAAGATATGAAATGCCAACATTACAAAGGCAGCTGAAAGAACTGATCGGAAGTATCCTTGATATTCCCGAAAATAAGGCTAACGAAGAAGAAAAGCTTGCAATAAGAAAATATTGCTACATCTGTCCATCCAAATTAAGAAGAAAGACTGCATATTTATGCACAACGTGTCAAAAACCCATATGTTTGCAATGTTCTCGAAAAATTTGTATAAATTGTACCAGGATAAAATAGATTTTTAACGTTTTTTGTGATTTGCAGGTTTTGTGCCGAATTGCAATTACATATGTTGTTTTTAACAATTTTTTATACAAAATGTATTTTTAAACATACATATTATATTATATTTTTGTATATCTTTATTTTTTTTTGGAATATGACTTTAAAAATTTTGTGTTATAAAACATGTTACCATTTGTTCTGTTTTTGTTATACAGTTTGATTTTTTTCTTTTTCCATCCATCCATCCATCCATCCATCCAATGGCACTACAGCCCAAATCGAGCCTTGGGCTCCTTCAATAAGCTTCTCCAATCATTTCGATTTACCGCTGTTCTTTTCCATGAACGCGTTCCCAGGAAGTTCCTGGCATCCTCATCGACTTCGTCTTCCCATCTCTTTTTAGGTCTTCCAACCAGTCTTCTTCCCTGCATTCTTGCATTCAGCAATTTTCTGGGGATTCTATTCTCATGCATGCGGACCACGTGCCCTACCCACCGTAATCTCTGTAGTTTAGTGTGTTGTGCTAGAGTTGGTTCGCTATATTGCTCGTATATTTCTCTATTATACCTAATTCGCCAGTTGTTATTTTCCCTTATTGGGCCCAGTATCCTACGTAATACTTTTCTTTCAAACACATCTAATGCATTGGCAGATTTCTGTGTCACCACCCATGTTTCGCAGCCATAACTTACTATGTGCCTGATTATTGTTTTATATACCCGGAGTTTTGTTTTCCGGTGTACGTCTCGCGATTTGAATATGTGGCCCATCGCGAAATATGCTTTATTTGCCAGCACAAGCCTTCTATTTATTTCCGGTTCTTCTTCACTGCTTGCAACCAGATCCATTCCTAGGTACGTGAATCTATTCACATGTTCTATATCGTCAATAAAGTGTTGTTGCGCCGGTCTATTTGATCTGGTTTGTATGAGTAGTTTTGTTTTATTTGTGTTTATTGCTAGCCCTACTGCTTCAGCCCTACTTTTTCTTTTTCACTAAATAAAAATGACATTACAATATTGTTTTATTATTAAAAACTGTTTTATTGCATTTTTTAGGTGCCAGCTTGACAAAAACAGGATTTTTTAGCCAGTAGTCTGTCAGACTCATGATCACCATTTATGTAATTAATAATAGGGTCACCAGTTAAGGGTTAAAAATTTCTTAGCCTGTTACTAAAAACCTTTTTTGCTCAGAATGGGCTTCTTCTTCTTTAATAAAGTGCCGTGTCCCAATCGGAGGTTGGACATTATCATCAATCACTATCGTTACTATATGCACCGCTGCTCCGAAGAGTTCTGTTGAACTGCATTTAAACCAGTCCCTTAAATTCTTCAACCATGACACTCTCCTTCTTCATATACTCCTTCCGCCTCTTATCAAAATGGGTCAATTAACCTAAAAATATGGTCAAAGCGGACAAAAAAATTTAATTTTACAATTTGTTTGAAAAAACTATTTAAGCAATTTTTGACCATAATTTTCTCTTGGTAACATGTACCGAAGATATATAACTATATATATATATATATATATATATATATATATATATATATATATATATATATATATATATATATATATATATATATATATATACCTAAGATATATAACCATTTAATATAGACTAAGAGCCGATATAGGTGAAAATTCTTTATCATTTTAGGCACGACGGGACCCTATAACTTAAATAGTAGAACCTAAAAGAAAACGTTTGAACACTGTGCCGTCACTTTTCAGTGGCACATGCGTCTACAGTGGCGCATCAAACTTTCCACTTATGGACGGGATACATAAATTAAAAAATACCCTCCCTAATTACCAGAATTTAATTTTTTTCATTTTTTTTAAGTTTTATGTGATTAAGACATAAGATTCATCGTAATTTTAACCCACCACCCCCTTCTCCCTGCCCCCACCATCAAAAACTTTATTTTTCGATTTTATTTTTTTTTTGGTGGGATGCAATCAATTTTAAAATTTCAAAAAATTTACGCGCATAGTTAAGGGTTTTATAAAACACGTCTATTTTTTATAGACCTGTAGGTTGAGTGTACATAACCTCAAAAAAATTTAAAAAAATTTTTTTTGAACAAAGAGATCTAATTTTTTCTTAGTCTTGTGTATTTTATCAACCACTATATTTCTAATTTTTTTCAGATTTTTTTGTAACGTTGGTCACCTTCAAAAATCCAAAAAACTGTTTTTAAGGGGGTTTTGGGGGGTTTGAACGTGTTTTTCTGATTTTTAAATATTCTAAAGAACTCAGTTACTTCAAGTTACATATAACCTATAAAAACAAAATTGATTTGATATATTATGAAGTCTATAAAATAGGGAAAATCCCCCAAAACCCCCAAAAAACAGTTTTTCGGATTTTTGAAGGTGGGGGACTTACGGAAAAATCTGAAAAAAATTTAAAATAAAGTGTTTGATAAAACACAAGATTAAGAAAAAATTAGACCGGTAGCTATTCCTCAAAAAAAGTTATACTCTTTTTTGAAAAAAAAATTTCTTTTAATTTTTTGAGGTTATGTACACTCTACCTATGGGTCTCAACTATGCGTGTGAATTTTTTGAAATTTTTAAATTGATTGCATCCCACCAAAAAAAAAAAATAAAAACGAAAAATGAAGTTTTTGATGGTGGGGGCAGGGGGAAGGGGGTGGTGGGTTAAAATCACGATGAATCCTATGTGTTAATCACATAGAACTTAAAAAAATAAAAAAAATTTAATTCTGTTAGTAAGTTCTGTTAACTTTTAATTTATTTATCCCGTCCATAAGTGGAAAGTTTGATGCGCCACTGTCGACGCATGTGCCACTGAAAAGTGACGGCACAGTGTTCAAACGTTTTCTTTTAGGTTCTACTATTTAAATTATAGGGTCCCATCGTGCCTAAAATGATTAATAAATTTCACCTATAGCGGCTCTTAGTCTATTAGTAATAAGGGAACTACTAAGACTGTGCAAATATATGGAATGAGAATATTTTTCCTAGCTAGTGCGCCCATACTATCCTGACTACATCTTCATGGGTACTAAAGTAGGACAATTTTTGTTAATATTTTAAATTTTTTCATCCTACACCAACGACTTTTCATTTTTGTTCAAATTTGTTTTCTGGTGTTATTTCTTCAGTGTCGTTATTTTTTCAGTGTCGTTATTTCGTTCACGTATGCTTTGGTTATATCAAATATTTATTTATATTATATAGTAGTTATATTCAATTTTTTATTGCATCCTGCATTCTATTTAAATGTGTAAAAAATCAATATGATTTAAGTTTTATTTATTATAGCATTTATCACCTGACAGGTCATATATATGCCATAAAGAGCTACTTTAATCTCTTCTGAAACAGCAGTTAACAAACTCCTTTATCAAGTTTTCTAGTGAATTAGTCAATTTATTTCTATTACAAGACCCTTAATCAAAGACATCTATCTAGTTGTAGGGTATGATGACAAAAACGCATCGTCAACTGCAAACTATATAAACAGAATCGGCTTCAGGCTATTCAGGAGGGGATATGCAAAATTATATCAGTCCAATATTTACAGAAAATACTTATTACATCAAGGCTTTAATTTGAAACCGTAACATTAAATATAATTATATAGAATACAAGGTAATAAAAAATAATAGAAAAATATATGGAAAAATAAAATAAGATAAACAATGGAAAATACTTTTATACAATAAATTTTCTAAAAATTGGTACTTCGAATTGACACTTTAAACATATTTTTAACTAATAGTGTATATAACATTTTCAGAAATTTTAATCCCTACTTATATCCTGATTAATTTTAAAAATACACTTCCCCCTCAAATTGCCCCTCGTTGGGGGAACAGAAAACATCGATTTACCAAGAATGTGTATGCCATAGAAAAAAAAATGTTTCAAACAAACAACGTAGCTGATATAATTTTGAACAAAAATGTTTATTAACACCTTTTGTGTAGAATGAACCTTTTTCTCAGAAACAACGCTTAAAGTGCCAGCGATTTTGATTGTCAGTTTTGATTGTTAGCTCCCGAAATCAATTTCTTAAATCAAATTTGTATGAACTTGAGATGGTAAAAACTAGATATCTTCTGACCAGAGTGTCCTATCCACAAAAATCAAAATGCATTTTAATGGTGAAGCATTTAGCTGCCCTATATCATTTACATAAAATTCAGCACTTTCGTTGACCGGCTATTGCGGTATTTTATTTATTAGAGTCTTCAAAACCTTTAACATGAAATTTCGATTTTGAGTTTTGACAACAAATATGGGCCATTTAAATATGAATAAAATACGCTGAACTTAAACTTTCATATTACAAACAATCTAAAACGTTTAAAACTGTTTCTTTAAAATACACAACTTCATCTACTAATTCCAGTTAATGCCGTCGCGTCGTCGTCGTGAAAGTATTTCCCGTAACCTGATATCAATTGTAATGTAAAAATTTAAATACAGTGCCTTTTAGGCATATTTAGTTGCCATACAAGCTTTTTGCTTTTTTGATGCTCACAAGCTAGGAGAAAAAACATGCCTCATTGAATTAGAAAACCAAGAAGAAAAAAAATTATGGAAAAAAAGTATAAGTTAAAAGAAATAAGAGGGCAGAAGGTATATATTAACGAAGGTGCAACCATAAGAGAACGAGAAATACAGAAAACAATTAGAAACATTGCTCAGGAAGAAAGAAACAAAGGAAATGAAGTCAAAATTGGAGTAAAAAAAATATGGGTAAATAACAACGAATGGAAGTGGAACGACAAAGAAGGAAAAATGATCAAAACAACATCAAAAAGCTAGCAAAAAATTGTACCATGGAAATAACGCTGACGACACAAGTACAGAAAAAGGATAACGATAATACAAAAAAAGGAAAAAAGAGAAAAAAAATTAAAACCGGACAAAAACACAAGAGAACATGTCCAAAAGAACACTTACTTTTAGGAACATGGAATGTAAGAGGCACATATGGAGAAGGCAAACTTAAACATCTAGCGAGAGAAATCGAAAAGTTCCAATTTGACATAGTAACTTTTCAGGAGACGAAACAGCTGGGAAATGATATATTAGAAATAGAAGATACAGTGTTTTTAATAGCGGCGGAAAGAATAGAACATTAGGCACAGGTTTTATGCTACGAAAAGAACTAAAGGAAGCAATAGTAGAATTCAAACCAATATCAGATCGAATGTGTAGTATCAGAATCAAGGAAAAATACCAAAAAATCACTCTCATAAATATTCACGCACCATCTGAAGAAAAAGATAATGAAATCTTGAATGGGTTGCATGTGAGAGTTCATTTTAAAAGATAATGATGTCAAAGAATCTTTCTACAGTGAACTAAATAGAACAATCGAATGTATACCCAGATACGACATGAAAATTATTTTAGGCGACGCAAATGCCAAAATAGGGAAGGAAGAAGTATTTAGACCGACAATGGGAAAACATAGTAAACACAATGAAACTAATGAGAACGGACAATTCCTCATAGATTTTGCAAGAGAAAAAAATATGATCGTAATGAGCACATATTTCGAAAGAAAAGAAATACACAAAGAAACATGGATATCGCCAGATAGAAAGACCAAAAACCAAATAGATCACGTGTTGATCGAAAAAGAAGAGCAGCAATGTATAAAGAAGATTAGAACATACAGAGGACCAGATGCCGACTCCGACCATTATATGGTGGGTATCAAAATGAAGCAACTGATACCAGAAAACAAAAACAAAATAAAAGAAAAGAAATGTATAAATAAAACAATTCGGTTTGCAACAAAAAAAGAGCAAGAAACATACGGAGAAACAATGGAAAGAGAACTAAAAAAGATACAAATAGAAGAACAAACGGAGAACAACTGGGAAATCATAAAGCAAGTAATGAACAAAGCAGCAAAAGAATGTAATAAACAAGAGATTAAAAAGAGGAAGGAGTGGTTCGACATAGAGTGCCAAAAAGAAATAGAACTAAGACAATCATTAAGGATGGAAATGATCAAGAAAGAAACAACAGAGACGCATAATAGATATATAGAACAAAGACAATAAGTAAAGAGGCTGTTGAGAGAAAAGAAGAGAAAACACTTAGATAATAAGCTAAAAGAAATAGAAGAGAACTACAGAAATAAAGAAATAAAAAACTGTATCAAGGTGCCAGAAACGAGAAAAGAGGATACCAGCAAAAACCCATATTCGTTAAAAACAAAGCTGGGGATAATATAAGCGGTGAAGCAGAAATAGTAGAGAGATGGAAAGAGTATTTTGACGAATTACTAAATGGCAAGAATAAGCCAATCCAAAGTGAATCCATAGAAGCAGAGACAGAAAATGAACAGTTAGAAGACATAGAAGATAATCCACCCAGCAAAGAACAAATCGAGGAAATCATTAAAAATCTTAAAAACAACAAATGCCCTGGAAGCGATAACATAACAGCAGAGATGATAAAATATGGTGGAAAATTGCTGAATGATTGGATACACAAAATCATAAAAGATATATGGTTAAAAGAACGAATACCAGAGGACTGGAAGGAAGCAATTATCTGCCCATTACATAAAAAAGTCGACAAAACAGAATGCAGTAATTACAGAGGAATAGCATTACTAAATACCGTATACAAAATCCTAGGAAAATCCATAAAAGATAAACTTAAAAAAGAAGCTGAAAATATAATAGGCGAATATCAGTGCGGATTTAGAAGAAGGAGAAGCAAAACCGGCCAAGTATTCGTAATCAGAGAATTACAAGCAAAAAGCTATGAACACAACCTACCAACGATAGCACTATTCATCGACTTCCAACAAGCATACGATAGAATAAAGAGGAAGAAATTAAAAGAGGCGCTTGAGGAATTGGGAGTTAACAGAAAGTTACGTAACATGATACATCTTACTCTGGAGAATACAGAAAACAGAGTCAAAATAAACAATCAATCATCAGAAAAATTTATAGTAAACGAAGGATGAAGACAGGGCGATCTTCTGTCATCTTTACTCTTCAACTTATGCCTAGAAAAAATAATGCGAGAAGCGAAAATCAATAGAGAAGGACTCATATATCAAAAAAGACACCAAATTTTGGCGTTTGCGGATGATGTGGTGTTACTGGCTAGAGGAAAAAAAGAGCTACAGGAGATGGTACAGAGAATAGTAAAAGCAGCGAAGAAAATGGGGCTGTATATAAATGCAACTGAAACAAAATGTATGGAGTGGACAGTTGCTCAGTTTAGGAATGGACAAAAGTTTAAAGTAGAAGTAGAAGAAGGAACATCTTACGAATTCGAAATGGTAGAAAGATTTACATACCTAGGAGCAATAATATCACGTAAACCTATCATTAAAGAAGAAATTTTAACCTTTGTATTTTTGGGTGGCTCACCATGTTCTTGTAACACTCATGATGCTCTTGTTACAGAGCGAAAACGTTTTGTTTCTGTTTGTAGCCCTATAGGGGCTTTTTTAATTAATATACCTTTTACCAGTACAAAAATTTTTTATTAAATTTTACTTGTAATTACTGGTATACAGCCAGCTACAGGAAATTCTTCCTTGTGGATTTTTCTGAAAACGTTTTCCGGACTGATAATCGGAACGTTGAAATATTGAAAAGTTGAAATTTCCATTACAGTTATTGTGGTTTATTGCTAAAAATATAAAATATTCAATAATAGGTATTTATTAAAATTTAACAGTGTGTTTGTTATAAGTAATAATTAACAATATAGTTGTAACAGAAATATATAAATCTAAAATATCAAATAATAAATATAATAATAATGAATGGTTTTGATATTTATTATATTGCATTCAGCCAGATAATTTAACCACATTTGTGAATCATCTGAAGCACTTTGCATGAACAATATTGGCTGCCCCGGGCCTGTGCTTAATATCCAAAGCAAACAAATTAATCGGTGAAATGTACAGATGCTTAATTACTCTCTGTTCTATGTTCACAAACGTAGTGTAATGTCCAATCTAGTCGTATATATTCGTTGTATGTATAATACATACGTTTCTGTAAATATGCGGGTTAGCGTGCGAAACTAAACTCTGTTCCACGATCTTCTGGGATTGGGATCCCCTTTCCAATGTTTCGGTTCGTACTTGTTCTGTTCACTGTCGTAGTTAATAGACCGATGAGTGTTTTTCCAGCAACTTCGAAACGGATATATTGAAGCTGTTGATTTTAATTAAATTTGGTAAGTTGGTCTGCACGAAGCGCACAATAAGGAAGAAACAGACGTTGATGTGAGAAAGTTTAAATAAATTATCTTTATACATTAATAGAATACAGCAATGTATACAGTGATGAGTACGCTAATAACGGGCAAAATATCGCAAAAGATGGAAAACATAATACATTGCGAAACAAAACGAGATGAAACTAGTGGAGGTGGAAATTATCGTTATAATCGTAAAAATTAACATTACATTACCTTTAGACGTCTATGACAGGAGTATTTTATAAAATTCTACTTAGTCCAAGTAATGAAGCTTAAAATAGGACAAAACCTCCAATTTTTACAGATTGGATCGATTTACTTGAAAATTTAAGGATAAGTAGTGGATAGTTCAAGGACTAAAATGATGCCGAAAGGCGCTTTTACCATGGGGGTGGTTGTCACCCTATCTCTGGGGTGGAAATTTTTATTATATTTTGACCGCAAGAGTTAGTAAAAATACTCATTATAAGCAAAAAACATTCTATACATTTTTTTGATAAAATTAATAGTTTTCGATTTATTTGCTATCGAAAGTGTTAGTTTTAAATCGAAAAAATCAATGTTTTTAATCAGTTTTCTGCTAATACCTCAAAAAGCTCTTGTTTTATCAAAACAACTTTACTTAACAAAAACGTACCTTTTGAAAAAATAAAAAAACTGTTTTTTTATTTTCTTTAAGACCAATAATAGTAATCGAGCTATACTTTATTATATGTTGGCTCTTCTTCCTCAAATGCTAAATATTTAAAGTATTTAAAAATATGTATCTTCAGAAATAAAAAAAATCTCTAGCTAAAAAAATTAAGTGACTTATAATGAAAAGAATGTCAGTCCCTATTTTTTCAGCAAAAAAGTGATTGTAAACAACCCCCTAATCACCACACCAATTAAAATTTGTCATTGACCTGATTTAGTTTTCTTGATTTATGTATTGTCAATAGGTTCTAGAAGTTTGACTGGCTTAGAATGATTAGTTTTTAAAAAATGGAGTTAAAAGCGAATAACGAGTTTTTGTGGTGTTATTAATTTTATCAAAAAAATGTATAAAGCATTTTTTGCTTAGAATGAATGTTTTTATTAACTTTTGCGGTCAAAATATAATAAAAAATTTCCACCCCGAGATGGGGTGGCAACCACCCTATGGTAAAATCGCCTGTCGCCATCATATAGATTTTGATCCATGGATTATCCACTACTTATTCTCAAATTTTCAAGCAAATTGATCTATTCTGTAAAAATTGCGAGGGGAAAAGTTTTGGTTCCTGGACTAACTGTCACAGTGACAGTTGTCATACTCCTCTGATACGACTAAAGGTGGAAAACTATCTAATGTAATGTTAGTTTTTACGTTTATAACGATAATTTCCACCTCCACTAGCTTCGTCTCTTTTTGCTTCGCAATGTATTATGTTTTCCATCTTTTGCGTTATTTTGCGTGTTATTAGCGCGCTTATCACTGTATAGTAAGTACAAAAGAGCAGTACATAAGAATACGTTGTACTGAACTTTAAATTCAAAAACAAACACAAAAATTCACAATCATCAAGAAGTATTACGATGGAATAAAGACTGCGAAGAAACAAAACGACAAAGTAAAAATTCTCTAAATAGGTTGAAATGACACAAACCCCAAAATAGTACGCCAAGATAGAAATCGAGTTCAAACGCCTATAGCTCAATTAATCATTAAAAACTCAAAAAAGCCTCAGGTCTATGACATCAATAGTTCTAATCTAATGAGTGAAGTTTGGAAAAGAGTAAAGAAAATCTCTGGGTTAGTATTCTTCATCGATTAACACTTTAACTTTAGGGACTACAAGATAGACAAAGTACGAACCATCTTGTCTCTAGAAGAATTCCACGAAAACTCTCTTTCTAAAGCTCTTACTTTTATAGAATTAAATAGTTCCTTACTGGACATAAAAGACTCAAGCCTAAAGCAGAGTATAAAGAGGGACAGTAGAACCACTCTCCGAAAAATTGGAAGTAAAATCTGTAGTCGCGCATGGCGACCGCGCAATGTTCTTAGTCGCTTTTGCCCCACTCTCTCATTGCTAGTAGCATAGAAACGTACGGATTTTAACAGGGAAAACCCGCATCCACCACTGGTGAATTACCAATTGCGTACTGCCGGTATTACTTCCTGAGATCAAAGCGCCTACAGAGGAGTGGTTTTACTGTGGAACCTCTATATACTGTGCCTAAAGCAACACCATAATAACCTGTATATGCAGAATAGTACAGACAGTTTTAACGGAGCGTTCAAGTATTACGTAATGCGATTTTTGAAGATTTTTGACCCCCTCCCCCCCTACGCTACGTAACGCACTGTAATGGGCGTTTAACTATTACGTAACGCAATTTTTGAAGATTTTGACCCCCCCCCGAACCTGCGTTACGTAATACTAGAACGGTCCCTAACCCAGCTAATTGAATCAACAACTACTATTTACCCCAGGCTGTGCGTGAAAAAACGTGATATAATTCAGGAATTTTTGAAACCTATCAGGTGTTGTAAAGGACGATCCCAGGAATAACTTATACTAAAATGTAACCAAAAATTTTGTGCTGTTTTTTATTTATGACGATTTTCATTTGTTAAATTTGCAATTTTTCAAGATTTTTAATTTTGCAGCTTGGGTATTCATTTTAGAGAAAAACTTAACTAGAAAATTGTAGTAAATTAAAAAACCTACAATTTGAGCTATATCAAGTTTAATTTCGTTAATACGTTATTGCAAAACAGCCTGCGAAAAGTCCAAAATGGCCGTTTTTTACAATTGCCTTATTTATTGTAACAATAATTTTCATGTATTTTTTAAGGCTTTAAAATGAAGATCTTTCAATACTAAACATAAAAAAATTTAGTGCCCGATTGTTGAACTTGTTGCTTAGATATTATAGTTTGTTTATCCCAAGAGGTCAAATGTCCAAGGCTATACCTTTTTGAAAAAAAAAATCGTACAGAGTTAATCCAAGATCCACTCTTCTTCTAAAGACTTGTATTTTCATATTCTGATGTAAATAAATGCGTATAACATTTTTCAACCTCTTATTTCGGGTTTGAAAATAAGGGGGCAAATTTCGTTATAAACATTTAGAACTCAAGCCGCCCCTGTACATCCTATGAGTTTCTAACTTGCAGGTTATTGTGACTGAAGACAAAATAAAAATTCAAAACCAAATAAAAATTTTCTACGACCAACTGAAGTCGAGATAATTGTTTTTGTTTTCTTAAATCGTAGTGACTTTATTTATAACAATTAAGAAATTATTTCACAGTAATTGACTAAAGAAAGACTTACATTATCTTAAAATAAAAATTATTTTAACCGAAAATTATATTTAATTATTAAAAATGATTTTTAAAGTGTGGTGGAGATTTATTTTTCGTTACGACTGTGATTTATTGTGTCCGTTGCCCTTAGCAACGGCTAGCAACTTATATAATACATTGAATCACGGTTTTTGCTTTAAATTTTAAAGCACCGCTTGGATTGACATGCAATTTGGCAAACACATAGATAACAGGTTAAAGAATAAAAATGATATTGGGCCTCTGTGTGCTTTTGTCCTGGGGGTGAGTTTCACCCCTTATAAGGGGTGAAAAAATATATGTTCAAAATAAGTTCGGAAATGGATAAAACGTCTAATTCTAAGCAACTTTTGTTCTATTCGCGGTGTGCAAGTACTTGGAAGGGGAAACGAGAAACGACCCTGCGCGAGTCGCGGAGAAATATTGCAACTATCTTAAATAATTCATATTGTCAATTGAAATTGTCAAATTGACGTATATTTCATACCTTCTGTCAATGAAGCAGAAAAATTATATATTGCTCCACAATATTGATATGATATGCAATTATTATATAAAGGTAAATTTAATTAATTTTATTTTGCTTGCAGTACTGCATTTTAATAACTAATTTTATTTACTACATACAATTGTTGACGTTTTCATAACATAACCTGAATCTTATTTTTTCTTCTTATTATTTTTTTGGACTATGGCCTTGACAATTATCCAGTAACCAGGACTAATATAATTGGCCAATATAATTAAAAGTGCGAATTTTAGTATAGAGCGTAGAAATAGGGGTCGCTTTGCCGAACTTGCACGGTCCCAATAGCATTTTTTCACCAAGTTAATACCTTTCGAGTTATTTTCGAGTAAATACCTTCATTTTTCAACAAAAAAAAAACACGTTTTTAGGCGGTTTTTGACAAATACCTTAAAAAGTAAGTATTTTCTTGAAAAAAAGAGTTTTAACAAAAATATATCAAATTAAAAATTGAAAAAAATGATGTATGCATGAAATCTCTAGACCCAGTAGAAACAAAGTTCTAGCTAATGTGAAATAGGTTCAAATCCGTCAAATTTCAAAGTTAATTATTTTAACGTAAAATAACTAAGAAATCATGCACTTTTTGTTGTTTTACTAGTGTATGTATCGTTTATGTCTGTAAGTTTCGATAAAAAAATCGAATTTTTCCTTCATATTTTGACATTTTGATTATTTAAACAATGTTCCGGACTATTTTGAGTGGGAGGATAACTCAAGTATTATTAATTGAGTTATTTTCAAGCAATTTCTGCAAAAATTTGAGTCACCTCTCAAAGTCCATCTCAAAACAGATGCGCCCTGGACTACTAAGATCCCACAAATAAATATTTTCTAATTTAATTTTTCAGATATTTTACATTTGTTTGCTTTCTTCTCTATTTAGTATGTTGTTAAAGGTCACATTTCAATTTACAAACTAATTGATTTAATTTATACTGTGAACATTTTTCTGTGATACATAGTGTGTGTCCAATCTAATGTAGTATAAGCTATCATCTAATAATCTAATTGTACAAAATAAATTAGTATGTTATGATTTTACTGATAACCTGTCGACAAACGATCAACTCAGGTCGTTGAATATACATCGTTTCGTATTTCGAATATTATGCCCTGCCATTCTCAACTGAGATGTACTTGCTTTATGATCTGTGTAATATCTGCAATGTGATCTGGGCATGTAACAGATACACGCTGACTAATGTCCGGAGAATCTACTATTCGCATTCACGATATTCCCTCACATTCAGGTTCCAGGGTTTCACTGGCCATTCCATACGCATGATGGCGCTGATAGATGACTCCATCGGATTGTCGTTGTTTGTGTTCCGTATACTGAGGTTTTATCTAAAAGAATTTACAATGGCCGTTGCACAAATCGGCCTCGATTTTCTTTATATTCGAACAACATCGGAAAAATGCGAGGGATGTGTAGGTCAGAAATCATGACCAGAGACCGGAATTTTTAATGGAAAACAGGTCCGGATTTAGAAATTATAATATATCAACTGAACTCCCAAATTTTAGACTCATAAGTTTTTAATGTATGCTCATAAAAGCAAACTCGTTGGTTTTTGTTTTAGTTAATGTGAAATTATTACTCTGGGCTACTTAGCAAAATACAAGGAAAAGTTATTTACCAGCAATTTTATTGCTGGAATCGAATCTTATCATTATACAGTGCTAGTCAAAAGTCCGTACCCTATTAAGTCCTATTATAGTTTCGCATTTTATTAATAAAAATTCAAATGTCCGCCTATGGTTTTTTTGTCAAAAAAGTTGACGTTTTTCAATTCTCTAGTAGTTTTTACGTCAACGTCAAACTTTTTGACAAGTAATCTTATGCGGAATTTTGAATTTTTATTAATTAAATGCGAAACTACAATTTTATATTTATTTCATTTATTCATTAAAATTAGCTTAAACTTAAACAAAATTATTATGATTGAATAGATATTTTCAATACCTTTTAAACGAGGTATCATTTGCCATAAGGTCCCATTTAAAATTATCTGTCACAGTGGCGCTGTAAAGTCATCTGTCATAATTACGTCACCTGTCATGACTAGTTAAGAAGCTTACGCCCGTTTATTTCCTCCCTCCAAATTTCACTATTATACAGGGTGGGGCATTAGTGTGACAAAGTCCAATTACTCGTTTGTCGTAAGAGATACGAAAAAAAGTTATTTAGGTAAAAGCTGAGGCACACATAGTATCAGATTTTTAAAATATTTTCAAATATACAGGGGCGTCCGTATTGACAGGGTGACACAAACTTATGTTTTTTTAAATGGAACACCCTATATATTTTTACATTTTTGGATTCTCCTCGAAGTTTCCTTTCTTAAAATATAGGGTTTTGTGATATTATACGAGGTAGTTTAAAAGTTAATTACGTTTTTTTGTTAATTTCGTAGCAAAATCTACACCCTGTAGAATTGTAGTGATTTGACATCAAATTTTCTATTTACATTCAAACGATTTTTAGTATAGTCTACTACTGTTAATCATTAATAGTATAGCGAAATGTTTAATTTTAGTATACAGGGTGGGTCGAAACTCGGAATGAGTATTTTCTGAGTTTTCTTAAATGGAACACCCTGTATTTTAGTATTGTAATGAAATTATATTTTACGGTACTTTTTTATTTCTTAAGCATTCCCTATACCTAAGTGCTTTAATTTGTAAGTTATTCGTCATTCTTTAAGCAAACATTAATTGCAACAAAAATTACGTAAAATTTCATTAGGTAGCCGTGAAAATATCCAATAGAAGTAATTTTTCGAAGAAAAATACATAATAATCTAGCCTGATCCTTAATTTATTAATATTGGATGAGATATCCAAATACATTCGTAGTTAAGGTTGTTGGTGCTTAAAATATGAATCAAACATACAAAATTTTGCCTAGTTGGCTATGACACAAAATTTGCTTAAACATTTGACATTATACTATTTATATAGTTCCAGTTGACTTGATACCATTACTAATATTAATTTTTCTAATGAGGAACGGATTAAAATGGCTTTGTGCTAGGAGAGTATAACAAAAATTAGCTACTTGCTAAGTAGTGACAACCAAAAAGAGAAACTTTTGAAAGTATACTAAAACGGTTTCAACAGACTAGATACTTAGATTGTAAGAACGATTGTACCAATATGCAGATCCTCAGTGACACTAAGGATTACATTTAATTGCTGTTTTCTTCACTTACAATAGTTTTTATTCGAGCAGATTTATCATAATCTAAGTGATCAGTCCGTTGAAACCGTTCTAGTATATTTTTAAACGTTTCTCTTCTTAGTTGTCGTCTATCAGGGAATTTCTGATGAAAACTTCTTATTGCTACTGGCACATTTTTGTTATATTCCACTAGCACCAAAATCTTATTAATCAGTTTCTCATAAGAAAAATACATATTAGTAATGGTAACAAAGCAACTGGATCTATAAAAATAGTATAATGTCAAATTTTTAAGGAAATTTAGTGTCATAGCCGACTAGGTAGAATATTGTATGTTTTTATTCATATTTTGCGCACCAACAACCTTAACTACGAATTTATTTGGATATTTCATCCAATAGTAATAAATTAAGGATCAGACTAGATTATGATGTATTTTCTTTTCCAAAAATTTTTTTTGATTAAATATTTTCACAGCCACCTATTAAAATTTCACGTAATTTTTCTTACAATTAATGTTTGGCTTAAAGAATCACGAATAACTTACAAATTAAAGCACTTAGGTATAGGGAATGCTTAAGAAATAAAAAAGTACCATAAAATATCATTTCATTACAATACTTAAATACAGGGTGTTCCATTTAAGAAAACTCAGAAAATACTCATTCCGGGTTTCGACCCACCCTGTATACTAAAATTAAACATTTCGCTATACTGTTAATGTTCAACAATAGTAGACTATATTAAAAATCCTTTGAACGTAAAATAAAAATTTTATGTCAAATCACTAAAATTCTACAGGGTGTAGATTTTGCTGCGAAATTAACAAAAAAAACGTAATTAACTTTTAAACTACCTCGTATAATATTATAAAACCATGTATTTTAAGAAAGGAAACATCGAGGAGAATCCAAAAATGTAAAAATATACAGGGTGTTCCATTAAAAAAAACATAAGTTTGTGTCACCCTGTCAATACGGACGACCCTGTATATTTGAGAATATTTTTAAATTATGGTACTATGTGTGCCCCAATTTTTACCTAAATAACTTTTTTTCGTATCTCTTACGAGAAACGATTAATTGGACTTTGTCACACTAATGCCCCACCCTGTAGGTATAACCGTTCAAAAGATACCAGGGGGGGTACGGACTTTTGACTAGCACTGTATATTATTAATATAGGTATGCAAAGTCCGCAGATAGTGTGCTACTTTTTTTATAAACAAAATGGCGCCGGAATATCGTGTTTTTTTCAATGTTTGCTCTATAACTCCAAAGATATTAACTTTACACCAAAAACACCAAAAATTGAAATTGGACTATTTAAGCGATCTCAGGAATATTTTAAAATTATAAACAATTTTTTGGCTTATAAACAAATAGAATATCTCGGGAAATATTAAATTAAATTAAATCATGAAAACGGTTCTGGTAAAAAAGCGGCAGGACGCTTCTATTAAAAGAAAAAACGTTTAATTCTGATCAGCGGTTCCTGAGATACAATCGGTCAAAGTTGACCGGCATTTACGGCAAAGATATAAACAATAGGATCATAATTTTCAAACCATCACCTTTTTATTTTTGTCCTCTTTCTCCACACCAATTTTCATATTTTTAAAATACTAATAACATATATTATTATAATAAAAATTGTAATCGATATTACGAGTGAAAATTGCCAAAAATAGTCCAATCAAAAATTAAGTTGGAGAAAACGTAATCTGAAAGTTCAAAATCGGTATACGTTAAAAAAATGCATTTTCTCGACTTCCCATGGAGCCATTTTCTTCATTCTTTTTTTGTTCCCAAGTAACTCGAGTAGAGCCATATAACTAACGTATTATTAAATGTCAGACTTGCTTTTGTTTTGTTATAATAAATTAATTTATTTATAAGAAAAGAAAACTACATATTTTTTCCAGTTGTAGACTTTTTTAGATAAATTTACTAGAAGTTTACCTTTTAACGTTAAAAACACAAATATTCTCATTTAAAAGCTGTATAATTATTTAAACAATCTTTATTTAAACAAATTAAATTTTTTTGTTATAATAAATAATTAATTTATTATAACAAAACAAAAGCAACTTTGACATTTAATAATGCGTTAGTTAGATGGCTCTACTCGAGTTACTTGGGAACAAAAAAAAGAATGAAGAAAATTGATCCATGGGAAGCAGAGAAAATGCATTTTTTTAGCGTATACCGATTTTGAACTTTGAGTTTACATTGTCTCCAATCTAATTTTTGATTGGAATTTTGCTATTTTTGGCAATTTGCACTCGTAATATCGATAGTTTTTATTATTATAATATATGTTATCTGTATTTTATAGTATATTAAGTATGGAGATCGGTAAGGGTTTTATACCGATCGAAGACAATTGTTTGGAGGAGGAGCGGGGCGACGACTCCAATTATTGTCTGAGATCGGTTACCCTTAACGTTCGACATGCTTATAACTTTTTTTGCACGATTGATACCATTATAAATTATAAAATTAAACATTTTCGTCATATTGGCTAGTTTCATTCATTTTATCTAGATAGATACTTTGGTTGTTAGGTAGTAACTAGGGTGCATAACAACAATGGAGAATTGAGTTTTTATTTAGTTCTCAATAATTTTAAGTACAATTTTGATTATTATAAATTAAAATATGAGCGAAAGTGAATTTGAAGAAATTGAACGGGTTGGGAAGAAGGGTGTTCCGCAATTATTCCCGAAAAATCCAAAATCCGTTATCAAAATACCTACCAAAGTTTTAAAAAATGGTGCGAAGGCAAGAATTTAAGAATCGAAGAAAAGACTCTATTGGCATATTTCGTTCAAAGACATATGCAGTTGAAAGCTCCTGGAAGCCTCTGGGCAGAATATTCAATGATTAAATCCACCGTTTTTCTTTATGATGGCATTGATATTTCCAAGTTTTCAACTTTGATCGCGTATTTGAAGAGAAAAAATGTTGGCTATAGGCCTAAGCAGTTTCAATATTAATAAATAATTCGTTAGTTTTCTTTATTCTTTCAAAAAATAAATTAAAATTAAGAGATTTTTTAACTCGACGGTAAGTGAATTACTTACCGTGCGTCGAGTTGGAGTACTTACCGTCAAGTTGGATTACTTACCGTCGAGTTGCTAGTAAATGTCACCTACTGACGTAAGATCTGTCACGGTAAACAGTCAAAAATGATCAATCGTGCAAAAAAGATATGAAAGTTTTTATTATAATAATAAATGTTATGAGTATTTTAAAGATATGAAAATTTTTGTGGAGAAAGATGACAAAAATAAAAAGGTGACGGTTTGAAAATTATGATCCTATTGTTTATATCTTTGCCGTAAACGCCGGTCAACTTTGACCGGTCGTTTCTCAGGAACCGCTGATCAGAATTAAAAGTTTTTTCTTTTAAAAGAAGCAACCTGCCGCTTTTTTACCAATACCGGTTTCATGATTTAATTTAATTTAATATTTCTCGAAATATTCCATTTGTTTATAAGCCAAAAAATTGTTTTTAATTTTAAAATATTCCTGAGGCCGCTTAAATAATCCTATTTCAATTCTGTAAAGTACATTAGATAGGGACAGTGTCTTTTTATACAAAAATCATAGTGATTCTTATGTATCATAATTATTGTGGTTATTATAGCGACCGTAAATTTTTAATTAACAATTCAATTATTGCTAAACTATTCATTCAATTTCCAACGGCTTCTGGAATTATAATCTATACGGAAAGAACTTTTACATTACCAAGCTATTTAATTATTGATTAGCAATTATCAATCTAAAATACTTATCTAAAATTTTAGTTGAAAATTAAAGATTTTGTTGGAAAAACCCGCATTTTCCGGGGAAAGTTTTCATCGAAGTAAATCAGTAAAAACACGTCTCGATGCATAATTTAATTACCGTGAATTTTTATTTGAGTGTTTTTGGTGTAAAGTTAAAATCTTCGGAGTTATAGAGCAAAAATTTAAAAAAACACGATTTTCTGGCGCCATTTTGTTTATAAAATAGTAGCACACTATCTGCGGACTTTGCATACCTATATTATTAATATATACACTCATAAGATTCGATTCTAGCAATAAAATTGCTGGTAAATAACTTTTCCCAAAAAGGGCATATTCTTCGGTAGGTAATCTGCCCAGACTGTATCTACATTTTTTATCGCACTCAAATATCCATAGGCGTAGCCAGTATTTTTAGTCTGGGTACCAATGCTGAAAATCGCATTTATTATGAAATACGTGGTGAATGATCCGCATAAAGATTTTTGTAGCGTCGTTTTTCTGGCTTGTCGTTTTATTGTCCTCACATTTTCTTGCTTTACTTCTCTTTTTAGTCAGAGCTATGTGTGAGGAAATTAGTCGGTCCTATCGAAGCGTTCCTGTTTCATATATTTCATTGAGAAGTACGTTAATTTATAAAACTGCTGTTTTGCTGAGGCTTTTGAAGTGTTCTGCTACTATAAAATATTCCCAAGGAGCTTTGTTGCACTTTGTTTCCTTTAGAGTTAGAGCGCATACTACTTCTATACCATTATGTCCGATTCTAAATTCTATATATCCAATATGTGGAGATTGTCTCCTTTTCTATTGGTTGACTGTAATCTGGTCTGTTGTCTAAGTAATTCTAGGAGGTATCTTTCCAAATTTTGTTATTGCTTTTTACGGTCTACTACCATTTTATTATTTTCATCTTCCATTATAAACATTTTTTGGCTTCCAGAGACCTTCATGCTCTTTTATTTTTTATGTAGTTATCGATTTTTTGTGAGTTTTCACTTCAATTTCACAATTTCAAGATCTTGTCCATCATCCAGGGCTTTCGTTTTATGGAATTGTGTCTCCTTATATTGAATTCTTCTGCCTACAGTTATATATAGTATATTATATAGCATAAGTGTTTCTTTGAGAATTGTCCATGTGTTCTCAATATCTATGTTTATCTTGTGGCTTCATATGCATCTGCTTGTCCTCTTATCTTCGGCTGTTTGTCTACATATTACCTATAATAAATATTGTAGTATTAGTCCATTGAAATGTTACATTTAGGGTTGCATTTCTTCAATTTTATTTTTTTAACGTGTAGGGGGGTTCAGTAGAAGCTTAAGTTCAAGTTTTTGTGGTCGTCACCCTTGTTCCCCGGCCGCCATATTGGAAAAAGGGGTGCAAAGGACTTTGGCGCTGTATCTCCTAAACTAGCAATCATACAGAAAATTTAATTAAACATAAAATGTAGCAAATTAAATTTCCTGCAATTTTATATCTATTACTTTTTATCGTCAAGTGACCAACAAAAAAGTTATAACCAAAAATAAGAGAAAATTTTGTAAGAAGTTTCCTTTTGGAGGTTATAACTTTTTTTCCCTTCATTTCACAATAAAATAACATCATAGCGATTTTGTAGAGGATTTTTCAATGAACAATTTTCACTATAAAGTTGTTTAATCTTATTTATTATCTAGGTTTTACAGCGCTCCAAACTTGACCAGATTCTCGAATTTTCATAGGAATATAATACTTTTCGATCTATATAATATGAGGCGAGCGGCATCAACCGTTATGCCGACCACGAAAATCAAATTTAAGGTAAATGACCAGTTTTAGTCTATTTTTATGTTTTTGAGGTCGCTGGATCCGAATATGAAGTTTATTTTTATCTAGAGTTGGTAAAACATGTTCAAAAATCAAATTTTATACAAAAATGCCAAAAATCAATTTTGATGATTTTTCAAATTTAACTCGCTGTATCTTTGGTCGCTGTAAATATTTCCTTTTGAAAATTTTACTGTGTCATCTTTGAAGTATGTAGATAACAATGAAAATTGTCCAAAATGTTTAAACACATTAAAAAAGGAGTCGTTAATTTTTAAACATTTTGTCATCATATTTCGTTAGTTTCATGTTTACTTAAAAAAATTGAGTGACTTTTTAGTTTATAATTTTAACCAACACAACAATAAAATATAATTCATGAGGAAGTTTTTTTGGAAAATTTTAAGTCAAAATATACAATAGGAAAATCATATGGTCTATCAATGCACATTGATTCTCCTACAAGGATTTCAAAGACTTCATCTACCATAATTGATTATATTGTCTCAGATTTCTCACCCCTTGATGTCTGCGCTACAACTGTTAATGCGGGACTATCTGATCATGAAGCGGTTTATACGAAGTTTAATATCTTTAGCAAGTCCTCCTCGAAAACTCGACGTTTAGGCAGGATTTTTTCCGGTCGGAACTTTCGTAAATTCCAAAATTTATGCTTAACCTCTGAGTGGCACTTTCCTTCCTTGGACGTCGATCATAATTTCAGTGATTTTTTGAATAAGCTGGTCTGTATCTTCAATACAGCATTTCCTTTAATCACAATTAAGCAAAAACATCGCAAACCCTGGACTACCAAAGGTGTCCGCATATCAGCCAAAAACATGCGTTCTCTACTGTATATCAAGAAATTTACTACCAACGTCTCTGTTATTGAATATATCACCAAGTACAGGGCAATCTATTTAAAACTTATAAAATCGGCTAAAAAATTGTATTATCAAAATCGTCTCAGAAGCTCCAAAAGTGTTGCAAAAGAAACTTGGTCCATAATAAACGATCTTCGAAGTAAAACTCACACAGCTCAAACATTTTCCCTTCCAGACCCAGAAAATCTAAATGAATACTTTGTTAATGTGAGTAAAAATATAACATCAACTATTGTGTCACAACAAGATCCCATTTCCTATCTCCCTAATTCAGGAAAGGTTTCGAATTCATTCTTTATAAGACCGATTGGTAAATCTGAACTGATCCAAACAATCAAGAGTATCAAAAGCAAATCTTCCTGTAGTACCGATGGACTATCCATAAAAATTTTCTCAAATCTCCCAGACAATGTGTTGGGAGTCCTCATCTCTCTAATAAATGATTCTTTTGAGAAAGGTAAATTTCCAGAGTGCCTACAGACGGCCATCATTATTCCTCTTCATAAGGGTGGTGAAAAATCTATTGCCTGCAATTATAGACCTATTGCATTACTACCGGTTCTCTCCAAAATTATTGAAAGACTCATAAAAGCCCGACTTATGTCCTTTCTCGTTGATAACAAGATTTTATCACAAAATCAGTTCGGCTTTTTAAATAATAAATGTACCACCGATGCCATGTTTTCTGTACTACATGAGGTTTATCAAGCATTAAACAATAATCTCCACACTTCCACTGTTTTTTGTGATTATGCCAAAGCTTTTGATTGTGTAAATCACGACATTTTGATAAAAAAACTAGATTTCTATGGAATTCGAGGTATTTCTTTGAACTGGTTTCAATCTTACTTGGAAAATAGGAAACAACTGGTTAGAGCAAATGATACAGACTCTAGTCTCAGAAATGTTGTATGTGGGGTACCACAAGGTTCAGTATTGGGTCCTTTACTTTTCCTTATCTTTATTAATGACATCACTAGTTTAAAAATCGATGGAAAAGTTTTTCTTTTTGCTGACGATACCAGTATCACTTGGAGCAACTCAAATATCGCAACTCTTCATGCTACTATAACTTCTGATCTACTCACAATAAAATCCTGGTCAGATTCTAATTTACTCTCTTTTAACGTAGATAAAACAGTCGCATTACCCTATAAAGGAACTCTTCAACCCTTACCTCTTCATAACAGCCAGATCAGTATCGTTGATTCTGTAAAGTTTCTTGGTATTTTTTTAGATAGCAACCTTAAATGGTCCCTTCATATCGATGTGTTAAGCAAGAAACTATCCTCAGCTTGCTTTGCAATAAGATCTGTCTCGAAGGAAATGGATTTAGCCTCTTCCAAAATAACATACTTTTCATTGTTCGAGTCCCATCTTCGATATGGTCTGCCTTTTTGGGGTTTTGGTACAGCTGCCCAATCCGATGTTATTTTTAAATTGCAAAAAAGAGCAATCAGATATCTGTTTGGCCTCAGAAGAACAACACATTGCAGAAGCTACTTTAAAGATCACAGAATTCTAACATTACCTTCTTTATATATTTTAGAAACTGTTTGCTTAATTCGTAAACATCTACATGTCTTTCCAGAAAGACCTAGACATGACTATTCCACCAGGAATTCTACTTTTGACATCTATTTACCGATCCCGTCCAGTGAGTTAGTAAAGAAATCTATATTATATTCTGCAAAAAAACTATACAACCATCTCCCTCTACAACTTAAATCTGTAACATCTTTCCCCAAGTTCCGTAAAATGACAAAAGCCTATTTATCTGAAAGACCATATTATTCAATAACAGAGTTTCTTAACCAATAACTAAGAAATTACAGTATTCTTATGTATAAGTAGAATCTTAATCTATATTTGAGTGTCATATGCAGCAGCATAACTTATTAAATCACTTATTAAATTTCTTAAGGTAGATTACGCAATTTGCAATTTTTTTTTTAAATTTTGCAATAGATTGTTACTGATTTTTATTTGACTTTATTATGTTTTATTTATATTGACGATTTGTATAATTTTAGTAAATTGTATTTGTTATTGTTTTTATTTATGATTCTTGTAAGCTTTGTCTATAAAATTGTTAAATTTTTCATGACAATAAAGCATATTTCTATTCTATTCTATTCTAAAAAAGTTATGTTACTTCATGGACAAGCGGCACACCCCAAAAAACGCTTATATCTCGAGATCCTGACCACGGTGTGGTGAATAGCTAATTTTGATCATACTTTATGATTTTGATATCAAAAATCGTTTTTTATTGCTCTTCTTAAGAATTTTGCATTTTGCGGTTGCGTCATTCTTCTTCTGAACCGGCGAATTTGTCCTCAAACAACTTATTGGGCGTTTTCTATATATGCTTAGGGTTATAAGTTTTATAGTGGGGAGAAAGGTCAAAAACCGATTAATAATAGCATAGGAATGCTTAAGTCATAATAAATTGTATGAATAAAAACTATATATAGATTAGAAAAGTAAGCCTAACTTTTGTTTTTATTGTAACCCTATGAGCATTCGGGAATCTGGTCAAGTTTGGAGCGCTGTAAAACCTATATAAATAAATAGAATTAAACAACTTTATAGTGGAAATTCTTCGCTGAAAAAAACTCTACAAAATTGCTATAATATTATTTTATTTTAAAATGAACTGAAAAAAGTTATAACCTCCAAAAGGAAACTTATTAAAAAATTTTTACATATTTTTGTTTAAATATTTTTTGTTGGTCACTTGACGATAAAAAGTAATAGAAACAAAATTGTAGAAAATTTAATTTGCTACATTTTATGTTAAATTAGATTTTCCGTAGGGTTGGTAGTTTACGAGATATAGCGCGAAACCCCTTTGCACCTAATTTCCAAGATGGCGGCCGGGGGACAAGGGTAGTGACCAAAAAAACTTGAACTTAAGCTTCTACTGATCCCCCCTACACATTAAAGGAATAAAATTGACTCTAACAAATGCAAGGTAAGGCTTAAAAATGTAACAATGAACAGTTTAATGGAGTATATATGAGAATGAAAAACTTTTCAAAAATTATTATAAATTGAGAAATTAAGTTAATCTGTAGTAGTCAAAATTGTTAGGTTGCTTATTAGAAGATAATTCAACTGAATCAAGGTTCAACCAAACCAGCCTGACTGTGCCTAGGTTTTATCTGCACAATTTTCAATAATATTGCACAGGCTTTTTCTACGATTTGGTTACTAAACTCCAGACCATTGTCACTTTGCAGCACACTGGGCTCAACATAATATAGTAAAAATATCAATCAGATGATATATGCAACCTCCTCTGCATGTTTGCTTTTAGGGCGGGCAACTGTACAAACTTCGTCAAGTAATTATCTGGTTGTGTAAGAACAAGTCCTTTCTTAGGGATCCTGGTTTTATTTGACAACTTTCATTCAAATTTAAGTAAATCATGATTTCTTATTTATAGTACTGTTTTTGTACTATTTTTAAAGTACTTTTAACATCCTGTTTCTAGCAACTTGGGCTATTGATAAAAATTAATATATATATATATATATATATATATATATATATATATATATATATATATATATATTAAATGTAATTCATTTAATGTGAGTCCCATTGTCTCCCCTTTCTCTTTTATTTCTTCTAGCATTTCTTTCATTATGTTTCTATTTTTTGCAATAATAACAATGTCGTCTGCATATGCGATTATTTGTCCACCTCTTGTTCTTAGGTTTCCTTTGTTTTGCCCTCTACACCCATTTGTTGTTTTATTACTTCATTCCTTATTCTTTCGGCTCTTGATATATATATATATATATATATATATATATATATATATATATATATATATATATATATATATATATATATATATATTCGGTTTTATAACGTCTTACGACGTTGTCCGACTCCCAAACGCCACTGTATTCTGTCCTGAGTTAGGTCTTCATTTAGATTTCGAGTGCTAATCGCTTTCCTAACTCCCAGATTCCAGCTCTGTGGTGGTCGTCCTCGTTTTTTCTTCTCTGGGGGTTGCCACATCATAGTTTTTTTAGGCAATCTTTCGTCCCCCATTCGGCTCACATGCCCATACCATATGTTTTCTTTCAATATCCTCAACTATAGTGCCCTCTACACCCATTTGTTGTTTTATTACTTCATTCCTTATTCTTTCGGCTCTTGATATTCTCATCGATCTTCTGATGGCATCCATTTCCGTGGCTTCGACCTTTTTCTTATATTTCTCGGTTATTCTCCATGTCTCGATTCCATAAAGTAGGCTAGTTTTAATCATTGTCTCATATATGTTCCATTTTCTTTTCTTTGATATTTCTTTACTCCATAGAACCCCGTTTAGACATGCTATAGCTCTTCGGGCTTGTATGATTCGATGTTCAATTTCTCGTTCGTCTTTTCCACTACGGTCGAAGATGACGCCCAGGTATTTATATTCGTCACATGGATTTATTTTTTGATTGTCTTCGATATCGAGTTGTTCTGCTTCAGCGCCAATTGAGAGGTATTTTGTCTTTTCTAAATTGATATTTAATCCCCATTTCTGGTATTCTTCAATTAGTTTTCTAAGCATATATTCCATGTCATCTTTGTCATTTGAGATCACCACCTGATCATCTGCAAACTGTAAAGTATATATACAATCCTGATCGTTCAATTGTATACCTATTCCTTTGACTTTCCTTTTCCATTGTTTCAGAGCTGCAGAGATATAAATCTTAAACAAAGTCGGAGAGATACAACATCCCTGTCTGAGACCCTTAGTAACTGCAAATTTTTCAGCTAAGAAGTTTCCGAATTTCATTTGGGAGTTTGAGCCGTAATATAGATCTTTGAGAGCACTAACCAATGTTTGATGTATGTTTGATGTGCCCAGGACTTCCCATAGTTTATTTAGCGGGACTGTGTCATATGCCTTCTCAAGATCTACAAAAGTCATATGTAACTCTCTATTTGTCACAACTTTCTTTTCTATAATTTGTTTAAGACAAAAGATGTTATCTGTACATGAACGACCTGCTCTAAATCCTCCTTGTTCTTCGTCTTCAGACGATTGATAATCTTCCTCTACCAGGTCCCGTAGTATTCGACCATATAGCCGACTCATTGAACTTGTGACCGATATCCCTCTATAGTTTTTACAATTTCTCCTGTTACCTTTTTTATATATTGGAGTCATATATGCTGTTTTCCATTTATCTGGTGTCTAAAAATTAATACGTGTCAATAATGAAGTGTTCTTCAAAGTTTACGTAAAATCTAAGATTGGAGCTGTCTTTACTTATGGAAAAGTCAAGTTTTTCAATATTGATTACTTTCATTACATCGTAAGTTTTAGTCTTTGATAATCTTTCGGATTTTTCCCAGTAGGGCAGTCAGTGAGGGGATTTGGCTCCGAATTCCATCCTACTACATCGATTTACTTGATATTTTCACAGTAAGTAGGGAATAGCTCAAGAAACAAAGTCTACCCTATGTCGATGTGCGCTTTTATCTTGGGGTGGTTCCCACCCCTTCTCGGGAGTGAAAAATGTTTTGGTTAAAATAGCCACGGAAGAGGCTAGAGAATCTAATTTTAAGCAAAAACTGTTCTATAATTATTTTTTGACAATTCGATACATTTTGAGTTTTTCTTGGTTCAAAATTGGTCATTTTCATTGAAAAATGACACCTTTTCGGACGGATTTTTGTGAATACCTTAAAAACTATCCATCTAACAAAAAAAAACTATATAAAATATTTCTGTAGGCTATAAAAAAACAAAAATATTCGTTTCTTCATAAATCTTCTAGTTAAAATATAAAGAGGGATATGGTAGGTAAGAAGAGTTTGTTTTTTTTTGCTGCATGCTCAAATTGGTGTATTCAACTTGAAATAACAGAGAAACGGTCGATTTTAGGTGTATAATGATAATTGCAGATTTTATAGTGCTTGAAAATACCATTAAAATGAGCAATACTAAATGTCGATTTCATTCAAACTAAGCGAGATATTCTGCAAAAAACTTGATGACTAATGTATTTTAAGCAGAAATGAGAAGTATATTTAACCGCTCATCCATAAGAATTTAAATACATCGTTTTTCTTCTACAATATTTTTATACAATAGTTTTTTTGCAAAAAAAAGATCAAATTATAGATCTCATTTTTAAATTTTCTTAAAAATCTTCCTTTTTCTCCATGTAACTCGAAAATGATAAGACATACGAAAAAAGATACCACACAAAAATTTAGGGTTTTTTCAGGTAAAAATTTCTTTTTGGTTTTCATTACTGTATCTTTTATCATTTTTAAGTTACATGGAGAAAAAAAAAAGATTTTTATGAAAATTTAAAGATGCTCTCTATAATTTAATCTCTTTTTTTTCAAAAAAAAACATTCATTTTAAACCCGCCAAACTTTCTGAACATAGAAATAACACTATAATAAAAGGTATTGTAGAAGAAAAACGATGCATTTACATTTTGGTGGATGGGGGTTAAAATTGCTTCTCATTTTTTCTTAAAACACATAAATTATCAATTTTGTTTGCAGCATATTTAGCTTAGTTTTAACGTACTGGACCTTTAATATAGCTCATTTTAAAGGTCTTTTCAAGCACTACAAAAGGTATTGGTAGCATTATACACCTAAATCAACCGTTTCTCTGTCATTTCAAGTCAAATACACCAATTTGAGAATGTACCAAAAAACAAACTATTGTCACCTACCATATCTCTTTTTGTATTATAACCAGAAGAGTTATGGAGGCAAGTGCCTCTTTGTTTTTTATAACTTACAAAAATTTTGAATATAGTTTTTTTACTTAGATGCATAGTTTTTAAGGTATTCGCAAAAAACCTTTCGAAAAGGTATTATGTTTCAATGAAAATGGCCAATTTTCAACCACGAATAACTCAAAAAGTATTGAGTTTTCAAAAAAAAATATACAACAGTTTTTGCTTAGAATTGGGTTCTCTAGCGAATTCCGTGATAATTTTAACCAAAAAAAATTCCACCCCTGCGAAGGGGTGGGAGCCACCCCCAAGATAAAAGCACACATTGGCATAGGGTAGACTTTGAATTAGAAGATAACTAGAGGCTATTCCCAAAATTTCATTAAAATCCATGCAGTAGGATAGAATTCGGAGGAAATATCCTATTCTTGCTCCCATTGACTGGCGTACAGTACCTACTTTTGTTTATATTATTATTTACTTTGTTTAACAAATCATCTTTCTTTCATCAGAAAGCTAGAGCTTGCTTTCTTAGTGTCCATAATGCTAACTAATTGGGAATTAAAATCCTCAAGCATACCAGCCATTATTCAATTTTTATGAAATACGAGTGGGTAGCGAAAAAACCTGTAGATGCAACGAAATGAGAACTACTACTGAGACCACGTGGTTGTCACGACGTGTTGATCAAGCCAAGCAGTTACGTAAACTGAACAAATTTTCGTAAAGTTAGGGACTTTTCTCACATTTGGAAAAAATATTTAAAATTCATCATATTTACCTTTCGATAATATTATGATTTTTATGTAAAAATGTATTCTTGATTTAGATTTCATAGTGATTTCACATTTCATCCAATCGCCATCTAGGCATCGATCAAAGAACGTGAACCCTTAGCGCTTACGGTACTACTCAGCCAAATTTAAATTTCGCACTATATTACAGTCACAATAAAGATGCACTAGAAATAAACAAACCAAAACACGTTGAATGCTACAAGGAACACTCCAAATCAGTGGATCTTTATTGTGATTTTAGTATAGGTTCTAGTTTGAGTCTACCAGTCCTTCATGAAACCGACAAATATAGTTGTTATTTTAATGCAAATAATATCCATATAATTATTTTACCGCATATCGTTACTTGACCACAGTCCGATAAGAGTTATCGGAGGCCTTCTGGAGACCTTTATATTGTATTCACCTATAAACGGCGTTGTAAACTAATATCTCTTCGAAATCTATTGTATTTTAATAACAAAACAAGGTAGCAAAAAATCCATAAATCACTGTAGCGTGTAGGAAAATAATATTTTACATCTAATATCACGCACCAAATGCCACAAAGCTGTACTTGTATATTTCCGACTCTGCATGACCATCTTCTCTTACATATTTTTTCAAATGTTTAAAGTGATTTAAGTATAATACTTTTTTATAAGAATTTATTCTTTGTAAAATATTTTTAGTCGTCTATGGAAGTTGTCATTTATGTACGGGTCTTGTTATTAGAAATTAGACATTCGACATAACTGGAAGAATTCCATAATCATAGAAGTCAATACAAAGAAAACCGAATACTTTAGTGCAGCCGGTATGTGAAACAATTGTGCATTTAATGATAGAAGTATATAATTTGGACCACATATACTGCACATATAAAGGTTCAAATTTAGGTATGAGACCATCTCAGATTTTGCCTTTTACAAAAATGGCGGGGATTCAAAATGGCGACTATACATTGTGACTAATAGCACGATAACTTTTGAATGAGACTTCAGATTTCTACCAAATTTGGTACATAGTTTCTTTTTTTGATGTATAAGATCGAGGTCATGAACCGAAAGAATCGGTTTACCAGAAGTTGTGTTCTTCCTGGTTTTTATCTAAAAATATGCTGTTTTTTTTTCAATTATTTCACCCTGTATGAATTAATTTTTCACAAAGTTAATACCACCATTGATAAGAGCGTAAAATATTTTTTGGGAAATATTTTTAACTGTTTAGTTATGTTAATTACCATTTAATAAATGCAAAACGTATCTTCACATGTACCTATATGCGGCAGATTCGTGCAAATATTATAAGAATTATTGTGGATTTAATGTTAGAAGCATATAATTTGGACCACATATACTACACATATATAGGTTCAAATTTAGATACGAGGCCATCTCAGTATTTGTTCCTTTTACAAAAATGGCGGGCATTCAAAATGGCGACTATACATATGTGACTAATAGCACGATAACTTTTGAAAGAAACGTCAGATTTCAACCAATTTTAGTATATATGTTCTTTTTTGATGAATAATATCGAGGTCTTGAATCGGAAGAATCGGTTTACCAGAATTTGTGTTTTTACTGTTTGTTTATCTAATAATATGTTGTTTCTTTTTCAATTCTTTCACCCTGTATATATAAATTTTTCAAAAAGGTAATAACGCCATTTAAATGTGTGGAAATATATTTTTTAGGAAATATTTTGAACTTTTCAGTTGTGTTAATTACCATTTAATAAATGCATAACGTATGTTTACATGTACCTATGGGCGGCAGATTCATTTTGAATGCTCGCCATTTTAGTAAAAGACTAAATCTGAGATGGCCTCATATCTAAATTTGAATCTTTGTATGTGTAGTAGGTATGGTCCAAATTATATGCTTCTACGATTAAATGCACACTAATTCTTATATTATTATTTGAACGAATCTGCCGCACATAGGTAGGTATATGTGAAGATACGTTATGCATATATTAAATGGTTATATAATATAACTAAAGAGTTCAAAATGTTTCCTAAAAAATATTTTTACGCTCTTTTTAATGCCGGTTTCACCTTTTTGAAAAATTAATATATACAGGGTAAAAGAATTGAAAAAGAAACAACATATTTTTACATAAAAAAAACAAATTCTGGTAAACCGATTCTTCCGGTTCAAAACCTCGATATTATTCATCAAAAAAAGAACCTATATACCAAATTTGGTTGAAATCTGACATCTCGTTCAAAAGTTATCGTGCTATTAGTCACATATGTATAGTCGCCATTTTGAATGCCCGCTATTTTTGTAAAAGGAACAAAAACAGATGGCCTCGTATCTAAATTTGAACCTCTATGTGTGTAGTATATGTGGTCCAAATTATATGCTTCTACCATTAAATGCACAATAATTCTTATAATATTTACACGAATCTGCCGCATATAGATACATGTGAAAATACGTTTTGAACTTAATAAATGGTACTTAACATAATTAAAAAGTTAAAAATATTTCCTAAAAAATATTTTTACGCTCTTTTTATTGGCCGTATTAACTATTTGAAAAATTAATACATACAGAGTGAAATAATTGAAAAAAAAACAAAATTTTTTTACATAAAAACCAGGAAAAACACAACTTCTGGTAAACCGATTCTTCCGGTTCAAGACCTCGATCTTATACATCAAAAAAAGAACCTATATACCAAATTTGGTTGAAATCTGGAGTCTCGTTCAAAAGTTATCGTGCTATTAGTCACATATGTATATAGTGACCATTTTGAATCCCCGCCATTTTTGTAAAAGACAAAATCTGAGATGGCCTTTTATCTAATTTTGAACCTTTGTATGTGTAGCATATGTGATCCAAATAATATGCTTCTATCATTAAATGCACAATTCTTATAATATTTGCACGAATCTGCCGCACTACTTCGGAATTACAGAAACACAAAAATATCTCATATTAAACGACATAACCACGATAAAGCGCTACTACGACTACTACTCCAGCGAACTAATCAAGAAATAGACCATGTTCGGGACACTCAAATATAGCTGACTACTTTTTTAGTTATTGTAGACCTATAGGAAAAAAACCTTCCTGTTTTCTACCTAGAATTCGCGTCCGTTTTTTAATTAATAAAATAGTGCCAAAAACGCGATTTTTTCGATTTTTTTGCACTGCATTAAAAAAATCATCGGATACGTCATAACCCAGATGGATGACGTCACTAGTATGATATATGCCAAAAATTCATAATTTAAAAATCATAATCGACCTGTCCCAGGATTTCTCTCCAATTTCGCCTCTTCTAGAGATAATGAATTTATTCCAACTCAAACGTCCTCACTGTATGAGCAAAGAGGATATTTGAGACTATAGTGAAAATTGTCACTCTATACAGCTGTGAAGTCTTTTTCTTTAGATAAAGGCATTTAATATTTATTCCTTGCAAATTTTAGAAGGATGGGGAACAGGTAGAAGAGAGAATCTGTTTACGGATTAAGAAATCCAAAGATTTTATTTTTAAATTATTTATTTGTTTGAAAATGGAGTCGCTTGGGTTTCGTTGTTTCTTTTTCTTTACGTTTTCGGCGACAGAGGCTGACCATCATCATGGCTATTCTGATCTTAGATGCTGCTGCTCTGAATAGTTCGATTCCCTCAAGTTACGCAACCATGAGATTATTCTCCTTCCTACACTCCTCTTGCCCTGGATCTTCCCTTGTATAATTAATGGAAGTATATTTGTAAAGTCGATTCGCTTTTCTGAGACACAACTGTCTAGTGACGTTAGTAATTTCTTTTTTTTGGAAGTTCAGTTGGTAGTCGTGACTGGAAATTACTGCACAGCGAAACATACCTGCTCTTAGCCAATATTATTAATATTAAACAGGCATAAATAACATAAACCTTACGCCAATCAATAATTATTTATTTACACTATCATAATGTATTGATAACAAAAGAGAAAATTATTTATTGTACAAAATAAAAATATTTTGTAGAAATAAACTCTACAAAATTTTATGAGATTAGTATACACTCCCATTATTTCTAATATTTCTTCTTTTTTTAATGAAAGATTAAGTTGATTTGAGCAGTGAGGTAGGAATTTTTGTGTTTTATGTTTCCTATTCCGAATGTGGCAAAGTGAATCTCGGCAGAGCGAATTCAGTATATCTCTCATTATGCATAACATGTCCCAGGTATTGCAGCTTTCGTGACTTGATGGTTTCCAATATTTCCATTCTTTTGTTGATTCTTCTCATGACTTCGTTGTTTGTTACATGCTCGGTCTATGGTATAGGACTCTTCTATACACCCACAGGTCAAATGCTTCCAACTTTTTAGTAGTCGACGAGTTCTATTATGCTTTTACCCCGTGCTTCTATCCCGTAAAGCAGAGTCGGGAAAATATAACACCTGGCCAGCCTAATTTTCTTTGAAGTAATCGTTTGTGTGATTAATTATTGTGCCAAGTTAGTTGCAGTTTTCACCTTTAATTGTCAGGCTTTCATCATTATTTTGGGTTTTTGATATCCTCATAAATTTAGTTTTCTTGATGTTTATTGATAATCCATATTCAACTATCTTGTTCATTAGCTTTTGGAGGTCTTGTAGGTTGTCCGCTATTATGATAGTATCGTCCGCATTTCTAATGTTGTTAATTTTCGTTGCATTTACCTTTATTCCTGCTGTTTCTCCCTCAAGAGCTCTTTTCATAATTTCTTCAGAGTATGCATTGAATAGTAGTGGTGACACTGTCGCACTTCTCTTTTAAGTGGAGTGTGTTTTGCTTTGAGAACGTCCATTAGCTCTTTTTGGCGGACTTTATCGAAAGCCTTGTAATCTATGAAACAGACGTACATATCCTAGTTCACTTCCAGGCATCTCTGGATTACTACGTTGAATGCAAAGGAACTTCACGTGTACCTACGCGTCTACGGATTCCAAATTAGGTTTCTTCAATATCCATATCAAGTGTTTGGTAAATGCGTTTATGAATGATCTTTAAAAACATTTCAAGTGTGTGAGACATCAGGCTTATGGTGCGGTGGTCGGTGCATTATCTATCTTTTTCTCTTTTGGGAGACAAATAAATGTTGAGGTCAACCATTCATTGGGTATGTCACACGACTGATAAATTTCATTAAAGAGCAAGAGGACATCCACGTACTCATTTTCTATTATTTTAAGGATATCAATAGGCAGTTGATCTGGCCCCGGGTTTTTTCCATTGCTGGTGTTCTTTAGTGCATACAATATCTCTTCCTTTGTAATTTCTACACTTGTTTCTCTATTTACGAAAGATATGTCTTGTAGGTTTCCTCTTTTGTCTTTGAAGAGCTATAGAAAGAGCATATACTCTTTCCATCATTTTATGCTTCCGTCAGTGGTTATAATAGTATTTCCATTTTTTATTTTTTATTTTGTGAAACTGTGAAGTACGGCCACTGAAAGAAAGAATATTGGCAACGGTGAGAGCAGCGGAAATAGAGCATCGGAAAGATCTACACGAGAAGGGTTCACCAACGAACGTATTAGAGAAACAATGGGAATCCAACGAACTATCTATCATAGATGACTTATCCACAAACCAACATCTGGTTCGAACAATACAAAAAATGGATGAACAATGATACAATGGATGAACAAGAATGAAAGAACAGAAGAGAACGTATTTAACAACCGGACAAAAGTGGTGATTGGAAGTCGGTAAACGGCAGAGAACAAGACATGGTACTAGCAGAAAATCGTGAAATCCACCGTTACTTGATGGAAGTTCATTTTATCTAACAATAAAACACTGAAAACGTTTGTTTTCTATACTTCCACAAAATTTATTATAACTATGTGACTACAGCTGTTTCGGTAGAGTGCCTTTCTCAAGTGATTTAGTTTGCTATGTGTTTGCCTTTTTAAAGTATTTAACTGATATTTTGAATATGTAGAATTTGAAACTATTCATTAAAAGAATGATTATGATCTAGAAGGTGAATTTCCCATCATCCCATCCTACACAACACGTAGGCATCATCCCATCCTACACAACCCAAATTAGCAGCCTACCATAGCATGATACATAGACTGACAGAAATTATCATGTCAAAAAATAACTTCGAAATAGAACTGAACATCATTAAACAAATAGCAGTAAACAATGGCTATAACGAACAAACAATTAATAAAATCTTAAACCAAAAACTCCATAAGAAAGCCCTGAAATTAGTCTATCCACCACCACAGAAAGAACCCGGTACCTTCTGCTCTATCACATATACTAGCAAGATAACAACAAAAATAGCCTGATACATAAAAAAGAAAGGAATAACACCAGCTTTCGGAACTAACAACAACTTAAGCAAATATATTAAGAACAATAAGAGCCGAAAGAGAAAACAACTACAGAGTGGTGTCTACAAACTAACTTGTGGTGACTCTCCGAAAAATTACATCGGTCAAACTGGCAGAACCTTTGACAAACGGATAGCAGAATACAAAAGGGCTTTCAACAATAGAAAAACAGACACTTCTACATACGCACTTCACCTTTTAGATCATAATCATTAATTTAATGAAAAGTTTCAAATTCTACGTATTCAAAATAAAGGCCCTAAGTTATCTTTATTAGAATCTATGGAAATTAATAAATTAAAAAATACAGATATAATTCTAAATGACCAACTCGAGACCAACAGCTCCTCACTCCTCAACCTCTTCAGACTTAAAGACTTTAAAAAGGCAAACACATAGTAAACTAAATCAGTTGAGAAAGGCACTCTGCCGAAACAGCTGTAATCACATAGTTATAATAAATTTTGTGGAAGTATAGAAAACAAACGTTTTCAGTGTTTTATTGTTAGAATCTTAAAATCACTTCATATCTTAACTCGTCTCCCTGTAAATAATGGTTGACCTTTATTTGAGAGTGTTAACATTCGAATACGTTTTAGTGTCAATGCCGGATTTATACTCAGCCTGTGCCACTGCTGCTGCCGCCGCCGGGAATATTGCCCGAAATACAATATCGACGCGAGTGACGTGTTCACATCAGTCCTCACCAATGTCCTCATAACTCATTTACCGAACGAGTCTCAAGGATGGAATGTGACGAGAGCATCGTCTTGCTCACTTACTCACTTGCCGCTTTGCTGGCGGCAAGTGAAAGAGAGAGTGGTTGAATGTGAACACGCACTCGCCCTCGCGCTGCCAGTCCTTTGACTTCCGTTCCGAAAACCTACTTTTTGGGGAGCGCCGTGCAATGGCAGTAGCATGATAAGCGGCAGCGCGAGTGAGCTATTTACACATTCACGCTGCCCACTTCCCTGTCCAACAGAACTGAGTGTAAATCCGGTATAAAATTTTTAGGAACTAGTACAGTTTTTGGAACTCCCTTTTGAACCTCAGACCCTAGGCGCTAGGGCCGTATTAGAAGGAATGAATAACGCAAGGATTGATTATAGATATAGAATACTCCTCAAATACTTATACGACAATGCAACTATGCAAATAAACGTATCAAAAGGTGTAAAAACAAGCAAAAGAAGAATGGAGAGAGGAGTTAGACAGGAAGACACTATCTCTCCAAAATTATTTACTTTTGAAAAAATAAAAAAAAATAAAAATAAAAAATGTTATTTTATATGCCATTAGAGTGAAAACTTCGTCTTTTTGCTAGCAGTTGCCGCTAGGGCATCTATGCCATTTCGTTCGTTGCAATCCGGGACTGTACGCTGGGGTTTGTTTTGGTTGGATCAGGGAGAGCAGCATATGTGCCTCCTGGTGAGAGACTAATAAGTTTTGAAACCGGTAGGGGTGCTTGCAGCACTCTCTGATTGGACTAGAATATGGTTCGGCTGTGCTTTCGTTTTGCAACGAAATTGAAAATGGTTATTCATTTTTGATTTACATTTACTCTGTGTGGAGTATGAAGGGAACCATTCTCGTTGGAACTTTACCGCGCTGAGCAGATGGGACGTGAATTGTAAATTGTAGAATTCCCTCATCTTCCTTAGTCTCAGCATCCATATGGCTTGCAAATTGTAGAAGCCTCGGAGGTGTAACCAGAGAAGGTTCCCATTGTTTTCATTCTGGTGGGGTGTAGAATAGCATTATGTTGTTTTATATGCCATTAGAGTGAAAACTTCGTCTTTTTATTTACTTTTGCTTTAGAATATGTGTTCAACAAGTTAAATTAGGAACAACGTGGAATTAAGATCGATGGCAGGGTTTTAAGTCATCTAATGTTTGCCGATGACATAGTACTCATAATCAACAATACCGAAGAACTAATGTACATGCTAAAGGAGATTAAACAAGAATCTGAAAAGGTAGGTTTAAAAATGAACTTAAATAAAACAAAAATTATATTAAGATATCACAATCGACTTAGATGGAAGTGAGATCGAAAGAGTTGAAGAGTATATATACCTAGGTCACACGATCAAACTAGGCAAACAGAATCAAACGGCAGAAATGACTAAAAGAATCCGAATGACTTGGGCAGCAGTAGGACGACTCAGTGATGTGTTTAAAAACAAAAAGATACCAATAAATTTAAAGAAACGGGTATTCAACAGTTGTATTCTGCCATCTATGACCTATGGAATGGAGACGATGACGCTTAAGAGGTATTAACCAATAGATTGAGAACGACACAGAGGGCGACCGAACTAGCATGTTGGGAATATCTCTGAGGAAACATACGAAACGAGGACGTGCGAAGCAGGACGAATGTGGAAGATATAATTGGAAGAATTGCGCAAATGAAATGGAACTGGGTAGGACACGTGGCACGACAAAACATCGAAACGTGGACGAGAAACATTGTACATTGGAGACCACGTGAGTACAGTTGTAGTAGAAGAAGACCACAAAAACGATGGATAGACGACATCAAAGCAAAAATAGGGAGAAACTGGCACCAAATAGCACAAAACAGGGAAGAATGGAGAACTAGATGGAGGAGAGGATGCAAACAGGCGCTGAAGAAGAAGAAGAAGAAGTACAGTTTTGCTTTGCCTAGTGCATTATTTAGTCTTATTTACGGTCTTGGTATTTTTTTTCCTTACCACTCTCTTCCATTTATTCTGCGGCTTCTGACATTACTGTTCCTCACGCAAGACTTCTCACCAATGGTTTTCTTCGGATAATTTCTTTGTTATTATGTTTTTTGTAAATGATTGGATTTATTTTTCCGTTCATTACGCAGTTTACCAATTATTTGAGTAAATTTTATATTTTAATAATTTTTTTTATTTTCGAAAGTACATATTAACTTTCTCGAGTTTAGCTTGTCGTTATGTTTCTATTGCTCCTTTTTATTAGGTTATGTTGTATCAAAATCCACATTGAATGAATTGAGGTTTTGAGTAGGTATGTACTTGCTTATGTTACCTACAACCAACATACCGGTCACGAAAGTTGGTACGAAATCCACAAACAGAAGACGTCCAGGCATCCAAGGAACGAAGAAAACGCTATCCACAGCTATAGAGGATCAAAGAAGATGGGGCACAGCGGAACTTCGAATAATAAATAAAATATCTTAAATGTATTATAAATATTATTATGACAATAAACGTTTTTATCTAGGGGGGGAAAGGCAGTTTTGTTTTAATTTGATTCAGAGTTGGACCACCATCTGCAGATAGCTATTTCTGCATCTTATGCTTCATCAGTGTAGCTATGCAGTCCCAACTCTGAAACAAAAATCAACAATCCTGTATGGAGTAATTCCACTTTTGAGACGCAAAACAGCGACATCTCTAGTAAAACTAGGAAGACGACGAATATACCCAGATGCAAAGTTTACTGTAATGAAACAATTAAAATAATTGAAATAAAATAAAAAACAATATTTTTAATCCAAGACTTTTCGTCGAAAGAAACTGCTTTCTGGTTACATCCTGAATCTCCGGCTTTGTCCGGTTTTTATCTAATTTTTTTTTAATTATTGAATTACACCTTTTTATCAACAAATTCTTATTAAAACGATTTCTGGAGTGGAAATCGTAACGTCAAATATTTTTCGGTAAAAATGTAATTGCCCTTACAATCAACTCTAGCTAATCCCATTTCAATATAATATTTAATAAAATATCGTATATCATACACATAACTAATTTATTAATTTGGAAGACAATAAATACAATATTAATATCGCCCTGTATTCTTGTAGAACTTTAAGATTGTCGACTAGAGATGGAGGGAAGTTAAGGTCCCTTCCAATGCAAAGTGGAAACAACCCTTCAAACCCTCAAGGGCCACAGCATCCGACCCAAACACTATATTCGTTCGATGTTGTGTACTTCTCAGAACTAAGTCACACCCTTTTAGGCCGTTTACTTTCACCACTTTTTTAAGATTTAGAAGTGAGGTGCCTAGTTGTAACAGAGAAAAAAATACTGTGACACTTTTAAATTGGTTTTGGCTACAAGGGGAAGCGTAAATTGGCAAAGGAAAATGTTATACAGAATTTTACTAAATATTTTGGCTTACTTTTTATCAAATGTTCAACTTCCATTTGGTACTAGGTACTGCACATTTCTAACGCTTAAAGCAATAAAGGGTGTTGTTATACATGCCATCATCTTTATCATTGAGACTAAAGCAAATATATATAAAATAGCCTTAGAGCAAAGAAAGCAAACGACTTTAACCCTTAACTACTGATGTGGATGTTTCAGAACGTAGATAGACTCTGACATGCTGTATGTAATACCGTGGCCTATTCGTATTTGTTTTCAATATACATTTTTCTTACATTACTGTATTTGTTTTTTACATTAACTACGGAAAGATTTTTCACACTGCTCCAAATAAAATAAACTTGATTTTTTCTAGAAAATTGAATGCACGTATAATCTAAAAAATGGTCCTACATGGTTCTACAAAATCCATTATAAACTGAGTTACAAGAAAAAAAGAGTGTGTGTACTTTGTACGCACGTAAGAAGTTATACTTCTATTATGATGATTTCAACGAAATAAATGTATGTTATCGCCAACCGTCACTAAAGTCATTCATTATTGTACTCATTTGCCCTCATTTGCGGTAGTAAAGTAACACTTTATTGTACTGAAAGAAGAATTTTACTTTACCTGGCGCGATTACTCAAATTAACTGATATTAAATGTAAGTGGTCGATGACAGTAATCGATTATTTATTTGAGCGAACTTAAAATTTATTTACTTTAATTATTAAAAATAATGTTCAAAATTTACGTTGTTGTTAATTAAATTTATGTCAAAAAGTGAAATTCTGTAGTATTTTGCAATTATATTCATACAAAATCAAAACTTTACAAAATTAGTAATTAGGTATTCAATATTGATAACAACTATCGATTAAACATCGAAATCGGCCATCATGCAAAAGCATTCTGTCATTACTGTCTTAGACCATAAAAACTGATAGACACGTCTTATACCAAACCGTTGAAGCAAACACCTTCCGCGAAAGTGACGTCACAATACGGCAAGAACTCGTTTGGATTCTTAGCAAAGCACTAATAAAATTACCCAATTTTAGATTAATTTTAATATAACTTCAATATTTTGTAAAAAATATGGAAGATAAATAATTTAGCAAAGTAATTAATAAATATTTTTGACTTAAAGTAATTTTGTAAAAATAAATGTTTTATTTAAAAGTAGGTACATATTATATCGTTGGTATATCTCTTCTTGTTTGATAATCAAAAATAAATTTGAAGGAGAGTAATTTTCTTTTGGGTGGAAGTTTCAGGTTAGGTGAAAAAATATGTAGGAAATCTATTAATTTATTGACCACAAAACAAAATAGCTTCTGTTAACTAACTTCTATAACTCTTATTACATTATTTAGTTTTTCACCTTCGTGGAACAATCTGATGTTGCAATAATGGAACAAATCTAATATCTTTATTGGATTAAACAAATGGTTTGTTTCAAAATCATGATCAAACATATATTCTTTATATGTACATATATCTTCTCATTAATTTAGAATCGTTCAATTTTTTTGAATTGTACATAAATCTAATTTCGCTTTCAGCAATTCTGCAAATATAAATGACGTCTTTAGAAGGTTGAATTAAATTTTTTTTGATATGCCATAATTTTTGTGTCTTATGAATGGAGATTGTAAATTATCACATTAAATTGCAGACAAACATATGTCACAATTGAATGTTTTCTTAACTTTCTTAACTACAAACCCAGCGATATAGTCAACAACATCACAAACATAAGATGACAATGTTTTTGAAAAACTTAAATTATTTACAGTATAATCATGGTTACTAGTTATTGTTTCCCTATTATTTTCATCAGTTATAAAGTTGTCAATGAGTTGATGATCATCTATTTTCATTTTCACAGTATTTGTTGTGCTCATTGCTAAAATTATGGAAGGTGTTTGTTCTATACAATTAACCGGGGTAGAACCTGTAACACTTGTGTGCATTAAGAGTCTTTTATATGCAGCTTTAAATTGTTTTGCCGTTGGGTTGTTGTTGTAACCTCCATGACTCCTAATAGAACTAAAGAAAACTTCTAAGTGATCTTGAGAAAGGTTATAGACCGAAAGAACTTCAGACCTCCATCCATATCCTCCAAGTAATTTTTCCAAATTCCCATTAGTGACTTTAAACTAATGATCATACCAATAAAACCTGCTTTTCTTTGGCTTGGATATAGTGGTTCACCATTGTTGGAACATTTAAGTGATCTAAGATATTTTATAGATTTTTCAATTTTTTGAAAAATCGCTTGTTTATTGTGCTGCTGTAAACTGGATTTTAGGTGTTTTGCCAATAAATTTCGGCTATTTAAAATATCAAAAATATCATTAATTTGTTCAATGAAATTTTGAGTAGCTTCGCTATGTACTTCCTTTGAGCTTTTATTTCTCAAATAATGTATTGCCTTAGCAACTTTTTGGCTGAACGTTTGGGCAGCTAATTTCTCCTTCATTTTATCCTTATACCAATTTAAATGCCTTCGGGTTATCCTAGTTGCAAGATGAAGGCCTTCCTTTTCTTGAAGGTCTATTAATTCTTCCAAATATTTCCATTTAATCGCTTTATTATTCCCGTCAAAAAAAAATTTGTAATATAATATACGTTTATTCAAATCAATAGTTATTACAATAATTTACAATTTCAGTTTACTTACAATAAAATAAACGTAAAAAAAGTCTTAAAAGCATGAACGTGCTTGTTGACCTAAATAACCTAAAGTTTTGCGAATAAGTTTTAACATATGTGGAGGGTCAAATATTACATATTTTGATTTGTTACTGAATGTAGAAAATATACTTTATTTTAATTGACAACGCCTATAAATACTTATAATCTCTAACGTTTTCTGCCGTAAACTGACGTCACACACAGCTGTGTGAATCGTTTTATGTTGTCTTCACTCTTCGAGACGAGAGAATATAATTGCGGCGTGTCTATCAGTTTTTATGGTCTAAGATTAATGTCATACGAAATTTTTATTAGGTCTAAAAAAATTCTTAAATCTTTTAGTTAGGCATTAATGCAAATAATTTGTGAAATTGTGTTTTTGTCAATTCGATATATTTATTTAGATTTTCTACGATTCATCAAGAGAAAAGCAACTGAGCAAGGCTATACAGTTCATAAACCATGACGTAACTATCAACTTTATTTTTAATTTTTGGTATTATTTTAAGTACATATTAAAATTAGCTTAATATATAAATAAAAATACAGGTAGTAAACTGTTTAAAATATATTTATTTCGTTAAAATCATAATAATAGAAGTATAACTTCTTACGTGTGTACAAAGTGCACACACTCTTTTTTCATTAGAAGAATGTACTTAAATAAGTATTAAGTAAGTGTTAATGTTTTTATGATTGGCGATAAAATTTTGTATGCACCACGTCAGTAAAGACTTTTTATTGAACTCGCCTGTCTCGTTACGCTCGCTCTGCTCATAATATCAGACTCGTTCGATAAAGAGTAACTTTACTGATTTGGTACATAAATAACTATTAAACAGTTTAATTATATTTTTATTTAAATATTAAACTAATTTTAATACTTAAAATAATACGAAAAATTAAAAATAACGTTTACATCTTTTTTATGAACTGTAGTCTCCCCGCAATTACTTTTCCCTTGATTAATCGTAGAATATTTAAAACCTTCATATTTCCTTCACAAATTTTTAAATTTGTTTTCAACATATTTTGATACTAATTATCCTGTTCCCAACGAAGACAAATCCAAAGACACAACAATTATAATGAATATATTTACTAAAAACACCAATTCTTATTTAATATACGCCAATACCAATAATATTTGCATTTATAATATATAACTTAATAGTTATTTAACCAACAAGTGTATTAATAAGGACGATTAACAATTGAGATACTTTAACGCGTAAGCGGCGCGAGCGCGTTAATGTTCGAGATTGTTAATCGCCATTTTAATTCACGAGTTCGTTACAAAACTTTTCCGTCGACCGTACCTTTCAGAAATAAAGATATATATCCATCTTTTGATTTTTCAAATACACATAATTTTAAACAATAAAGTAAATAATGACATACCATGACAGATAGTACTAACAGCGGCTACTCGATTTTAAATTTTTTAGTGGGAATATAAATAGGTATATGTTTGGTTGCCTACACCACAGCTCACTTCTAATCACAGAGCGTTTAATTAATTTATGCAAGCAATATATGTCATGTTGCCTATAATGAAATCGTTCATTAATAGAAAATCATTCATTAATAGGGGTCATTAATCAATGATTTTGAGGGTGTTAAAAGTGATCATAAATAGACGGTCGACGGAAAAATCCTATTTTCTCCATTTATTCCTTTAACATTTCGGTTCTCTGGTATTTATATAATATGACCAAGTCATCTAGCTCTTTGGGCCCGTATTTTTGTCGTAATTCTTGGTTTTTCATAAGTCCTCAATATTTCTTCATTTGTTTGTCTTTTCCAAATCTTCTCTGCCATCTGTATTCCTCCGAACATTTTTCTTATTACCTTTCCTTCACAGATTTCTACTTTATTTTTTTCCTACTGTCTCGTACACTCGCAGTTGAGGCGTTGTTGACACATTTTTTGCTCTTAGTTTTGAGTTTAGTGTTCTATCGCTCTGCTCCCCTTCGTTAATCTCTATTCCATTTGTTCGCTTATTCCTTATGGTTATTCCTTCTTCTTCTTCATGTCATGTACCATCTCCTCTAAGAAGGTTGGCAACCATCACGGCAATTCGCACTTTCGATACCGCTGCTCTAAAGAGATCAGCAGAAGTGCAATTAAACCAAGCTCTCAAATTGTTTAACCAGGAGATGCGTCTTCTTCCGTGACTCCTTCTACCCTGTATTCTTCCTTGCATTATTAATTGTAACAAGTTATAACGCTCGCCCCTCATAACATGTCCCAGATATTGTAGTTTTCTGACTTTAACTGTATTTAAAACCTCTTTATCTTTTCCCATTCTTCTCAACACCTCGATGTTCGTGACTCTATCCACCCAACTTATTCTTAATATTCTTCTGTAGGCCCATAACTCGAAAGCTTCTAATCTGTACGAAACATCCTTCTTTAATGTCCAAACCTCCAACCCATAGAATAATACGGAGAACACGTAGCATCTCAGAAGTCTTATCTTTAAAGAAATTGTAATGTCCCTGCTACAGAGTACTTTTTTCAGTTTGTTGAAAGCATTTCTTGCCTGTCCTATTCTTGCTTTAATCTCTTCTGTGTACTCATTAGTTTCATTAATTATTGTACCCAAATATTTATATTTTTCAACCTTTTTAATTTGTTCTCCATGTATTGTTATGCTTTCTTGGCGCTGCTGAGCTTTTGTGATTACCATAAATTGTGTCTTTTTTGTGTTTAGGGACAATCCGTTTTCTTGGCTGACTTCTACCACTCTGTCAACCATTTGTTGTAAATCTTCAAGACATTCGGCTAATAAAATAGTGTCGTCGGCAAACCGTATATTATTGATTGGTCGGCCATTTACTTTTATTCCCGTGGTTAGGTCTTCTAGTGCTTCCTGGATTATTTCCTCTGAATACAAATTGAACAAAGTAGGAGACAGGACACAGCCCTGTCTGACGCCCCTCTCAATCTGTATTTCATTTGAAAAGGCGTTGTTCTCTTTTACCACAGCGATCTGATTATATATCTAAGTTTTTCTTTTCAAGTAATTCGATAAGGCGGTTATGTCTGACCTTATCGAAGGCTTTGTTGTAATCCAAGAAACACATATATACTGGCTGATTAACATCCATGCACCTTTGCACAAGTACATTTACAGCGAACAGGGCTTCCCTCGTTCCCATTGCATTTCTAAATCCAAATTGCGTGTCGCTTATGTCCTGCTCAAGTTTGTTATGTATTCTCCGGTGTATAATTTTTAAAAATATTTTGAGTGTATGACTCATTAAACTTATTATCCGGTGGTCTTGGCATTCTTTTGCGTTTGGTTTTCTTGGCAGTGTTATGAACGTTGACAGCAGCCAATCTCTGGGAATGATTCATGTACTGTATATTGTATTAAATAAGTCGACCAATGTTCCAATTTGCTGTTCTTCTATTAACCGTATTATGTCTACAGGTATTTGGTCAGGACCTGTTGCCTTGTTGTTCTTTGTTCGCTTTATCGCCTCTAATACCTCATCTTCTGTTATGTCTGGGCCGTTGTCGAACTTATCCTGCTCTAATACTATCTCAGTCCGTTCGTCTTTAAATAGCTCTTGAATATATTCCTGCCATCTTTTAAGCCTTTCACCGACGTCTATAATTATTTTGCCGTTTTTATCCAGCAGTATGTTTGATTTTTTCTTAATATTTGTGCCTGTTATTTCCCTAATTTTCTTATGAAGGTTTAAGTTATCATGTTTCTCTACCAACTGTTCAATCTCTGCGCATCTGTCACTATACCATCTTTCCTTTGCCTCTCTGATCTTTCTCCTTATTTCTGTGTGTATAATATTATACATGTTTTTGTCTTTGGTTTTATAAGATCGCCTAGATGGTTATCCCTACATATTCGAATTCTGACAATTTTCAAAATTATAGACAACCTCTGCTACTTTCATTTCTATACACCTGTTTACTATACTTTTTTATATCTCATCTCATTTCCATATATTGTGTTTTTGTTTGTTTTATTGTTAGTCCGTATCTTTTTGCCTTTTCTTTGAATTTCTGGAAAACTGTTTTTCTAGATTGTTTTCGTTCTCGCTAGTGTTACCACATCATCCGCGTACGCTACGTAATGTTCCTTGACATTGTAAATAGTCCTGTTTGTGCTCATATTTTTTGATCGTCTTACGATTTGTTCTGATACTATGTTTAATGAATTTGTTGATAGGGAATCACCTTGTTGCGACCATCTGTTCTCTGTGAACTGTCTTAAAAAAGTTTCTTTCATTGTTACCTTATTTCTCGTTTTCCTGGGCGTCATTCTCATTACCCTTCTAAGCTTTTCTGGTATTTCTAATGTTCTCAGATAGCATTCTTCGTTTACGGAGTCATATATAAGTATATGTAATCCTAAGTTAGCTATATTTTGAATTAGTTTTAACGTACTTCTTCATGGTTCTTCATGGTCTACTATTCTTCGTAGTCTAAAACCCCCCTACTATTCTCCGATCACTTTGTTATAATTTATCATAATATGTACATTAATCGTTTCCTAATAATTTTTGCAAGTGTTTTGTAGACTACTTATAATAGGGGTAGTGTTTAAATCTCTTTAGCTTTCGCACACCGTTTTGTCACCTTTTGATAGATAAAGCAAAGAAGAGCGCTACTCCAGTATATTCTTACGATACTAATTATTGACATTACCTTTCCCACAAACTTTTGACGTAAAAACAATATTTTAAATTCTAACATTTTCTTATCAAATGTACGCTATTTCATCTGTGTCACACAATGCGCTTCTATATAGCTCAATTCTCTCCCATTGCTCTATGACCGACTCTATTGCTCCATCGGCGTGGTTATTCAATCCATCCACACCACACTGCTGTTCCGTCGTACTCGTACGTCTTACATAAATTGGGGTAGGCCATGGAAATTGGTTAGCTGACTGCCGCTATACTCGACAAATTACCCGCACTGAGCAAACACTTACGTAGACATTATTGTGAAATATTCCTCGCGATCACGTTACGTCATGGGGACGTATACGAGTGTATACTAAAAATATCAAGGGCTGGGAGAATGATCGAAATGGAACAGAAAGGGTCTGAGTAGGGGAAAACGGGGTGTTGGTATTCTGTTTTGGGTTTGTTTATCACGACAGGACCGGGATATGAGCTGTATATTAAACAGTAATTTAAATCTAAGCATGAATATGATACATGATGAACATGATGGTGAATAGATAAATATAAAATATATTAAATGTATTGAATTTTTTATTTTAATACCATTAAAAATTATATTAAAAACAAAACTTTTATTGAGACCAATTTTCCGGTAACGCCTTCGTCGTTTTCACAATTACAAACCAAACGAATTCTGGAAACAAAGAAGGCCAAGAGAGATCTATAAATTGCATCTCACTTCCTGCCTGTCCAGCGTGGCAAAATTCCAACGAAAACTTGGTCACGCATACTCATTTGGGATTAAAACTTCTTCTTTTTCTTTTACTTCTTGGAAATCTTTCCTTCTTCTTCTTCTTCTTCTTCTTCTTCTTGTTCTTCTTCTTCTTCTTTTTGTATAGACATGACTCTGTCTGTTTTTTCAATGTGGCTCTATTAAGTTGTCGTTCCATCGTTTTCGTGGTCTTCCCACTGATCGTCTTTCTATTGGGAAACCGTCTCTCGCTGTCCTGACTACCCTATTTGTTGTCATTCGGCTTATGTGGTCATTCCATTCTATTCTTCTGTTTCTTACCCAGTTATTTATCTTATCCACCTTGCATCTCTGTTGTATATCTGTACTTCTAGCTCTGTCCCATAGAGTCTTACCATCGATTTTTCGAAGGGTTTTCATATCCGCTGTTTCGAGCCATCTTTTTGTCCTCTCTGTTTCGGGTTGTGTTTCTGCCGCGTATGTCATTATTGGTCGGATGACTGTTTTGTAAATTCTGCCTTTCATTTCTTTTCCGATATTTTTATTTCTCCATATTGTGTCATTCAGGCAACCTGCGGCTCTGTTTGCTCTATTCACTTGATCTTCCACTTCTGTTTCGAGCCTTCCGTAGCTAGATGGTGTGATGCCTAGGTATTTAAACTCCATCTTCTTCTTCTTCTTCTTCTTCTTCTTCTTCATGTACCATGTCCTTTCAGAACGTTGGTTACCATCATAGCTATCCTAATTTTATTCACTGCCACCCTAAATAGCATGCTTGTATCAACACCATACCAATCTCGCAAGTTCTTCAACCATGAGGTTCTTCTTCGTCCTGGACCGCGTTTGCCTGCTATTTTTCCTTGCATAATATTTTGTAGCAACCTATATTTGGGACCTCTCATTACATGTCCGAAGTACTCCAGCTTTCTCTGCTTGATGCTTTTTATGATTTCAGCAGTCTTGCTGACACGTTCTAGTATTGTGGAGTCTCGAATCTTCTCCACCCAGGAAACTTTTAAAATTCTTCTATGGCACCACATTTCGAAAGCCTCAAGGCGATTTATATCGATTTTATTCACAGTCCAGTACTCGACACCATAAAGTAAGACCGAGAACACGTAGCAGCGAAGTACGCGGATCCTCAATGCCAATTTTAGGTCTCTGTTGCATGACACCTTGGACATTATGGACATCCTTCTAAAGGCGCCTCTAGCCTGCTCTATCCTAGATCTAATTTCGCCGTGCCTTTCTGCGTTATAATTTAGTTGCTGTCCAAGGTAAACGATTTTATCAACTTGCTCAAGTTTGGTATTATTTACATATATAGACGGTTTTATATGCTGCTGTTTACTTATTACGAGTATTTTGGTTTTCCGTATGTTTAGATCCAGACCTGCCTCCCTACAACTCTCAACGACACTATCATCAAGTAGTGTTTGCAGATCTTCTTGACTAGAAGCTAGGAGTACTGTATCGTCCGAATATCGCAAATTATTGATGACTTCACCGCTCACAAGTATTCCTTCTTGTTTTTCAGAAAGAGCTTTTCTGAAAATTCTTTGGGAGTAAACGTTGAAAAGCAGTGGTGACAAGAGGCATCCCTGCCGTACTCCTCTTTTAATATTAAGAGCCTGTGATTCCACACCATCTACTAAAACTGATGTTGTTTGATTCCAATGTCTCCATCACTTGTGCTATTATCTGACTTTCCAGATCCAATTTACATCTTATTGGATCTGCTGTTATAACCATGCATTTTGTCTTTTTTGATGAAATTAACATGTTAAATTTTCTGGCGACTATGTTGAGTTGGTGCAGCATACGTTGTAAATCATCTTCACTTTGTGAGATTAGTATTGCATCGTCTACATAGCAGATTATTTTAAGTTGTTTTTCTCCCATTTGGTATCCTTTTTTAGTTCTTACTTTTTTTATTATTTCGTCCATGATCAGGTTGAACAATAAAGGACTCAAGTAATCTCCCTGTCTTATATCATTACCGGCTTCAATTGGGTCAGTTAGTTCATCTTCCACTTTTACTTTTATTGTGTTGTTCTGATAGATGTTTTCTATTGTTTTAATTATTCCCAGAGGTACCTCTCTCGAGTATAACAAGTGGATAACGTCCTTTAATGTGACCCTTCTTAAAGTCCACGAAACATAAATATGCCGAAGTAAGTTATCAATCGAAGTAGCACAGAAAACGACAATAAATATCGTCTCCATACCACCAGATTGACAACAGGTGTAATACTTTCTTTGGTTACACCTCCTGAGATTTTCAAAATTTATAAATCATACAGGATGCCGAGGAAATTAAGATGAGAGAATTTTAAATAATTCACAGCTCATCTGCTCAGCGTGGTAAAAACTCCAACAAGAAAGATTCCTTAATACTCAAACAAAAGAGTAAATGAATTAAAAATGTATAAATGGCCCTAGTTCATCCGTGACATTTCTTTCTTTGCAATTCGGAAAGGCCCAAAGTATGGTACGTGGAAGAATCTGAGAGAGGAGGATATGGGACTACTGATGAGGGGGAAACAACCCCCGAAACCGGTATAGACTCTTCCTGCACTCTCAGATTTGACCATAGTATTATGCAGCTGCTAAATTTTCGTGTTGCAAAGAAGTTGAGAATGTTTATACATAAATATGCCGGTTTGTTGTATTCCAACGATTTCTCTTGAACTTGCCTCATTATAAATATAGCGTTAGTGCATGACCTTCCCGACCTAAAACCTTGTTGTTCTTCTGCGAATGTTATAATTTCCGCAGAAAGTGTTCTATTTTGTTTACAACGAATTTGGCGCTTCGAAATCTTCTTCTATTCAATTATTGCCCTCTAACTCCGAAGATTTTAACATTAAACCAAAAACACTCAAATAGATATTCTAGATAGATATCTCTCACACTCATATATATATTTTTCCGATTTCCTTCGACGAAAATTTTTCTCGGAAAATCAGAGTTTTCTCTTTTTCTTTTAGAGCAAGTTTCTCCATTTTTTCTCTCCATCCGAAGTACCTTGAGTAGAGCTACCTAAATAACGCATTGCTGAATACCAAGATGCTTTAGTATAGATTTGTTATAATAAATTAATTTAATTATTTATTATATTTTTTTAATTTGTTTAAATGATTATACAGCTTTCAAATGAGAATATTTGTATTTTGAACATTGAACACGTGGGGTAAGTTTTTTCTAAAAAAAGTCTACAACTGGAAATATGTAATATGTAGTTTTATTTTGTTATAAATAAATTTATTTATTATAACAAAACTGAAGCCTCTTTGGCATTTAATAATGCGTTACTTAGGTTATTACGAGTTACTTACGGATTAAAAAAATTAAGAAAATTGCTTTATGGGTAGCCGATAAAATACATTTTTAACGTATACTGATTTTGAACTTTGAAATTCTATTTTCTTCAACCTAGTTTTCGATTGGGATTTTGGTGTTTTTGGTATTTTTCACGCATAATAGCGATCGTTTTTATTATTATAATAAATATGTTATGAGTCTCTTAAAGATATGAAAATTTGTATGTACAAGGACGACTGGAATAGAAAGGTAGTGGTTCAAAGATTACCCTCCTATTGTTTATAACATTGTCGCAAATACCGGTCAACTTTAACCGGTTATATCTCAGGAGCCACTTCTCACAATCCAATTTTTTTTTCGAAGAACTGTCCTGCCGCGTCTTTTCCAATACCATTTTCTTAATTTAATGTAATCTAATAGTTACCGAGACATTCTATTTGTTTATAAGCCAAAAAATTTTTTATAAGTTTCAAATATTCCTGAGGCCGCTCAAATAGTACAATTTCAATTCTGTTAAGTACGTTATGGTCTAAGAGCTAGTGAACCATCCGACTAACGGTCTTCCTGAAAGGCTAGAAATTTGTATAGTGATAATTCATAGCACACCAAGGCTAAAAACCATGACCTGGCAGGCATCAGCCCTGCACATGTATCTACCAGGTGAATCGAAAAGTGCATAGTGTAGGGGAAAAATAAACTTTCTCCTGTAAAGTTTAAATTTAAGTACATATGTGTTTGAGTAAGTCATTTAGAAGAAATGTGTACCGGGTGTCCCAATAAGAATGGCGCTCGGCCATATATCAGGAACCGTTTATAGTACAGCTTTGGGAAAAAATTTTTATAACAAAAGTTGCCTCGAGAAAAGCCTGGAAATTATTTTCATATTTGTAAGTCCACCGCTAGAGGGCGTAATTGAATATCAAAAATTTAAAAATCAAAATTTTACAAAATTTACGTAATGAAAGGGCACTGAAAATCCGATCATCGTATTCTTTGCAAAATTCTGCGAATATTTGATTTCACAAGTGTAACTCTACCTTTGCAAATAAGAGGTGGGGGTGAGTGGGAACCTTGTTATGAAAAATGGCTGTAAGTCCGGTTCTGCTTAATCGATTTTTGCAAACTTGGTCTCGTTGAAAACAGATCTTTTTCGTTAATGTAAAAGTTATAATTACGAAATAGCCTAGTAAGTAATATGCCAGCTAGGGGGCGCTATTTTATGTTTTTCAGAAATCTAGTTTTCTTTGGAAAATATTAAATACAAGTATGCACTTTTAACCCTGTATTACAAAATAACCTTTCAAATAAGCTATCACGCGACCCCTACTCCAATTAAAAAAAATCATCGATAACGTCATCACGCCCAGATGTATGACGTCACTAGTATTATATACATGCCAAAAAGTCAAAATTTAAAAATAAAAATCGACCTGTCTGAGGATTTCTCTTCAAATTTGCCCATTCTCGAGATAATGAATTTATGCAAACTCAGACGTCCTCACTTATACTACAGTGTCGCGCCCTCTTGATTAGCAATTAAAAAACAAAGGGGTTTTCGATATTGTAATGCAAAATACTCTTCGGGATTTCATCAATCGATGTTTAAAGATATCTACCTACCTTGACAACATTGAAATTTTCAGTTTTTCACATAGTTTTTGAGTTAAAAATGGCCGATTTCGCAATTTTTAAATTTTTAATCGCTTATATGTCAAAAACTATTAACCTAAGAGAAAAGTCACTGAAGACTTTCTTTGTTTGTAATGATTCAAAAAACATGAAAAAACTTTGTTCGATGCAAAAAAAATTATTTTAGGAAAAAACCCTAATCTTGCTCCTCGTCTGGCAAGGTCTTATGCTGTTCAGAATCGCCTGTCATTGTACACATTTCTTCTAAATAACTTACTCAAACACATACTTAAATTTAAACTTTACAGGAGAAAGTTTATTTTCCCCTAAACTATGCACTTTTCGATTCACCTGGTAGACACACGGGCTAATGCCTGCCAGGTCATGGTTTTTAGCCTTGGTGTGCTATGAATTATCACTATACAAATTTCTAGCCTTACAGGAAGACCGTTAGTCGGAGCGTTCACTAGCTCTTAGACTATTAGATATGTATTGATGTGATCTTGATTATTGATATGAGATAATATTTTTGATGTCATTTAATTTAATCAATGCATTAATAATAATCTAATTAATTTACCAGATCACATATCAATATGTTTTCAATCTCAGGGCTTTTTATAAAATTAATTACTTACATACGTGGCTTCTAAGTATTTCTCAATGGTTCCTAATCGGGATAGGAAAGAAAAGAGTAAAATAATAACACATATGGGTTACAATTGTAATCAAAATATTGTTTATTTTATTTAAATGGCAATCACTGCTTAATATTTGCTATATCTTATTATTCTTAAACATAACATTTACACATGGGAATCTTATTTCCTTTTGGTTTCCAATTGAAAGTTTTCATTAACATTTAACTATTATGATTTATTAGCAACAATTCTATTTAAGTTTGATGAAGCTTTTCTGATATTATTGATTATGTTTCTTCAATTTTAAATGTGGTATTTAATACGAAAAACCCATACATTCATGTCCAAACAAATGAGACTGACCTTTTTCTGGTGAACTGAGAATGTCTTCACACAAGACCCGTTTCCTGCTATCCTTGGCTGCAATCAAAACCTCGTCCTGGCTTCCAGTAATGTTCTCCTCTGAAACTAGCTCGTATATCTCTCGTTTCCTGCTTGTGTCGTGATGCTGTGTTCTACCTTTTTCGAAACTGCAATCAGCTCCCGGGAACTCTTGGCTCAAGGAGGTTCTTTTACTCTCAACCTGGCCTACCTCTCGTTCCACGATAGATACTCCACACTCACGGAACTACACCGGCTTTCTCACTCTCCGTACACTACCGTCTACTTCTGGACTTCACTTCTCGACCGCTCAAAACATTCTGATCTCTCTTTGTCATTCATTCCCCTACTTTCTAAATATCCCTTCCAGATTCACAAATCAAACTTCCACCACCAACTCTCATTCGCAGTATTCCTCAAAACCAATTTTTAATCTTTCTAAATATGCTTAATGGATTTCAAAAGAAAAATAGTTAATTCCCATTCTAAAATTACTTTCTACTAATTACAAAATTTAATGATCTATTATCTACTTCAACTGAGTCTTATTTAGCATAAGCTAATGATCGAACCTTCCGCGAACTACGATAATGACCTATTATCGATTTCACTTGAGTTTTATTTAGCATAGGCTAATGATCGAACCTTCCGCGAACAACGATAATGGTACGCCATTCACTTTGTTTATTCTAAGCGCATTTTCCCGAGTTTCGTTTAATCACTTCTTAAAATTAAATATAACAATTTGTTGTATACAGGTTGTTCTAAATTTATATGCCCGTGGTTGAGAAAATTGAAAATATTTTATATTAAATTGAATTCTGTTTATAATTATCAAAATTTAATTTTCATATCAAATAGAAATATAACAGTATAGTGCCTTTTTATACTTAATTTTTATATATTTAATTGTTGCTAAACTATTTGTCAGATTGTCGCCGGGTTCCATAAATATAATCTACTGCAACAAAGCTTTTTGTCACCAAGCTATTTAATTGTTAATCAATAATTACTCTCCTAAAATTTGAGTTGAAAGTTAAAGGTTTTGTTGGGTAAACCCGTATTTTCCGAGGAAAATTTCTTCCGTTTGAAAACGGATAGACAGACGCAACTGTTTGAAAAAATAAATGTTTTTTAAGAATATGTCACACAAAGTTGCCTGCTAGAATAATAAAATGTTACAGGCTATAAATAATTACAAAAATACGTTATTTTCCGATATATATTTTTTACGTTTTCAATGAGCTTTGAATAATATATTCCAATCTGCTAACAATGGGTTAAGTTACCATCTCTATTCTTAAAAATCGGAGTAAATCATCTTCCATTGCTTTTCTGAGCGGAGATAGACTTCAATAAATAAAAGGAAAAAAGTGTAATAGCCCGTCCCTGCAACCATTCTCCCTCACACATATCCCCATAAGTGTCAAATGTGGTTATTTTTCCACTCACACACAGGTCTCGTGTCTGAGCTAGCGTGTTATCATCGTGCTCGTAGCTGTTCCGAACTGCTCCGGTGTACACTGGAGCCGGTGTTTATTAAATTTATACCCATTCTTTGGGTGTTTTTCAACGAAATTTAGAAACCACAGATTTGGAATTATGTAAAAGAGGGTAAATAGGGTGCAGGGGTGAGGATTACACAAACGAGGGACATCATTCTTCTGCGCGGGTCGTTTCTGGGCTTTATGAAAAAGTTTATTGCTCAGAAGTATTTTTATGGTTTGGCAGTTGTTTCTGATTTTTTTAACATGATTTGTCTCTGCAGCTTTATAAATAAGCCATACAGTATTTTACAAACGTTTTATGAAAAAATATATATAAATATATATATTATGTAGTATAAGCAATATGAACTGACTGCACCGGTTTCAGACTTAATGGTGGTTTTGAACTAAGTAGGACTCCGTACGGGGAAGTTCTAGTTTGGCCTAGGCCAAACTGATCATTTTCCAATTACAGAGTATTTTATTCAGTTTATATATTTACTTTGGCTTTGTAGGTAGACTATAAGGTTTATACTAGGCCGTACTATTAGTGGGTCCTGCAGTATCCGTATTTATATCAGGATAAACTAGTGTTTATCCTATCGCGTTTAGAGCAAACTAGTTTGTTCTAGGCCAAACTAGTTTATCCTAACGCATTAAGGACAAACTAGTTTGGCCTAGACCGAACTAGTAGTTTTTACGTCAACGTCAACCTTTTTGACAAGTAACCATAGGCGGCAGTTTGAAATTTTATTAAGTATTTATTTAAGTATTTATTTTATTTATTCATCAAAATGAGCTTACACTCAAACAAAACTAGTATGATTGAATAGGTATTTTCAATACCTTTCAAACGAGGTATCACTTGCCATAAGGTCCCATTTAAAATTATCTGTCACAGTGGCGCTGTAAAGTCATATGTTACTATTATCCTACGCCCGTTTATTTCCTCCCTCCCCAAATTTCACTATTATAAGTATAACCGTTCAAAAGATACGAGGGGAGGACTTTTGACTAGCACTGTATAGTACGATAGTACTTAAGATAAGGTATGTATGTTCAGATTTTATAGCGTTTTACACCTTCTGGTATCAATGAGTGAGCGTTCCTCGAACCATGAGATTCCATGCCTCATTGTACTACTCATTCAGCGACTGAGTTTATTGACTCTCAAATTTCAATTTAAAGATCCATGTTTGATTTTCTAATAATAAGCTCGAAAGAATTATTGATAAATGGCTCGAACCAAGTATTCATTTGAACTACTCACAACTGAGTGAGTCGTCCAGCTGGCTTAGATATTATTCCTATAATATTATAAAATAAGTTATAAGCATACAGTGATTAGCGCGTTGATAACCGACAAAATAACGCAAAGATGGACAACAGAATGCGTTGTGAAATAGAAAGAGATGAAAGTATAGAGGTGGGAAATTATCGGTAGAAACCTATAAAACATAACCACTTACAATAGTTTACCACCTTTAGACGTTATTTTTTTTTCGTTTCGACTGACACAAATAAACGTCAAAATATGACAAGGTAGTAGCTGGATATTTTTTTCCTGAGGGAATGGGAAAACTGTGTCTGTATATTTTTTAAATTTTGTGTAAAATAAAAGTATTTTAAAAATTAATTATTAACCCATTAATCCAAATCTTTATTTTTGATTTATTTATGGACATCCTTGCTTCCAACCTCATCCATTCTATTCGTTCTAACAGCTCCGTCAAAATTATTTGAAATTAAAAAAATTTAATGTCAAGTTAACGTCATACGTATTATAACTAAAGTCAGCTATGGTGTATTATACGAATATACGACTGTTTTGGACTTTTGTATTATCGCGACAATGAATATTTTAGTGTGCAACATAAGAAGTACGAAAGTATTTTGCTCTAATAATTACTCCAATAAACAACAACATAATTTGCAATTTACTTTCGTTATTCATATTTTGCACAGTAAAATATTCGTTGTCGCGATAATCCAAGAGGGTCGTATATTCGTGGAATGGGGATAGCTCTTAGCTAACGTCTAAATGTGGGAAACTATCGTAAGCGGTAATGTTTTATCGGTTAATATCGATAATTTCCCACCTACTGTTTTCATCTCTTTTTATTTCGCAACGCAATATCTTGTCCAGTTAAAACTTAAGTTATGAGATAAAAGAGATGAAACGAAGTGGAAAACTTAGCGATAGAAACCTATAAAGTTATATTATATTGATTAACTAGTTTTGATGGGAAATAAGCCACAATTTTGCTAAAAAAATTATTTTATTAACGTTTCGACGCCGACGTCCAAATCAGATGCCGTTGTCAAAATACAAAAAATATTAAATGAATTAAACAAAACTATTGTTGCTTAGTAAAAAATTCTTCTAATAATTTATTTAATCTGACTCATTTATACTCAACAAAACTAGTTAATTACAAAAATGCCACAAGAAAATATCTTTAGAACATTATATTGATTGTTTCCCACCTTTAGACGTATCAGACGAGTATGTCAACTAAAACTGGCACTATCACAGTGGTAGTTGTCAAACTTGTCCGATACGTCTAAAGGTGGGAAACAATCAATATAATGTAAATTTATATGTTTCTATCGCTAAATTTCCCACCTTTACTGGTTTCCTCTCTTTTTATCTCACAACTTAATATGTTTATCATCTTTTGCGTTATTTTGCCAGTTATTGGCGCTTCATCACTGTATTTACAATACAAAAGAAATATACAGTAGTTATAAACATAAATGTTTTATCACATAGCCTTAAGACTTAAAGTGTCTGTAATTAAATCTAATCAAAGGGTTTTTATTTTTATTTTGTTGTAAAGTAAGTCATATCCTGTAACAATTATGTTTGCACCCGGAAGCACTTGTTAGTTACCGACACCAAAAAACAACAACCAGTTTAAACGGGTAAGTTACACTGGACGTACAGTATAACCTCTAGCTACATAGCGTCATCTCTTACAGCAGTATTTTACCTTTATGCCAAAGTTCGCCTGAAAGTTCCATAAGCATTCAAAACTACAGAACGGTCCTCAAGGCTGTGTACAACAAAACTCGCAGGCAAACCAAAATCTGTTTCTCAGCAGCTAGTAATTAGTGAACTTTAAACCGCCAAACAAGCTCAACAAAATCAATTTTCGACCCCTTGACTCACCTCGCGTTTCCCTCTAACTGGGAAACTATTAATATTTGCAGTCAAGCGCAGTGTTAACAATGTCTATTATATTGTAAGTCTAACTAATATGGAAAACGGTCCTTTAATGTGGCAGGGATTACTTCAACTAAACTTTTGACGTCTCGTTGTGCTCGGTAATGTCACAAACTAATAGAAATTTGATATCGATTTGGTAACATTCATAAGGTATTAAAATTATTAACTGTTAAAATATATAATGTCCGACTGATATATTGTTTGACCAATAATGACATGATTTCGAAGTCAGTTAAGTATGGTATAATGCCCTAGGGCGTTATTTTGAAAAATAACGCCCTAGGGCATTAAATTTAAATAACTAGTTAAATGCTGTCAAGTTGACAAATAACAACCTTAGTAAAGTGGTAAAACTATGGTTACCACAATTACGTTACGACTATTGCTGGTAAATGTACTTATTTGAAAACTAATTAATTCAAATTTCATTCAAATTTTTTGCATACAAACAATAATTTAGTCAAACATTAAACGTTGAAGGTACCACTGGTATTATAGGTAATAACGCTTTCGGTCAACGTATATCCCTTGGGCCAAAGGCTCTCGGTATATACACCATTGACCTCAAGTGTTATTATCCTTATAATACCCTTGGTACCTTAATGACTATTTAATGGTGTAATTTTTTCTAATTACACTGTTACTATGCTTTATTTTTAAACCAGGAGGAGTAAACTAAAAAGACAGATTCACACCCATAAAAGTCACTAGAAAAGTTACCTGTTATGAAAGGAAAAATGTCGTCAACTATGTATTGTGCAATAAAATATTATGTAACATTTTTTTCGACTATACTAAACAGTTAGTTAAGAGACGAATCTATTTATGGGATGGGCAGATGAATTTTGGATTTTTTCTCATGTATTTAGTAAAATTTTGGTGATACAAGAAAAATTATTGATGCAGCACGGGATAAAGATGAGGCCGGGTGACTAACCGAGATGCCGAAATAAAAATATTTATATTCATTATTCTTTATAAATTAAAATGTACCTATTTAGACAAATTCTCGCGTCCAAATAGGACTTGCTGGTATGTGGCCCGTTGGTTCATTAACAACTGATTTGTAGGCCATGGCGAAGAATGGAAGGTCCTGGTCTCAGTCTCGCTGGTTACTGGACATCATCTTTGTCAAATACTTCCCTACTGTCTTATTCATTCGCTCACCATTCCATCCGATGGTGGGTGATATGCTGTAGTTCTTGTCTTCTTCGTGCCTAGCCTATCACATATTCCCTGAAATAGATCACTCTCGAATATGGAATAGGCAATATCCAAAGCTATTCTTTCAAACGGACTTCCAACATTGTACTGTCACATAGGAGCCTTTATTTTCCGGTAAGTTTCGTTACTAGTAGCACAGGTAGTACATTTCTTACACCAGTCCTTTATATCGTCGGAACTATTCATCCAATAAATCCGTTCCTGAATTCTCTGAAGGGTTTTCTTTAAATCAAAATGCCCTCCTGATGCACTCTCGTGTACCTGACGAAGGACTTCGGCAATTCTTCGGCTCTTTAGAATCACCGACCATGTTCTCCTCGCTGAACCATCATCACTTTTCAGTACTCGTTTAAACAAACTATCTTCCATAATAAAGGAGTCCCACTGGGCCCAATACGTCACTACTGAGCCTAAGTTTGATATTTCTTGCCAAAATGGTCTACGATTTTCCTCTTTCAATTTTCGAATCTTCTGTAACACTGGATCTTTTTCTTATTCTTTCCTAATCTTAGTAGGCGTCCATTCGTCGTTTACCACTGTTGTTCTTAGTACTGCTGCTTCCTTTGATTCTGTTTTGCAGTGGCAACACTCTGCTGGGCATGGCCTTGTAGAAAGAGAATCTTCGTTCCTGTGGCTAACTTAGGCCCGATTCTAGATCTTGAAATCTTATTCTTAAAGTCGTTCAATCCATCTGGCTATCTGATCCTCTGGATTCTTAAACTGCATTAACCACTTAAGGTCTTAATTTAATGAGACATTCATTGAATAATTGTAATATTATACAGGGTGTCCCGAAAAGATTGGTCATAAATTATACCACACATTCTGGGATCAAAAATAGTTCGATTGAACCTAACTTACCATAGTACAAATACTGTGCTCATAAAAAAAGTTACAGCCCTTTGAAGTTACAAAATACAAATCGATATTTTTCAATATATTGAAAACTATTAGAGATTTTTTATTGAAAATGGACATGTATCATTCTTATGGCAGAAACATCTTAAAACAAAATTATAATGAAATTTGTCCACCCCATAAAAATTCTATGGGGTTTTTGTTCCCTTAACCCCCCCCCCCCCCCCAAACTTTTGTTTACGTTCCAATGAATTCATTGTTGTGGTACCATTAGTTAAACACAACGTTTTTAAAACTTTTTTGTCTCTTAGTATTTTTTTCGATAAGCCAGTTTTTATCGAGATGCGGCTTCTTTTTTAATATATTAACATAAAAATTTTATGGGGGGTTTTGTTCCCTTAAACCCCTCAAATGTTTGTGTACGTTTCGATTAAACTATTATTGTGGTACTTTTAGTTAAACACAATGTTTTTAAAACTTCTTTGCCTCTTAGTCTTTTTTTGACAAGTCATATTTTATCGAGATGTGGCTTCTTTTTCAAAATATACCTAAAAATGTAAATTATAAATAAAGGACCCAGCACAAACCTTATGGAAAATAGGTCCGAGTGGATTTCGTTCATACTTTGGGAAAATACCCTTTGAAGCATCCTGATAAAAAGTTCTCATGGGCACAACTCAATCGTATGAAGGATTTTCAAGATATAGAGGCCCAAACTCGGAAAATTATAAGATTTACGGGGTATTCCAATTCCGTGAGTTACTGGTTATTTCTCAACATGTAGAAGTTTGGATCAAGGAAAAGTACTAGTAGTCTAGGATTTTTTCCTGGCTATCCAATGGCGACCTTTACTTTGACCTTGACCTTCAACGGACGTCATCTTTTAGAGTTTCGAGGGTTTTAGGCATTAAATTGATATAAACAGATTACTCATGGGTTTTTGGGATCGCAAAACACGTATATGCCATAAGAATTGACCTCCGGATGACGTGGTGGCCAGGGCCACTGCAAGAGACGTCATCTTCTAGAGTTTCGATGGTTTTTGGCATTTAATTGATGCAAATGAATTACTGGAGGGTTTTTTGAGGTCGCTATACACGAATATGCCACCAGAACCGACTCCCGGAGCACCTGGTTTCCAAGGTCAATGAAGGGGGCTCCTGGAGTTTCGAGGGTCTTTGGTACTATTGATGCAAACGAATTTCTCATAGCTTTTTGGAGTTGCTGAACACGAATACCCCATCAGAACAGACATCGGAGTACCTGTTGCCTAAGGCACGTCACGCTTTGGAAATTCGAGAGCTTTCGGTACTAAATTAATGTAAACTGATTACTCACAGGTTTTGGGGCTGCAGAACGTGAATACGCCATCAGATCCGACCCACGGAGCACCTGGTGCCTAAGGCAGGTCTTCTTCTGGAGTTTCGACAGTATGCATGTTCGGTAGTATGCATGTATGCATGTTCGGCAACCCCAAAAACCTAAGAGTAATCCATTTGACTCCTCCGAAACTCCAGAAGATAACCTGTCTTTGGCACCAGGTGCTCCTGTGTCTGTGCTGATCACGTATTCGTGTTCAGCAACCCCAAAAACCTATAACTAATCCGTTTGCATTATTGTAGTACCAAAGACCCTCGAAACTCCAGGAGCGCCTTCCATTGATCTTGGAAATCGGGTGCTCCGGGAGTCGGTTCTGGTGGCATATTCGTGTATAGCGACCTCAAAAAACCCTCCAGTAATTCATTTGCATCAATTAAATGCCGAAAACCATCGAAACTCTAGAAGATGACGTCCCTTGCAGAGGCCCTGGCTACCAAGTCATCCGGAGGGCAATTCTGATGGCATATTCGCGTTTAGCGATCCCAAAAACCCATGAGTAATCTGTTTATATCAATTGAATGCCGAAAACCCTCGAAACTCTAGAAGATGACGTCCGTTGAAGGTCAAGGTCAAAGTAAAGGTCGCCATTGGATAGCCAGGAAAAAATCCTAGACCACTGGTACTTGATCCAAACTTCTACATGTTGCCAAATAACCAGTAACTCACGGAATTGGAATACCCCGTAAATCTTATAATTTTCCGAGTTTGGGCCTCTATATCTTGAAAATCCTTCATACGATTGAGTTGTGCCCATGAGAACTTTTTATCAGGATGCTTCAAAGAGTATTTTCCCAAAGTATGAACAAAATCCACTGGGACCTATTTTCCATAAGGTTTGTGCGGGGTCCTTTTCAGATTAATAACAGGTCTTTATAACCGTACTTAACTATATACAAATATGTGGTGGATTCGACAAATATTCAAAATATCTCGATAAAAACTGGCTAATCGAAAAATTACTAAGAGGAAAAAAAGTTTTAAAAACATTGTGTTTAACTAATGGTGCCACAATAATAATTTAATTGGAACGTACACAAAAGTTTGGAGGGGGGGGGGGTTTAAGATGTTGCTGCCATAAGAATACCACATGTCCATTTTCAATAAAAAATCTCTAAGAATTTTCGATATATGAAAAAAAAAATCGATTTTCATTTTGTAACTTCAAAGGGTTGTAACTTTTTTTGTGTGCACTATTGTATGTAGGTAAGTGAGGTTAAATCAACCTATTTTTGACCCCAGAATCTGTGGTATAATTGATGACCAATCTTTTCGGGACACTCTGTATAAAGAAAACTATTAGTACAGTCAGAATTCATAAAAACTCAAAAAATATTTATAGACAATTACACAGGGTGTTTCATTAATAATTGTCCATATAGTAACTGGAGAAACCTTATCACAAAATACGAAGATTTAACCTAAAACACTTAAATAAAATGTGGTTCCTTACTGAGTTACAGGGTGTTTTATCTAAAAATTTAAAAACTATTTTTGCTCAGCATTTTAAAACTATTCGACGTATCCTTTTCATACTTGGCAGAAAGTGCGACTACTAGACACTCTACTAAACTATGATAAACAAACGTTTCTAGCTACTACCAGAGGCGTACGACAGGGGATGGTGAATGGTTGACCCTTCCCAAATTCTACGCCACTGGAGGAATTACTATTTTAGTGCCATTTTTAGATTTTACATTACTTTCTACATAAATAATATGCTCTACATTGGTAACGATAAAGTCATTAGTTTTCGAGATATTTGAAGTTCAATATGAAAAGGCACAGTTATTTTGATTAATTTATGATATTATGATTCATATGATTAAAATTTAAAAATTATTTGTACACCCAGTACTTTAAAACTACTTGGCGTATCCTTCTCATAATATCAAATTAAGATAAATAAACGTTTCTAGCTACTACCAGAGGCGTACGACAGGGGATAGTGGCTGGTTGACCCTTCCCAAATTCTACGCCACTGACGAAATTGTTATTGTAGTGTAATTTTTTGATTTTGCAATAGTTTTTATGTAAATAATATACTCTTCATTCGTAACGATAAAATGATTAGTTTTAGAGATATTTGAAATTAAAAATGAAGCGACGCAATACACTGATCAAAATAACCGTGTCGTTTCATTTTTAACTTCAAATATCTCGAAAACTAATGACTTTATCGTTACGAATTAAGAGTATATTATTTTCATAGAAAGTATTGGAGAATCCAAAAATTGAACTAAAATAGCAATTTCGCCAGTGGCGTAGAATTTGGAAAGGGTCAACCATTCACTTTCCCCCGTCGTACGCCTCTGGTAATAGCCATAAACGTTTGTTTAACATAATTTAGTAGCCTGTACAGTGCCCATACTTTCTGCCACGTATGAAAAGGATATGTCGAATAGTTTTAAAACGCTGAGCAAAAATAGTTTTTAAATTTTTAGATAAAACACTCTGTAACTCAGTAAAGAAACGCATTTTATTTAAGTGTTTTAGGTTAAATCTTCGTATTTCCTGTCAAGGTTTCTCCAGTTACTATATGGACAATTATTAATGAAACACCCTGTATGCCTATATAAATATATTTCTCTAGATTATTTTATTGTAAATATTGTTTCGATTCGCGATGTATCCAACTGTTCCAATTTAATTAGTGTGATCAAATGTCGCCATTGTGATTTTCTAAAAAAAAAAAAAATTCTATTTACTGGTTCCTTCGTCGCTCGAACTTCAAATGCTCTCGTTATGCCATTCCATATGTTGCATCACTTGTAATAGTAGGGGAGCAAAGTATGCTAAATTTGCAGTTACTCGAGCGTGAGCGTTATGGGGACCTATTGGTTTGTGAAGAGTAGGCCCTAAAACCAAAAAAAGGTAAGTTTTCCCTAAAGTGGGGACATTTTTTAATTCAATTTTCCATTTCCAACAATCGTTATTTCTGATTATAACGCCATCTATCCATAATTCGAAACAATTTCGCGAATAAAAGTTCATTTTTTAAACTTCAAGAATTAAAATATGCAATAAAAATTAAGGCTACGATTTAATAGTCAAAGAGCTAGTGAACCCTCCGACTAATGGTCGCCCTGTAAGGCTAGAAATTTGTCTAGTGATAATTCATAGCACACCAAGGCTAAAAACCATGACCTGGCAGGCATCAGCCGTGCACGTGTATCTACCAGGTGAATTGAAAAGTGCATAGTTTAGGGGTAAAATAAACTTTCTCCTGTAAGGTTTAAATTTAAGTATGTGTTTGAGTAAGTCATTTAGAAGAAATGTGTACAATGACAGATAAGACCTTGCCAGGCGAGGGGAAAGATTAGGGGTTTTTCCTAAAATTATTTTTTTGCATCGAACAAATTTTTTTTAGGTTTTTTGAATCATTCCAAACAGAAAAGGTCTTTAGTGATTTTTCTCTTAAGTTAATAGTTTTTGTTATACAAGCGATTGAAAATGTTTGAAAATTTCGAAATCGGCCATTTTTAACCCTAAATCGGACATTTATCTAAAAATTTCAAAGTTGCCAAGGTAGGTAGATATTCTTTAAACATTGACTGATACAATTCCAAAGAGTTTTTTGCAATACAATATCGGAAACCCCTTTGTTTTTTAATTGCTAATCAAGCGGGCGCGACACTGTAGTATAAGTGAGGACGTTTGAGTTGGCATAAATTCATTATCTCGAGAACGGGCAAATTTCAAGAGAAATCCTCAGACAGGTCGATTTTTATTTTTAAATTAGGACTTTTTAGCATAATATATAATACTAGTGACGTCTTCCATCTGAGCGTGATGACGTAGTCGATGATTTTTTTTAAATGAGGGTAGGGGTTGTGTGATAGCTCATTTGAAAGGTTATTTAATTCTATATTTACTAATATAAACATTTACATAATTATTTATGCAGGGTGTACAAAAATTTTTTTATTAAATTAACTTTGATTAAATTTGACAAATAGAAGAAAAATTTTTTTGTACACCCTGTATAAATAACTATGTTAATGTTTATGTTACTGAATAGAGAATTAAATAACCTTTCAAATGAGCTATCACACAACCCCTACTCTCATAACAAAAACTATTAACTTAAGAGAAAAATCACTAAAGACCTTTTCTGTTTGGAATGATTCAAATAACCTAAAAAAAATTGTTCGATGTAAAAAAAATCATTTTAGGAAAAACCCCTAATCTTTCCCCTCGCCTGGCAAGGTCTTATCTGTCATTGTACACATTTCTTCTAAATGACTTACTCAAACACATACTTAAATTTAAACCTTACAGGAGAAAGTTTATTTTACCCCTAAACTATGCACTTTTCAATTCACCTGGTAGATACACGTGCACGGCTGATGCCTGCCAGGTCATGGTTTTTAGCCTTGGTGTGCTATGAATTATCACTAGACAAATTTCTAGCCTTACAGGGCGACCCTTAGTCGGAGGGTTCACTAGCTCTTAGACTATAAGATTTTACAGTACCCACCCCACCTCCGTGTTTGGTGCCATTCGATAGATTTTTCAAAAATATTGAATACGTGTATTTTGCAGTTTTTCGATCTGATGTTCATTTCGCGAAATATCGCGGGGTTCGTATTTAAAATTTTAAATTTATCCCCACCCCTCTCTGTGGGAGGGCATGTTTGATATCATTCGATAGATTTTTAAAAAATGTTGAACACGCATTTTTTAGTTTTTCGATCTGACCTTCATTACGCGAAATATTCGCTTTTTTTTTGTGAAACTTTGTGATTCACCCATTTCCTTACGCTCAAATCGTCAGATTTTTGAAATATACCTACACTCTTTTGCATGTACTTAGCTTACCTTTTCTTAATCTGACGATTTTGAGTTTTTCTAAGGATATATTTTTTTTGGGACCCCCTTAATGAACTCCCTTGTAATAAGATCCAATATATGGTAGGGGTACATTTACAGGGTACAAGGTTTCTCCCCATGTGATAATCTGACGCGCTCGAGTAACTGCAAAAATCCTATCTTGGGCTCCCCTGCCATAAGTAAACAACCCATTGTATTATTTTAAATAAATGAATTTTTACACAGTTATTTATTGTGTGATTTTGACCTTTTGTCTTTTTTGACTATTTTATAATTTGCAGTATAAATTTGTACGTATGAAAGGGCGTACATTCTTGTATGAAAAGGCGCCAAATTTTGTTTTGCCCTAGTCGCACAAAACCCTAAAACCAAACAACCCTGTATTGATGTACCAAACAATATTGTTTTATGTATATGGTCAGTACTCGTGAGCGCGATGAAAAATTTATAGTCGAGGAAATGAAGCATTTTGGCTCGCAATTTTTTCGTCCAGCATGGATTTACTTGAAATTTTCACAGAAGGTAGGAAATAGTCCAAGGATGATTTTCTATATCATGCCGCTGTACGCTAAAACCTTGGGGGTGGTTGCCACCCCATCTCGGGGGTGCGAATTTTTTATTACATTTTAACGATGTAAATCGATGTAATAAGTAATTCTAAGAAAAAAATGTTTTTACATTTTCTTCGTAAAACTAATATTTTTCGAGTTATTCGCGCTTGAAAGTAACAGTTTTTCGATGAAAAAATCGACTTTTTTAGAGGGTTTTTGAGAATACCTCGAAAAATATGCATTTAATCAAAAAAGCTGTAGATATCAAAATTGTATCTTTTAGTAACACAAACCAAATTCTTTTCTGTAATATCTTTAAGACCAATACAAACCGAGATACGACATGTTAAAAGTTAGCTTTTTTCGTCAAATGCATAATTTGAAATATTCAAAGTAAAATAACGGAAAAATACCTTTTTCGAGGAAAACTTAAATAATCTTTTTTCAAGTATACAGCTAGAACTTTCAAAAAATAATAATTAAAAGTTTCTAGCCTAAAAATTAAGCGACTTATGATCAAAAAAATGTCGGTACCTACTTTTCTCTACGAAAAAATCAGTGAAAACAACCCCCTAACTACCCTCCTAATTAAAAATTGGTCTTCACCTTTCTGTAATTCCTTTTATATTTGTATTATCAATACACCCACGAAGTTTGACTTATTTAAAAGGCCTAACTTTAGAAAAATTGGAGTTTAATAAAAATTTAATTTTTTGGCATTTCCCATTTTTTACTTTTTACTTCAAAATATCTCCGAAAATACTGGAGATACGAAAAAAATGATGGCCTACTAAATTGTAGCTTTTTTAATAGCTAAAATTCCTTTGTGCATAGATTTTCATTACAGTGAACAGTTAGCGAGATATAGCTGTTTAAAACCTCTATTTACGAGCAAACACCCCCTTATTCGCGCCCTTTAAACCCACCCAAATTAAAAACTAAGGGATCTTACGGAATTTTATTTACACAGTCTTATAACTCTTCAAAAATCCTACAAAGTTATTTTTGAAAAAACTTTTTATCGGCAAAAATGAAGGAGCTATGTTTATAAAACGAATTTTTTTTTTCGAAAAATTCGGATAGTGCGCTTATGGATAATTTTCAATATAGGTATAATACCACAGAACCGGTTCGTATACTGGAAGATGACTAAAAAACTATTTGTATTTGTATTTGTACATTTTTGTAAATTCGTATTTTTGTGTAAATAAATGTTTTTGTAATTCTTTAATTCTACTTTTTTTCTGTATAGATCTATTAAAATGTCTACTTATAAAAGCTGTAATGTTATTAAGGGTGGTTTTTAAGGGTTGAAATATTATGATATCCTAAATGGTTTATCCTAAAGCATAAAATAATTATTATTTAACCAATCAAAACCAAATTTTACCCATATTAAAGTTTACAATGTTTTTATATAATTTTTGACAATAAGGGGTAGTTTACACCCCTAAAAATAATCAACGCCCTTAAGCATGATATGGAATATGAAGTACAGGGTGAGATGATCCTAATCCCAAATTTTTATGTAAATCGATGCAAGCCGAAATTATTCTTTTAGGAAAAGTAAATTTTTTATATATAGCTCCAACAAGGGTGGTTTTAAGGGTTCAAATATTATGATAGTATATCTTAAAGCAAAAAATAATCATTATGTAACTAATAGGAACCAAATTTTGACAATATTAAAGTTTAAAATGTTATTTTATAATTTTTTACAATTAGGGGTAGTTTTCACCCTTAAAAAACCAAAAGCGTACAACGGCTCAATATAGAAAATGAACTAGAGGGTGTAATGAGCCTAATCCCAAATTTTTGTACAAATCGATGCTGGACGAAAAAATTGCGAGGTTTTGCCATTTTCTCAGCTTCATTTCCTCGACTATTACGTCCATGATGGATTTTATTGTTATAACTGTATAAATTTGTAAAAATCCTCAATTTTATTGTGGATAATTTTTTGTTATTATTAAGAAACTCTTTCAGTTAGCGTAAAATGAAAATAAAGCAAACTAAAAACTTAAATATTTTATACCCTCAAAATTATAAATTATTGTGTAGCTCGGCAGTAATTTTAAAAGTTTCTAGCAGGACTCCATTCTGCCAGTAACCGTTCGTTGTAAATTCATTATATCAAACCGACGTTTTTTTCCTTTTTCCTTAAATTTCGTCGGTTCGTCGAAGGAAAGAAAACTTAATTGTGGTGATTTTTTATTCGATTCAATTAGGAAGTACGGAGAAATCGAAGTATAGTAAAGGAAAGTCGGTGAATTAACAGCGTTTAATTGTTTTTTAATGAACTCTCTCCGTGAAAAAATAATGGAAGCAGCAGAGAAATGCCAGTACAAGTAAGTACAAGTTCATGATTTAATAGATTTTTGATCGATATCACCGTAATTGTTAGAAAGGTGGATTACGATTAACTTTTTAATTGTAGGTTAAGTGGTTTGATTGTTCTCTTGTTCTGTTCAGGTTTTTTATTTTTTAGAATAGTTTGCTCTTTATATAGATTTTCCCGGGGTCTTGATTGTACCGGGTGTCCCAATAAGAATGGCTCTCGGCCATATCTCAGGAACCGTTTAGAGTAGAGCTTTGAAATAAAAAATTTTATAACAAAAGTTGCGTCAGGAAAAGCCTGGAAATTATTTTCATAATTGTGAGTCCACCGCTAGAGGGCGTAATTGAATATCAAAAATAAAAAAATCTAAATTTTACAAAATTTTTCTAATGAAGGGGCACTGGAAATCCGATTATTGTATTCTTCATCAAATTCTGCGTATATTTGATTTAACAAGTTAAACTCTACCTTTGCAAATAAGAGGTGGGGGTGAGTGGGAATCTTGTTATGAAAAAATGGCTGTAAGTCCGGTTCTGCTAAATCAAATTTTGAAAACTGGGTCTTGTTGAAGCCAGATCTTTTTCTTCAATGTAAGCGTGATAATTTTGAACCATCCTAATAAGTAATAAGCCAGCTGGGAGGCGTTATTTAATTTTTTTCAGAAATCTAGTTTTCTTTGGAAAATATTAAATACAAACATGCATTTTTAATACCATATTACAAAATTAGACAAAATTAGCAACCGAATAGCGAAAACCGCATGTTAATACCTTTTTTCCATCTCGAGATATCTTACAAAAGGTGTAAATTTAAAAACATAACTGTTACTGTCACCGGTAAACGAAATTCATTAAAAGTAGTGTGCTATGGAAACAGCAAAGAAACATTTTCCAGCTGTCAACGTATATTAGGTCTTTTCAACGCTTCTCATTTGTTTCGAGCCTCGTTCATATCTCGTATATTAATATTATACACGGATTATACGGCATATGACAGAGGCTCGAAACAAATGAGAAGCGTTGAAAAGCCCTATTACAAAGAAATAAAAACAACTATTTAGTGATGACATAAACGTTCAAATTTTTGCCCGTTTCATTTTCGTTGCAAACATTTACTCTTTCAAGAGTAGATTGAACAGCAGTCTCAATTTCTGCTCTCGATATGCTTTGAATGGCGTTTAGTATTCTCTGGATAATGTATTCTAGAGTAGTGTATGATGGGCAACAAATTGAATATTTAGGTCGTCACTAAGTAGTTCTTTTTTTCTGTGTTATATTTAATTTTAATAGTATTGTTTCTCTTTATATTGTTGTTTTAATTAATTAAAACATTATATTATATTTTTATACGTTGACATCTGGAAAATGTTATTTTGTTTTTTTCCACAGCACACTACTTTTCATTAACTTAGTTTACCGGTGATAGTAACAGTTATGTATAAAATTTACACGTTTCTCGAGATATCTTGAGATAGGAAAAAGGTATCGACATGCGGTTTTCGCTATTCTATTGCTAATTTAATCTAATTTTATAAAGTATGATTAAAAGTGCATACTTGTATTTAATATTTTCCAAAGTAAACTAGATTTCTGAAAAAAATTAAATAACGCCTCCCAGCTGGCTTATTACTTATTAGGATGGTTCACAATTATCACGCTTACATTGAAGAAAAAGATCTGTCTTCAATAAGACCCAGTTTTCAAAATTTGATTTAGCAGAACCGGACTTACAGTCATTTTTTCATAACAAGGTTCCCACTCACCCCCACCTCTTATTTGCAAAGGTAGAGTTAAACTTGTTAAATCAAATATGCGCAGAATTTGATGAAGAATACAATAATCGGATTTCCAGTGCCCTTTCATTAGGAAAATTTTGTAAAATTTAGATTTTTTTATTTTTGATATTCAATTACGCCCTCTAGCGGTGGACCCACAATTATGAAAATAATTTCCAGGCTTTTCCTGAGGCAACTTTTGTTATAAATTTTTTTATTTCAAAGCTCTACTATAAACGGTTCCTGAGATATGGCCGAGAGCCATTCTTATTGGGACACCCGGTACGTTCTCGCTCTATATTTCAACAATACTCCATTTCACGTTTTTCGTTCAGTATGTGCTGTTATGGGCTATATAATATATCTCCTTTACTATTCTTTGCATTTTTCAATGAGTCTATCCTTATTTAACGATGCGTTGATGCCAGTTCCATTTTACGTCAAACATTTAAATGTTATTTCAATACATACTTGTGTTCTCTGGCTATGGCATCAATCATTTAGTTAATCTAACTACACTGTTACCTCACCGTTTCAGTTTATTGTTTTCATTATTTATTATATTCCATATTATTCTTCACAAATCGGTATTTGTAGTACTTGTTTTACGATTTTTTTGCTCCATGCTCCAACATGGATCTTGGTCAGTCTTCTTGAAAGAGGGACGTACATGTGGGATATCCATCCGTAAAGAAAATCAAATGATTGTTAATGTTTTGAACTACTTTACAAAATAGATAAATGTAAGTGCTGCTGCGGCAGAAGCAAGTAAATCATTATTAGGCGAGCGGCACACTCCTAATTTTAATCTTAGAAATCGAAAAAGCGACCGTGATAGGTGAATGGCAAATTTTGGTCATTCTTTATGTTCTCGAGGTCGCTGAATCCGAATATGGCGTTTATTTTTATCTAGAATTGGTGGAACAGGTTCTGCCACTAGGTTATCGTATACCGTGTAACATTCTAACTAATTTTGTAATATGAATCTCAAAGTTGTCTACAATTTTTGTTATTAACTTGTATTGCCATCTATTATTATAGCCGATCTATTGAGCTTCACCCCACTAGTGAATATCCCTGTATATAGACTTTAAACAATATTCAAAATTTAAATAATTGAATATGGCTAATATCATATTAGATCTAATTTGAATTTAATTCCATGTTTTATTTCACAATCCACATTGCATTCAACAAATTATACCTGATGTATTAAAGAGGTCTTTCCCCGCAAATATCTCCCTAATTAGTTTGGCAGGTTGTATGAATCATTTAATATGTAATATCGAAACCCGTTTCCTAACTCCATCTAGCTCCACTCTGACTCTAGAGTCCAAAACGTAATTTTGCGAAGTTTGAATAGAGCCACAAAGTTCGACGTAATAGAGGAGCAACCTCACCGAGTAGCAATGACTTCGTTGCATGAGAAGGTGTTAAGAAGTGGTTAAATTAAGTTCGTTTATAGAGGTTCTGCGTTAAGTAAACAAGACAACTTATTGTTTAATTTGTGAAATAGTTCTCAAGCTAACACGTGAGCTATTGTTTCATTATAAAGTCATTGTTATACAGGGTGTCCCGAAAAGATTGGTCATAAATTATACCACACATTCTAGGGTCGAAAATAGGTCGATTGAACCTCAATTACCTATACAGTGATGAGCGCTAACCGGCAAAATAGCTCAAAAGATGGAAAACATCATACATTGCGAAACAAAAAGGTGAAACTAGTGGAGGTGGAAATTATCGTTATAAACGTATAAAAAATTAACATTACATTTCATAGTTTCCCACCTTTAGACGTATCAGAAGAGTATGACAACTGTCGCTGTGACAGTAGAAGTTTATAAAATACTCCTATCACAGACGTCCAAAGGCGGGAAACTATGTAATTTAATGTTAATTTATACGTTTAAAACGATAATTTCCACCTCCACTAGTTTCGTCTCTTTTAGTTTTGCAATGTATTATGTTTTTCATCTTTTGAGCTGTTTTGCCGGTTATTAGCGTGTATACAATAGTCAACACAAAAAAAGTTACAGCCCTTTGAAGTTACAAAATGAAAATCAATTTTTTCATATATCGAAAACTATTAGAGATTTTTTATTGAAAATGGACATGTGCCATTCTTATGGCAAGAACATGTTAAAAAAAACAACAGTGAAATTTATACACCCCATAAAAATTTTATGGGGTGTATGTTCCCTTACACCTCCACCAAACTTTTGTCTACGTTCCAATTAAATTATTATTCTGGTAAGTACCATTAGTTAAACACAATATTTTTAAAACATTTTTGTCTCTTCGTATTTTTTCGATAAGCCAGTTTTTATCGAGATGCGGCTTCTTTATTAATATGTTTACATAAAAATTTTATGGCCGTTTCGTTCCTTTAAGCCATCCAAATGTTTGTGTACGTTCCAATTAACCTTCCGTTACTCGCGCCAACTTTTTGTGATCGAATACTCGCGCACGGTGCAGAAGACTGGGTCCAAAAATATGGGTCAGCAATATTTGAAAAAAATTTTTTTTTGCAAAATTGTGTACAATTATATTATTTAATGAATATATGATCATATAATTGTGTAAATATGCGATTGTGTCAACATTATATTACTTTCCTATTAACATATTATGTGCTTTCCAATGATACATCCCCCTAGATTATTTAAGACATTTTTACACCTCAGTCACCCCCATTGTGATTCCTTTAATTTACACAAATGCCAACAGCTGTCAATAAGTTAAATAAATTCGATAACTTTACATTAACACAATATTGTTTTTTTAAATCTTAGGTTTTTTGACAAAAAGATTTTATTACTGATTTCAGTCATCGAATATAAATATTAACATTTGTGTAATGTGGGTTGCCTATCCATCTCCACTAACAGTATACAATGTATAACAGTATACGCAAATACATTTTTAACAACACTTAGTTTACTGAATTTCAAATGATAATTTTCACAATGGAGTGTGTTGTTACATCATTTCTAATTTCAACAAGTTAACCATAGTATTTAAATATGACAGGCTAATTTTTCAACTTCCTGTGGAACTGTCATTTTTGTTTTGTCATCGTTCTGAGGTCTCCACCTATTTCATTGTCATTTGCTACCAGACTTTCTCCATGTAATCAAGTCACACCACAGCTCAGATGTTACCTGGTTAATGGACCACTTATAGGTACAGGGCTTTGACCCACATATTTTTGTTAAACTATATCTTGGTGGTTAGCATGTAAACTTCACGTGAGTATAACCGACAGTTTTTTTAACCATAGTCAAAATTTCAATCTTTGCATTATTTTATCAGGTTAAATTCATTTTAGGTAAGCACTGATGATGACTGGTAAACCAGTTGAAAACTAGTTATGTGATTGTGATGTAGCCCTTTTTAGGGATTTTAAATATATACCTTTTATAAAGGATTTATTAATTTTTTTGTATTACATGGTATACAGCCAACTACAGGAAAACTTTTTCCTTGTGGATAATTATTTATAACTCACTTTGAGCTATTCATATTAAATGGTTTTTCAAGTAAGGAATTTATTCGATTTTTATTTGCTTTAATTTTGGTAATAATAACTTTTTTGTAAAAAAATATAGTTTTTGAGTTATTTATGAAAAACCGCATTAAAATATGCATTTTTTCACGAAAAATTAAAATCTCCAATCGTCAATATGTAACTCAAAACGTATTGATTCATTTTAATAACTTTATAAGAATACTTTACAAATTGTTCTTATGATGTGTCCCTTTATCGATTTATGGGATTATTTTGAGTAGAATAGTTTTTACCCCCGAGAGCGGGTGGCACCCACCTCCCATGATAAAAGCAGGCACAAGTTGGCTGGTGCCAAGTTGGCATCATGTCACTTTTGTGTTTTGAGGTATCGTCTCACTACTCACCAATTTTCATGACAATCGATGGATGTTCAAAGAAATCGGAGGTAACAGCTCATATCCATCTTCAGTGACTGCGGTAAAGTTGATCGAGCTGTATGTGTAATAAAAAATAATTAAAACATGTTTTATAAAGGATATCTATGTTAACAAAATAACTGTGCCCAATCAATAAAATTAAATTAAATAATTACAAATTATTTTTTATGATTAAAAAAAAATACAACTTTATCATCTTTCATAATTACTATAATATTAGCCAAATTATATTAAAAACTTAAAATTAAAAGTCTTTCCTATGCAACTGTTGTGGGAAGAAGGGATCTTTACTAGGTCATGCGCAAAGCGAACAATTTTGGAACATTACGTATCATACCTTGTGTTTACTGTACCATGATTAACATCTATCTCCGAAATTAATACATAGATATCGTCGGGCCCATACCACACCAAAAGCATCAGAGAATTATTACCGTAAAGGCCGACAATGCACTTACCTGTTGTTAAGAACCACTGTGCCCTAAAATTTACGGCACCGAAGGGCGTAGGCCACAATCGGAGAAATATAACGAGAATTAACCCTATTATCTTCTACCTTTATTAAGAGAAATACGGCCAGACTTCAAATGACGAATGTTTCAAGGTACAGACGCGAAAGTATGGGAAGTATTTCCATAAAAGGGTTGAATCACGCAATTCGGCGTGCCGGGATTTTCGTCTTCTGATTTTATTAGAGGTTTAAAGAACTTACACGAGTAAATATGAAAATATAAGGCTGATAGGAATAAACGCTTTTCAAGAATAAAAATTGAATTGAAAAGTGGAAAAAATAGAAAACAGTAATCTTATAAATATATATTATATCGGTTTTATAGCGTTCTACGCCTTTTCGTTCCTAGTCGCCACTCCTTTCTATTGTGGCAGTTTTCGTTTTTCTGTGGGGGTCCATTCTAACACTTTTTTGGAAATTCTCCTTTCCTCCATTCGTCTTACGTGTCCGTACCATACTAGCTGTTGTCTTTCGATGTCATCTATGATTGTTCTTTTTACTTCCATTTGTTATCTAATGTCGTCGTTTCTTATGTGTTCTAGTCTAGATCTTCTTGCTGACCTTCGCCAAAAATCCATATCAGTGGCTAATAATTTATCTTTGTACTTGTTGGTTAATTGCCAGACTTCAGCTCCATAGGTTGTTAACACTGGTTTTAATATTGTGTTGTAAATTCGTTTTTTATTTTCTGTTCTTATATATACTTCTTTGCCACAATACCGAATTCAGGGCTCCTATCACCTGTTTTCCCTTTACTATCCTTTCTTTAATATTTTCTTCGTTTCGTCCTGTACTAGTTAGTTTTATTACCCGATATATGTATTCATTGCAGCTTGTAATTGTCTCTTTTTTTCCTTGCCAGATATTCAAGATCTTCCTTGTGCAATTACAATTTGGGCATCTGCATAGTACAGCGTGTTGTAAGACTTTTAAGTATTTAGGGTAAATGATAAACCGAGATGGCACTTGTATGAAAGATATAGAAATGAAAATAGTACGGGGAAAACAGGCCAAGAAAGCACTCCATGGAGTGATATGGAAAAACACTATAACTAAAGAAAACAAAAAAGGATTTTTCAGGGCATACTGCTAAATATTACCCTACAAGAGCGGAATAATGGCCTGTAACAACAATACATAATACGAAATAAAATACGAACAATTGAATTGGAGTTTATGAGAAGGCGTCTACAAATTACCAGGTAGGATAGAATAAGAACAGAGGAAATATGAAACAGAATCGAAGTAGAATGCTCAATTACAAAAAAGTTGTGGTAGTAAAAGTAGAGCCCTAAAATGGTACAGGCATGTACCAAGAATGCCGGAGCACAGGTGGCCGAAAAGATTACTGGACTGGGACCTACGGGGAAGAAAACCTGCTGTGAGATGGAAAACGCAGATAGGAAATGCTATGATAGATAGAGACCTCAGAGATGGCGACTGGGAGAATAGGATGCTATGGAAGTCGAAAAGGGCAAACTCATAATGGGAAAAAGCCAAGAAGAAGAAAGTAATTCAGCGAACTAGTACGGCTTGGAGAAATAATTATTTTTATTAAAATTATAATTATTCGTAACAAACAAACAATAATATTGAGTTATATTCGCGGTCGGACGGACAGACAGATTCCTGGAATGAGTAGATAGGAGAGGAAGACCAAAGAAGACCTGGGGAGACGATAAGGCAGGACATGTTGGTAAAGGGGATTAACATTAATATGACCCAAAATAGAATTGTGTGGAAAAACGCAATTAGGGAAGCCGACCCCGCATAGGGATAAGGCAAAGAGAATGATAATGATTCGCGGTCGGACGGACAGACAGCCTAGGTCAAATTTCTCACCTTTAGTACTATCCTTGGATTATAAGCTTTCATTTGACACCATATTTGTCATTCTATCAGGTATAATGACGAAGGAGTTGAGTTCACGGACAGACAGACAGACGTACGGACGGACGGACAGACGGACGTGGATAATTCAACGTTTTCACATTTTTTCAAAATTGGTGAAAACAATATTAATTTGTACTCGATTTTATTCGTAAGTGTATATTTTCTTTTAATTTTTAGAGATAACCTCATCCTTTTATTTATTATTTTTTATATTATTTAATTATACAAGAATATATTGATTTATAGCATGTACCAATATCTTCATTCGATGTATCATATGATACAATATATCGATGTATAATTATTTTGCCATCCCTGTTGGGACGTGATTTGGGAATTGCCCGCATGTAGAAGTCCTTAAATGTTCGCTAAATTATTTTCGACTCAGCTAAATTGGTTTAGACTAGGCCGTACTAGTTTATCCTGAAGTGTGAATCTTTATTATATCAGGATAAACTAGTTTGGTCTGAAGTGTGTGTAGTTATATCAGGATAAACTAGTTTGACCTACGCGCGATAGGACAAACTAGTTTGGCCTAGGCCATCCTAGTTTATCCTAACGCGCTTAGGACAAACTAGTTTGGCCTAGGCCACATTATATACAACATCCTTGCCTCAGCCCTTTAGTGGCCAGGAAACCTTTTGATATTTTATTTCCACTTTAAATTTTGGATGTCGAGTTTCTATATAGTTCTTTGAGTGCCTGTATAATAGATACATTTATGCTAGTCTTTTGTACTTCCCATAATTTATTAATGGGCTCTTGACAGTTTGTAGCACAATACATCTTCTATATGTTTAAATTTTCAAAAAATTAATTCACTAAAACGTAAATCTTCGCTATTAAACGATAATAATAATGTACACTAACTCAAACAAGCATCACTCATTCAAAACTCGTATAAAAATAATTTAAAATGTAGATCTAAGAAAAACACTAATTTTTGAAATATTTACAAAACAACAAAACACGATCGCAGATATTTAGACCAAACCCGGCCACTCACGATACTGCGGTGTCGTTCGACAAAATCGTCGATGATAAAGCCTTATCTTTTTAACACCTAAGGGGGCATCCATAAACTACGTCATAAAAAATTTGGACTTTTTAATACCCTCCCCCCCCTCCGTCGTAATTCGTCGTTTAGAGACGACCCCCCCCCATGTCGACGTCGTCATTGCAACTCACGACCCCCCTTCATTGATTTAAAAAAAATCAATATTATTTCTGGTTTTTTTTAAAATCAAATATGAGGGGGTACGCGTACAATCTTGGTCCAATGCTATTTAAATGCATTAATTATTTTCGAATACTGAGATAACTAATAAATATATTTGAAAAATTTAAACGTAGAATAAAATATTACATTATTACCGAGAGCTAAAAGTCCCTTAGAATAAACAAAAGGTTTCTTTTGAATGAAATATTGGAAATGAAAAATCAGACTAAATTTTCTTTTAAACCCCTATAACTTATTAAAATAAACATTATAGATGTTTTCAGGAACTTTTGGCCCTCGGCAATAATGTAGTCTTTCAATCTGCGTTTAAATTTTTCAAAAATCTTTATTAGTTTTCTTAGTATTCGAAAAAAATCGGCGAAAAAACGAATTATTTTTATTTATCCAGAGTAACTAATATTTCTAAAATATTTTTTTACTGTGATTTGTTATTCTTAACATTAATCATAAATTTAAAAGGTACTTACTGTAACAAAAAAGTTTGTAAACACAACCTTCCTTTTTGTCGCTGATTCCAATAATTTTTTTATTTCCAAATCGGTATTATTATGTAGGTCATTAATATCTGCGTACTTTTTTTTTCAATTCACTCCACAACTCATTAGCCTTATTTTGACAAAAAACACCACTTTTATCGGGGTATGCTTTCTTAACTGCATCATATAAATCTTGATATTTATTTTGTTTTGATTTCGATGCCATTTTATTTCTATTCGTTCTTCAGAACTGTTGTTTCACACACATATGCAGCACATAAATGAACTAACATTGACAAATATTAAATTGAATTTAATATTTTTTGCTTCCAGCCGTTGTTCTGTATATAGAAGCGATTGTTTAAACCCAAAGAACAATGTCTTATTGTTTTGCTGTCCTGTACAAAAGTGCTACCTAATAATAGAGAGATATTGCAAATTTAACACAGCCTACGTTGCGCTATTTACACCGCGCTATTTTGACAGAATTGACATTTCTCAGACGTTTCATAAATGCAGATATTGCTCAACATTTTGGTTGCGGTATTTTACGGCTCGATTAATATTAGTTGTTTATCTAATTTGTACTCAAAATCCAGAATTTAATTTAGATGGAAGAAAGGTTTGTATTTTCTTCCAAATATCGAGCAAGAGAAACAAATGATCCTTGAATGTTCTTATAAATAAAAGATTTTCCTGTTGCACTCTCATGTTTTCCTGAACTAACGTCCAATTTTCTGGAGAAGTCAATGGATTTTGACATAAAACTTGTTTTACTAAACACAAATCGTCATCAGATGTAAATCTAATTCGTTTCCTACTGTCTGAGGTACCCATTTTAGCAAATTATTACGAATAAATTTGGTTTAAATGAAAGATAAACAACAAACATAACCTGAAAACAAAATAGCGCAACGAATACCGCACAGCGTAACGACTCCTCTAATAACGGCAGGCCGTATTTCCAATAACGCAGCGTAAGCCAGATATCACATCTGCGCATGCTCTACTGTCAAAATAACGCGTGCTGTAATACAGCAAGTGCAAAAAAGACTCAGCAATATCTCTCTATTATTTTAACGCTGTGACTGATAATAAAAACGAAATGAAAAGTATGCGATAAAAGTATCTATAATAGAATTATTGTTTTTAATTTTAACAAAGGTATATTTATTCGTAAACGTTTTGTTCTATTTTCAATTTCATATCAAAAACTATACGTTTTTATATGAATATCTGATACTTTAATGCTGGTAGAAGCTAGTAAAAAATTATTTTTATAGACACAATAGCGACAAATTTAAATATAGCTACCAATGTATTAAACGACGTCGAATGGTCACTCATACCCCCCCCCCTGTCGCATTCCGTCGTAATAAGCAAGCCCCCCCCCTCCCTCTTCTCAACGACGTAGTTTATGGATGCCCCCATATCAACTGGGGCATAGAAACCAGTGGTAAAATTGTAACGATTTTGTTGGATGCACGGTCACACACAAACAAAATGTTTGTCAATTAGTCGAATTCGACAAAATTGAACGACGCCGCAGTATCGTAAGTGGCCGGCTTAATAAGGATACTAATAAAATCATAATGCAGGACATTGCGAATACGAGATCGTTGTGACAATGTCACTTATTCTTGTCATGTATGGTTATTATGAAATACATAAATATTTAGTAAATTATGTTACACAAGGTACGGATTTGATTGAATAATAATATATTTATCTATCTGCTCCTGTCTATTATATAATTCATAGTGGTTAATTATCTGTTATTCGCAATACATGACAATTGTCTATATGTACATTGTATAATCAATTTTGACCAGCTTCCTTACAGTGGTTTACATTGTATGACTATTACTGACTAATGACATTACTTACTAAAATATCATACATATTCTTGATACGGTATATCTAGAATAAATTTGATCCATCAATGTTTTTATCCTTGAACGGAACTATTCTTGAACTATTCTTGAGTCTAATATTTATGTAAAATTTTAGTGTGAGACGTGCCAGGCTCAACTTGAACAGCTTATTTCAAAAAGTACTCGAGTCATGTTAACTAACTTCTAACTAACTGTCTGGATCTGAAAATCCCTATAGCCAGGGAGGTAGTGTCAAATTTGACTGGAGCATTTTAGCATGGCTGGTTTCTTTTTATTTAGGTAGGTGTTCCAAAGCTTATTAACAAATGATATGTCAGCTGGCCCAAAACCGGGGATTTTAGGCAAGAAAAGGTAAAATGTGAAATTTGATGGACAAACGCTACAACTTAAATGTCAAATATTTATATACGTTACTCAGAACAGTTAATAGCCTTGCTTACTTGGCACCCACCTTTCACTCAGGAGATCGGGGTTCAAATCCTGGCGTGGAAAATTCTTTTTGTTTGACATTGACCTTTTATTTTATTAAAAATAATTATTTTTATCGCCGACCGTTACTAAATTCATTCATTATTGTACTCATTTGCCGCCATTTGCGGCAGTAAAGTAACACTTTATTGTACTGAAAGAAGAATTTTACTTTACCTGCCGCGATTAATCAAATCAACTGAGATTGAATGTAAGTGGTCGATGGCAGTAATCGATTATTTATTTGCTTTAATTATTAAAAATATTGTACAAAATTTACGTTATTATTAATTAAATTTATTTTAGAAAATGAAATTCTGTAGTATTTTGCAATTATATTTATTAAACATAAATCACAACTTTACAGATTTAGTAATGGGTATTCAATATTGATACCTAACAACTATAGATTAAAAATCGAAATCGCCCATCATGCAAGCAAGAGCCTTCTGTCATTACTGTCATACGAAATTTTTATTTTGTGTAAAAGTAAAAGAATTCTTAAATCTTTTAAGTTTCGTATTATTGCGAATATAGTATGAAATGGTGTTTTTGTTAATTTTATTATATATAAGACGGTGATAGATATGTAGGTACTGATAATTTGTTAGCAAATATATTTATTTAGATTGTCTACTATTCATCACGGCAAATCAACTTCGCTGCGGCAGGCTACACTACACTTCATAAACAATGACGTAACTATTAACGGTATTTTTAATTTTTGGTATTTTACTTTAAGTATTAAAATTAGTATATTATTTAAATATAAATACGATAAAATTGTTTAAAACATATTTATTTCGTTGAAATCATGGTAATAGAAGTATAACTTCTTTCGTGCGTACAAAGTACGCACTCTTTTTTCATTAGAAGGATGTAATTAAGTAAGTGTTAAGTAAGTCTTAATGTTTTTTATGATTGGCGATAAAGTTTTGTATGCACCACGTCAGTAAAGACTCTTGATCGAACTCGTCTGTTATTCGCCTTGCTCGCTACGCTCGCTCGGCTCATAATATCAGACTCGTTCGATAAAGAGTCACTTTACTGACTTGGTACATAAATAACTATTATAATACCACGTTTTTTTATTTATACGAGACAATATAAAAAAAATCTGTATGTCTTTTATAGAATCGCAAACTATGCATTTTTGGTCATAATATTATGATTGCGCTAAGTGAAAAGGGAGATATTATTTGTTATTTTTTTGGACAAACTGTTTTTTCTTAATATTATATGTGTAGAACTGAAAGATACAGCCCAATTTGACACTAACTCCCAGGCTCACAAAAAATGAAAACAAAAGATACCTATTAGCTAAATCATAAATGTTACTGCTTAGTGCTTATTATGTGAGTTTAAGCGCTACTCTGACCTTTGAAAGACCAGCTAACATGTTTTGACACATATACCAGCTGACACAAATTAAAATAATTATTGAATTGTAAATTATTAAATTGTAAATTGTACAATTTTTAGCTTTGCCAAAATGATACGGGATTTCCGTATTTTTCTGTCACGTTCACTTGGCCAGCTAACATTTTTTGCCATGTACCTACATAATGCAGCTGACGATTTTTTCTTCATCATCATCATCAGTAGCTCGACAACCCTTTTTGGCTCCTGGCTTGTTCTAAGATTTTCCGCCATTCTGTTCTGTTCCTTGCTTTGTTCCTCCAATTGGTAATCTCAAGTGTTTTCAGACCTTCTTCCACTTGTTCCATGTGGACGCTTTTTTCTTACAATCTAAAATTCATAAATTAATGATTTAGGTATACTTTTTAGTCTTTGCCAAACTAGTCCAAGAATATTTTTTTAGTATTAACTAGCTGACCAGGCAAACTTCGTACCGCCTTAGAACGAAATAATGTTTAAAAGTTTTTTTTTCTCTGATTCTGGCTTTGGTTTAGAACTAGAACCTTTAGCCACGTAATTGTATAACTTATCACTAAGTCAGGGGAGTAATGTGTAGTGTGTGTGTTGAGTAAGTGTCTTCTTACTTTGCAAAGTCGACGTCATTGTCTTTGCAAAGAGACGCTAATTGTTTCCGAACGTCTGCGGTCCCTCCGGTGAGTATGTTTAAAAGTTAAATACCTAAAAATTACCAGAAAGCCAAAAAATACTCAAAAATATTGCGTCTACTTTTTTCTAATAAACAATACATATTGTTTTTGTGGTGTCTGCGTAAATAATGATTACTTAAGTTGGTCGTATTAACTCCTTCCTGGGTTCATGTAAGTACAAAAACTTTGCTTGAGGTCATCGTAATATGATGACCATGCATTTAATCATATTATGATTAAATGCATAGTTTACGATTCTATTAGGGACATACAGACAAAAATTCATTTTTATATATTATAGAGAACAGGGAAATAATTAGATTGCTATTAAAAAATGGGGGTTGGTGATAAAAAAGTGAAAAATTAGGGTTGTATATATCTTTTGGTTTTACCTCAGATAAAATTATGCAAAAAACAGTTTGTCTAAAAAAATAAAAAAATGTCAGGAGGGGGTGGGGAGGCCAACCCCCTTTTTCACTTAGATTGGTCGTACTAACTTAGGAAGCTTCAGGGGTTCATGTACAACAATTTTGCTTATTAAGGTCAATCAAATATTTATGATCAAATGTATATATGCTATTTCATAAGTTCTATGCATAATTCTATAAAAGACATACAGATTTTTTTATATTGTCTCGTATAAATAATAAAAACGTGGTATTATAAAAATAAATATTTTTCAAAATAAAATGTCAATTTACAAACCAAAAAGAATTTTCCGCGCCAGGATTTGAACCCCGATCTCATGAGTGAAACGTAGGAGCCAAGTAAGCAAGACTATTAAATGTTCTGAGTAACGTATATAAATATTTGACATTTAAGCTGTAGCGTTTGTCCATCAAGTTTCACATTTTACCTTTTCTTGACTAAAATCCCCGGTTTTGGGCCAGCTGGCACGTCATTTGTTAATAAGCTTTGGAACACCTAGTTAAATAAAAAAAAACCAGCCATGCTAAAATGCTCCGGTCAAATTTAACACTACCTTCCTGGCTATTAGTTTTGTACAATGATTTTTTTTCTTATAAGTCACCTACATCTGTACAAGTAGATCAGAACTAATAATTTTCAATTTAATAATATTGTTCATTTATAAAAAGATTAATTATACTCTTAAGAGGAAACAGTAGCGATCAACAGGTAGCGAAAACGCGTTCCAAGATTGCGGCTGTAAGTTTGAATATTTTTTCGAGATATTTGGCACACGTATTCGTAATATAATAAAGAATGGCGGTACAGAGCCCAATTTGAAAAATATATTAATATGTGAAAATTACTCTGTAATTAAATACAATATAAAAAAATCGAGCCTGTACCGCCATTAAGAAGAACAAAAAAATACACTTTCTTCAAATAAACTTTTTTATCCGATTCCTAGATTTTGTGTCATTTTGGAACTACTAAAATTTTTTATTTCATTAGTAGTTCCAAAATGACACAAAATCTAGGCATCGGATAAAAAAGCTTATTTGAAGAAAGTGTATTTTTTGTTCTTCTTAATGGCGATACAGGCTCGTTTTTTTAATATTGTATTTAATTACAGAGTAATTTCCACATATTAATATATTTTTCAAATTGGGCTCTGTACCGCCATTCTTTATTATATTACGAATACGTGTGCCAAACATCTCGAAAAAGTATTCAAAATTACAGCCGCAATCTTGGAACGCGTTTTGGCTACCTGTTGATCGCTACTGTTTCTCCTTAACGAAAAATAAGTAAAAACTTACTCAAATCCCATTCTGAAATAAGCTGTTCATTTTGTCTTTATTTTGTTAAAATTCTGTTAAAGATGGAAAAAAGGATAGGTATTTCAACTTTGCTGCTACTATAAATACGTATGGATAGCAGGATAGCTTCAATCTTCTTCTTCTTTTAATAGGACTATATCCTGTTTCTTCTGTTACAGTCTCTGCTGCGATCCAGAGCGCCAGTTCTCGTACCATCGTTTTTTGGGTCTTCCTATGGGTCGCTTGGTGTCTTCGCCCATTTCGCCATACGTTCAGGGTCCATCCGATCTACGTGGTCTCTCCACATGCGTCGTCGTGCTCTTGTCCATCTCACTACGTCTTGAACGCATAGCTCTCTCAATGTGTCTTCGTTTCGTATTCCATCTCTGAGTGTGATACCTCTTATGGATCTTAGGGTTTTCATTATTGTGAAATTGTTGTTCTCATTATGTGTTTTGTCTTTGTTGTCTCGGCCCTTGTCTCAGCTGCGTATGTCAGTACGTGTCTAAGGGCGTGTTCATAATGCACGCTGGTTTCCGAGTCAGAGAACCGAGTCCGTGTGCGAATAATCTTAATAACAGCGTGCAGGTGCACTGTGGACAGGCCCGTTTAAATACGAAGGATTATTTGCACACGTACTCGGCGCAGACTTCGGAAACCAGCGTGCACTATGGACGTGCTCTAACGCATGTCTTATAAATGCGGACTTTGCTTTCGGTGCTCATATACAGGGCCTATTTTACCACTAGGCCCGTGAGGTACCTGCTTCGGGCCCGCATTTTAATGGGGCCCGGAAAGATCACCAAAGAATGGTTTATTGCAATAATAAAATAAATTTTCAAAATTTTTTCATTTTACGAACAGGATATGGTAAATGATAACAATTAAATAAGAGTTATATATTCATAAACCATAAACCATTCTTATTGAGGTTTTTAAAAGGACACGAAAATTTTAAAATAAATAGTTTTTTACTTATTTGTGATACTTTAATTGCGCAACTATCTATACGAAAAAACGATATATTTAACATTTTATTGTTCACAGACAATAGTGAAACAGTAGACTTGAAAACTATTACCGAATATGAGAACGATATCGATATGATTTAGTGGAAGAAGTGACACATTTTAAAGAACTTTACGGCACATCTAATATCTTACAAAATCCGCAAAGTATGATGACCTTTTTGATTGAAAATTACATAATATCGACGTAGAAACGTTGCTTAAAATTTATTTAACTATACCCATTAGAAACGCTTCAGAGGAAAGATCTTTCTCAGTACTGAAAAGAGTAAAGTCCTATTTAAGAAATTCTCTAAATTGTCTAAATCAACAAAGTATGTTGTTTTTGGTTATTTTAGATATAGACAATGGTGAATTAAAAAAATTGATACAAATGTAATAATAATTGATAAATTTAGTGAAATAAAAATAAGAAAAAATTTTTAATTTAATCTATTTTGTTTTTTTTACTTATTTTATATTTATAAGTATTTATAGTACTTATTTTTTGTTCTTTTCTGTATAGACAGTATTTGTTTTATTATAATTATATTTTAGTTGTAGGTAATTTCTGTACATATATATTTCAATTTTTAATAATTAAATTTTTTTTATTGTTATCTATAATATGTACTCTTAATGTACCTACTATATGCCTACTCAATTTTTATTCATGTTTAAAAATTTATATTTAAACAATTAAACAATGTTTATTTATTGTTAATAAAAATTTTAATTTCTGGTGCAACTATATTTCTATTAAATATTTAATACATTTAAAAAAGTTATTATTATTATTGTTACTAAATCATATTTAGGGGCCCGAAAATTGTGTAGTGCCTCGAGCCTGATTTGAAGTAAAATAGGCTCTGGTCATATATTTATTAATATAATAATAGTCTCCCGTTTTATACCGCTAACGCGGCTTTGGGATTATAGCAGGGTAGTCTGGTATATCTAGGTCCTACGGTATACAAGAAAGGTAACAGGGCCAGTGCTACGCTTCAAGCGCCTATTATTACCCCTAGTTTTACCCAAGGTACTCTTTTTATTCAGGCTGAGTTGACCTGGGGCCTATAGACCTTTAAAAATGTCTAGATGTTTCTAGAGTTTCATATATTTATTCCGTCAGATTATATCCCTCAGGAAACCAGATATTCTAGCTGCTTTCTTGCCTGCTGTTTTGTGTCTTGCAACAGATGCCTGTCGCTAGATATTTCCACACCCAAGTATCGACAATCCATTACATGTTCGATTATATCGCCGTCCACTACTAATTTACATCTAATTGGGTTCTTGGATATTAGCATCGATTGGGTTTTCTCTGCTGACAGTGTCAGGTTATACTTTTCGGCGGATATTTTAAATTTTTGTAGTAGGCGTTGTAAAAGCGTCATTTTTGGCTATTAAGATTGCATCATCTGCGTAGCAAAGTATTCTCATGGTTCGGTTACCCGTTTTTTATCCCTGATAGCTTTAATAACTTTATTTATTATGCATAATACAAAGATGAAAAACTTACACTATTACTAATAAACCAAGTATAAAAGTTATACTGAGAATAAATCAGGTATTAGTTCAGAGAAATAAGGAAAAAAATATCCTCTTGGTGACACAACCCCCTCCAGGCCGAAACCAAATTTTTTGAGTAGTATGGACATCTATAATAATAACCTATATGTTTCCTGCAGCCGATTTTGATGATATACATAGTTATTAACAAATAAAGTTAAAAAAAAAACGGTAAATTTTCGCTTTTTTCGTTTGTAACCAAAAAGTTAAGTATTTTAAACCAATTTGAGAGTGAGAAACTCATAAATCATATAAAAAACTTCAATATGGCGTTCGCTGAATATGTCTGTCCTTATTGGTTGCTTAGAAAATTGCAAAATAAATCATAAATTTTGAGGTTTTATAAATATTCATAACTTATGTAAAACTTAACTTAGAACGTTCTTATTACACGGAATGTTGAGACTTCTGGTGCTTAAATCATACCCTAAATTTCAAAGCAATTGGTCAAATAGTTTAAAAGGTATTTAATTTGTTTATCCCAAATTAATTTTTTTTGCAACGCTATAAGTCAGAAAATGATGAAGTTACCCTAATACTTTGGATAGTTTATGAAAAAGAAGATTTATACTATTAATTTAATTAAAAAAATGACAAAAAATAATTCTAAATACTGCAAAATGATTTTGCAAAAACATGTGAATTATAAAAACGGGGGCTAACTTCGTCCTTAATTGTCCTAGGACAATTGTTTTTCTTTCTTAAAATATGAAAAAATAATTTTTCTACGCGTAACGGTTTAAAAGTTATTCTAATTGTTTATAAGTAAGAAAAAATCGACGTGTTTTTGCAAAATAATTTTACACTGTTTAAAATTACTTTGTGTCATTTATTTTTAATTAAGTCAATAGTATAAATGTTCTTCTTCCATAAACTGTCAGAAGTCTTACTGTAACCTCATAATTTTCTGACTTACAGTGTTGCAAAAAAAATTAATTTGGGATAAACAAATTATATAACTTTTAAACCATTTAACCAATTGCTTTAAAATTTAAAATATAGTTTAAGCACCAAAAGTTTCAGCAATTCGTGTAATAAGAAGGTTCCAAGTTAATTTTTACATAAGTTATGAATATTTATAAAAACTCAAAATTTATGATTTATTTTGCAATTTTCTAAGCAACCAATAAGGACACACATATTCAACGAACGCCATATTGAAATTTTTTAGACAATTTATGAGGTTCTTACTCTCAAATTTGTTTAAAATGCTTAACTTTTTGGTTATAGACGAAAAAAGCGAAAATTTACCGTTTTTTGATCTTCATTTGTTTATAACTAGGTATATCATCAAAATCGGCTGCAGGAAACATATAGGTTACTATTATAGATGTCCATACTACTCAAAAAATTTGGTTTCGGCCTGGAGGGGGATATTTCACGAGAAAAATCTTATTTCTCTGTACTATATAGGCAAAATCACTACCAATAAACATGAAATAACTTAGGTACCTATAGGTTATACTTGCTATAAGAATTTAGTCAAAGCTTATACTCGTACCGACCCGCACCCTTGTTTAAGTCTGGTATAACCTATTTTATGACTGTCAAAGTCATCAAAAAATATATTATTTTTTTATTTGTTTTGTGAGTAAGTACAATAGTATATAATAAAAAAATTGTTTAATTTTTCTTCACTTGCCCATTTAATGGAACGTTCTCTTTTATTTGAAGCCATTTTATGAAATACTCAAACAAAATACAAGACAAGAAATAACAATTTATTAAAATATAGCAGAAAATTCAGAAAAATATAGCCCATCAAAAATTATGAAATAAAATTTTATGTTTAAAATCTACATTATTTTGTACAAAAGTAACTGCGGAATTTGGTTTGTCAGTCGTAAAGAAAAGTCAAAATTGACATATTTCACCCAATATATCGTAGTTTTGTGGATTTGTGCAGAAGATTGCGCCGTTGCCAAACTATTATTTCGGAATAAAGTGGGAATACTTATAACTAACTTATACCTTATACCGAGTTTATTGGTAACAAATTATTTTCGTATTGTATCCACCTTATACTTATTGTGCGTCCCACCTTGACTTTACAGTACAGGTTCTTATGACCAACAGTGATGCCAAATTTTATCAGAAACAGGTTTTAAGCAAACATACTTTTTTCTATAGGATAACTATTAATAACTTAGGAATTAATATTATTGACATTTTGTGGCTGTCAGGGGTTCTAAAACATTTTTTTTTCGAAAAATACCTTTATGTGAACAAAATAAAAATAATTTTGTATAAAACATTTAAACTTGACTGACAATCTATTTGATATTTTTCTTGACATTACTTCAGAACTGTCTATACTGTCAATGCATACATAAATTAGCAACCATAGAACAACATCCACTTTTAATGTTGAATATTCTAACATACTTAACCAAAAAAAGTTATTACGCATATCGATTATAAAATTGCTGATTACTTTTCGAAAGTGACTATCACTCACAAAAAAACAATGAAAAATATTGTTTTACTTGACTGTAACGGGTTAGTTTTAATTTAACATTTTTAGGGACCTACATTTTTAGGACCTTGGTAATGTCCGATTGAAAATTATTCTGAAGAAAACCGGCATCGCCGTGCTAAAAACTCCCGTAAGGATTGTATTGCCCTATGTTCGTGTACTGTAAAGTCAAGGTGGGACAGACAATAGGATAACTATTCTAGATATAAATACAGAATAACCTTAGAATACGAGTTAGTTATTAGTAAAGTAGTTAGATGTTATGTTACATAGTTGAGTTGCATGGCAAGTGACGTTCTTTAGGAAGCCGAACGTGTTTGTTGACACTGACACTGACAGACATATTTTTCTCAACCTTCTTATTAAAGGTCACTTCACATACTTACTTGTAACAGGTACTCTATCCTTTTATTAAAAAAAAAACATGAATTCAAACAATTCGTTATGCAAACTGCATCAAAGTTACTCCTTTGTGGCTCGTTTTACTTCAAATTTAGCAAACATTATGGAAAAATCTTTCAAAATAAAACTAGAATTTTATTTTTCATCAAAATGAAAATACATTTTCGCGTCACGTAATATTCATATCAGCTCTTTTGTAGCTGGAATGTTGTATGCGCCACTCATTTTTACGGCGTTTAGCGGTTTTTTATTCTTGTAGTGTTACAACAGATATGTTGATTAATAATTGAGAAAGAGATAATACTGTCAGTCCATCTCTGTCCACCACTAGCTGTTGAGTGTACGTCATGCATAGCATTGTGCCAAGCAGTGTCACGAATGCTTCTTTATCGTTATATAGATTTTTTCTCGAGAACAGAGAATGTCAGTAGATAGTGCCCCATTCACGTGAACGTAACGATGAACAGAACAACACAAACCCGTCAGCCGTGTGCATCTTTACGCTCGTTTGGCAGGTAAAAGGGCCAAAGAACTCTTCTTCTATTTCGTAGTCTGCTGATCGTGTTTTCTCACGACACCGGGACGAAACGTTTTTAAATCACGATACACGATACCGAATCGATATTGCGATAGGAAGATAGTCGATTCTTGAAAATGTGCAGTCTAGTGACCTTCTATATTTTATATCATTGCAGTTGGCCAATTTCATAGGCGTGTATTCAACGAAGGTACGAAGAGATATTTCTTTTTGTTTGTAAACACTAATGCGTTTTTAGACGCTTATGACAACTGAATGACTGGGAAAATAAAAGTATTGTTAAAGTGTGTAAAATTTATTAATTCCTAGCTGAGCGCTTTCGGCTTACAAAATTATCTTCAGGGCTATGCTACAATAAAATATCTCTAATAAGTAACTAAACTTCAGAATTCACAAAGTTTAACTTAGTCAATAGTTTAAAGTACCACTAAAATAAAAAAAACATGAAAAAAATATTTTTAAGAAACGCTTTTATTTAGTTACGAGTGACTAAAATTAAACATATTATAAAAAATCAACCAAAAAGCAAAAAATAAAAAAAATTGAAAAAATCTAACACATTCGTCAAGTAAAAGCGTGGCGCGTCTTCATCGAATAAACGGTTTTCGCACCACGTTTTTCTTTAACGAATGTGTTAGATTTTTTCAATTTTTTTTTATTTTTTGCTTTTTAGTTAATTGTTTTATAATATGTTTAATTTTAGTCACTCGTAACTAAAGAAAAGCGTTTCTTAAAAATATTTTTTTCATATTTTTTTATTTTTTACTTTTTAGTCTTACTCTTTTCAAACATTAACATATATCGTCATGTTTATTAAAATATGTATAAACATATGATGTACAAACATGAAAAGTAGTCGGAATCGGCAAAATCGGTTTATTTATGAAGCATAACGTAAACAATTAACGTAAAAAGTGAAATTATGTGTAGTTCATATAACTAGCTACAATCTGTAAAAGTTTCAAGTTTCTCCATTGTAAAAAACAACAGAATTTAAGCATTTTCCGTTAAAATCGTTTTTTTATTTAAACAATTTATAAACAAAAATTTTTTTTATTGACTATTCGTGTATTGTTCCCGTGAATGCATATGTCTGCAAATGTTTTAGTCATTTGAATTGAAGAAAAGGCAGTCAAATTAACGTCAAAAGATTTGACCCAAACGATTGAACTAAAGAAAAGCGTTTAATTAATTAATACGACAAAACGAATTCTAATGTTAATTGTAGCACAAAACGTCTATACTGGTGGTTTTTCTAAAAATACGATAAAAACACGAATTTTTTGAGTTCGAGTTTTAGTTGAAGTTTTGTTTCGTATCGTATTGAAATTTGAATGAGTTCTGAATCGCATTTGAATGAGGCTGGATTTGTTGTGAGTGAAACGTACGTAAGGGCGTTTATGGCGCTCTCTGGACGAACTAAAATATAAGACGTCTCTTAATTTCCTTTTACAGCGAATTATTTTATATTAGAGTTGATTCAGAGTTGGACCACCATCTACAGATAGGTATTTCTGCATCTTATGCTTCATCAGTGTAACTATGCAGTCCCAACTCTGAAACAAAAATCAACAATCCTGCCTTTTTAAGGGAAATCACCGCGATGCAGTATTCCATCTTTGAGACGCAAAACAGCGATATCTCTAGTAAAACTAGGAAGACGACGAAAAGACCCAGATGCAAAGTTTTCTGTAATAAAAGTACTGTACTACTTTTACTACTTTTTATTATACTGTAATAATTTTATGTTAGTTTTACTCCTAACTGAGTATCAGAACCAAGTTTTTGCTGGAATTTGGCCATGACGAATAAACAGGCAGTGGAAATCCTTTTTGTTTTTAAAATTGACATTTTTATTTGAAAAATAATTGTTTTTATAATATTTTTCTTATATTGTGTTGTATAAATAATAAAAACGTGGTATTATAAAAGCAATTATTTTTCAAATCGATTTTAAATTTTAGAAAGTCAATTTTAAAAACAAAAAGAATTTCCGATGCCGGGAATCAAACCTGACTCGCCTGGGTGAAAGCCATAGTATTCTAACCTCTCGACCATTATGGATGTAAAGGACGGAGATAAATATTTGACTTTTAGGTTGAAGTGATTTTCTATCTACATACTGTCATATTTTATCTTTTCTTGCCTAAAAGCCCCGAAGTCGTGCCAGCTGACAGACATTGTTGTTATCAAATAAGTACTATCCACCAAAATAAATTCATAGAATCCGTGCTAAAATCACCGTAAAAATTTGACACTACCTCCCAGACTATAATAGTATGGTATAGTTAGACCCAAACCCAGACATCCAAAGTGAAAGTTATCCTCCAATACCAAATTGTTCTATATGGTCCACATAATGTTCAGAAAAAAGTCACACCATTTTGAGCGTCGGGTTTGAGGGGGAGAGGGGGGAGAAATCTGCAAATTCGTAGTTTTTTACGCTTTTCGTCAATATTTCTAAAACTAAGCGGTTTAGCATGAACAATCCTCTACACAAAATTGTTCTACATTAAATTTGAAATAAAAAAGGCTCTATGCATAACCCTTCTAAAATGAACGGTTCCAAAGTTACGGAGGTAGTATAATATAATTGGTCCAAAAAAAGTCCTAACCCAGACATCCAAAGTAAAAGTTTTCCTTCAACACCAAATTGTTCTATATGGTCCACATATTGTTCAGTAAAAAGTTACACCATTTTGAGCGTCCGGTTTGGGGGGGAGATGGGGGAGAAATCGGTAAATTAGTAGTTTTTTTAAATTTATCGTCAATATTTCTAAAACTATGCTTTAGCGTAAGGAATGTTCTGTAGAAAAATGTTCTACATAAAATTTAAAACAAAAAAGGTTCTATACATAATTGTTATAAAGTTAACGGTTCCAGAGTTACGGAGGGTGAAAAGTGGAGGTTTTCGATACTTTTTATATTTACCGATTTCTCCCCCTCTCCCCCCCAAACCCGACGCTCGAAATGGTGTGACTTTTTTCTGAACATTATGTGGACCATATAGAACAATTTGGTTTTGGAGGATAACTTTCACTTTGGATGTCTGGGTTTTTGGTATAGTTATATCATAAATATTGCCCAAAAAATATAAAAAGTATCGAAAACCTCGACTTTTCACCCTCCGTAACTCTGGAACCGTTGATTTTATAACAATTATGTATAGAACATTTTTTGTTTTAAATTTCATGTAGAAAATTTTTGTATATAACATTGTTTACACTAAAGCATAGTTTTAGAAATATTGACGAAAAACGTAAAAAAACTACTAATTTACCGGCTTCTCTCCCATCTCCCTCCCAAACCGGACACTCAAAATGGTGTAACTTTTTACTGAACAATATGTGGACCATATAGAACATTTTGGTGTTGGAGGAAAACTTTTACTTTGGATGTTTGGGTTAGGCCTTTTGTGGACCAGTTATACTAGACTACCTCCGTAACTTTTGAACCATTCATTTTAGAAAGATTATGCATAGGGCCTTTTTTATTTCAAATTTAATGTAGAACAATTTTGTATAGAGGGTTGCTCATGCTAAACCGCATAGTTTTAGAAATACTGGCGAAAAACTTAAAAAACTACGAATTTACCGATTTCTTCCCCCTCTCCCCCCGAAACCCGACGCTCAAAATGGTGTGACTTTTTTATGGACATTGTGTGGACCATATAGAACAATTTGGTGTTGAAGGATAACTTTCACTTTGGATGTCTGGGTTATGCCATCTTTTGGATCAACTATACTATACTATAAGTTGTCAATATATTAATTACAAACATTTTACAACAAGCATTGAAATTGAAATTGAAATAATTAATACAAAAATTGAAAAAATTCATTGCATTAGGTCTCATTTCTTCCTCTAAGTCTTCCACATTAATTTTAATAGAGATTTATAGTCGCAATTGAGATTGATTTGTGTATTTAAGCAAAAAATCATGGTTTAGTTTCATTTTCTTAGTTATGTCCAGATATAAAAGGTTCATTTGTCTATGGTTTTTGGTTAGTAGGTTATGTAAAATTGTATTGTATTGTTAAATTTGATGTGATGTCCAAAGTTTGATTTATTTGTGTTATTGAGATGTTCCTTGATTCTCTGAGAAAGGGTTCTCATTGTTCTACCCATTTAAGTCATGTTAAAATCCCCACAAGACAGCTTATAAAAAACACCACTTTTGTTTAATTTGTCAATTTTATCTTTTCTTCGACAGAAGATGGACTTGATGTTATGTATGTTTGGTTTTAAAAGAAATTTTTAGATATTTTTCTTTTTGCTGTTCATTTTTTAGCAATCTCGAAATGTAGTTGACGAATTCCACTGTCAGCGAAATTAATTGTATTTTTAAAACCTTGAAAACTACATTTTTGCTCAATTTTCACAAAAGTTTGCATTTAATTTCACGCTAGCTAATTAGAAGTCAAAACATCTTCATCAAGTGAAGTATTTATGTGTTTGCGACTATTTCTGTTTGTGTAAAGTTAATTAGAAGGGAATCATTTAATTGTCTTCATTTGTTTGACGGACTTCGATAATTGGAAGACCAAGTTATAAACTAAATAATGCTTAAAAAATCCACAAGGAAAAAGTTTTCCTGTAGTTGGCTGTATACCATGTAATATAAAAAAAAACAGTAAAATCCTGTATAAAAGGTATATTTAAAAAACCCTCAAAAGGGCCACATCAAAATCACACATCAAAATCACACGCAAAGCTAAGGATGTAATCTTTAAAATGCACTAAATTATTTTACTTTAGAAATGAAATAGACTATTTCTTTTTGAGAAAATTAAGAAAGATAACAAAAATGTAATACAAAAACCGAAAATTACCAGCTAGAGAAATGTTTATATAAAGTGATCAAAACTTTTTTCTGGAAAACTTACCTAAAATACATTTAATAATATACGTGGTATGTCAAAAAATATGAATTTCACTCAAGAGTAAAGTATCGTTAAATTTCACTATATCGAAAATTGTTATTAAGAAAAGTTGTTTGGAATTAAAAAATTTGTTTTAGTGTTCAATTACATCCGTCTAATTAAAATATTGTGAATAATAAATGCACTTTACTCTTAAGAAAAATTCATATTTTTACATACCTCGTATAAAATTAAAAAAGTTTAATATCTGATGGTTGTATCTTAGATTTTAGACCAGGGAGAGCATTTTATGAAGAATAACTTTTTTTCGTAAAAGTGATAATAAAATAGTTATCATAATTGTAATAAAATGATGATGAGTATCCGTAATTTGAGAAAAAATTGAAAAAAAATTTTCGATTAGAATAATGTAATTGTATATTTAAACATAGTTTTTAATTTCAAATAACTTTTCATAATAGCATTTTTTGATGTTCTGGAATATAAAGGTACTTTACTCTTTAACGAAATTCATATTTTTGACATAACTCGTATAAAATTGAGTAAATTTGATATTTGATGGTTGAGTTTTAGATTTTTGACTATCCAGAGCATTTTATGAAGAATAACTTTTTTTCGTAAAATTGATAATAAAAAAGTTTTCCATGTGGTTCCTAGCTACGCAGACATACTGTATAAGAGCTTCTGTATAAGAATTTTCAAATTGCAATGCCATATTCTGATTCAGTATTATCAAAAACAAAATAGAAACATATTTGATCAAAGTAAAACAATGAATTTAACGATATTTTTGAAATTATTAATACAAAAACCAATTTGTAGTTTTGATGACGTCTTCTAGGGCTAGGTTGAAAAGCTTTGGCGATATTAAGTCTCCTTGTCTCACTATTCTCTTAATGGAGATGGGATTTGTATTTTCGTCTAGTTGTACTATCATGTTTGCATTTTCATATATTTTGTGTATTAGTTGTCTATAAATCGAATATATGCGTTAATAGATAATGATGGTTTTATTCCTTTAAAATAAACAGTATTTTCATTTCTCCCTCTGCATTATTTTTCATCCTTTCAATTTTTACTTCTATCTTTGTAAGCAGAACTTTTGTGTATATCTACGATTTTAACGAATATTCTAAGTGCCTACTTAGTCAGTATCAACTTCAAACATGAAACATTAGTCATCTGATAAAAGTCACTCTTAACTTTACCGGTTCTTTTTTTGAACTCTCAAGTATTTTCCAGTACACTTAAATAAAAAGACATTCTATACACAATTTCACGACTCCATCTAGTGTGTCAAATCAATACATGTGACAAAAGAAAAATGCTCGACACACAAATCGTCTCCCTTCTTCATATTTTTCGAGAGGCAGGTGAAAAACAAAGTAAGAAAAATCGAGAGCCAACCAGAGGCGTACGCATACATTACCTTTGTGCCAGATTACATATAAATTTAAGGGGGAGGGTATCGTTTAAAATCAACATTTCAAGAACTTTTTTTTAAACTATGATAGAAATTTTTTATTTTTAAATTAAGTACAATTCAAGGAATATTAAAAAAAATTAAATGTAAAATATTAAAAATATTATTATAAAAGCAACGGTGGCAAATTTTTGCAGCCCTTCAAAAAGAAATTGATTTTGCGGTGGATATCAGAACTCGTGATTGGATCATATGAAACAAAAAATTCAAAAATAAAAGCCTATCGAGTTTTTTAGTTTAAACGGATTTTGAGTTTTTGGTATCACTCGACAAGTCAAAATAACGAAATTCTCTGTAAAAAAGGATGAAAATCAACATATTTATTATTTTTAACCAAAAAATAAGCATAAAACAAAAAAAATCTCGACAGCCTTACTTCACGAAATGTCTAAATTTCAGGTGGATTGTAGTTTTTGAGTTGTTCACCGTTTTTGAAAAAGGTAGTTTTGAGAAAAACTTTTATTTTCAATTTCTTTTTTGTCTGTCAAATCGTAAAGTGATGCACACCGCAATATGTTTTTCAATCGCAGAGTAATTTACAAAAGAGAAGGGGAACAGCTGTTGAACGTTTCTCACTACGCTCAAGCGCGCTTGAGCGAAAGTAGGCGGCAGCTTAAACATTGAATTTAAGCAAAAAACAATGTTTACTTGTTAAATAATAGTATATTATTCAACGAGCATGTAATGATGGCTATTACTCACGATGATGAAGTAGCCATTACATGCGAGTAGAATACTATACTTTTTCTACGACTTTTTTTTATTTTAATTAGTAAAAAAGTTAATTATCAACTACTCGAGATTTAAATTATAATAATTTACAGAAATACCTAAATACTATTTACCCCTAGGACGTGGCTGAATAATTGGTTGCCTACTATTACTAAATTCTTATTTATTGTAAAAATACAACTAGAAATAGTCAATGTAAGTTCTATTCGTTTCCGAAAAATTATAAGCTTAAATTTGTACCTACTGTCAGTGAATCTAATAAATAGGAAATGGCTGTTGGCTGTGGACGTATTTCATAATATATAGTTATAATGTATATTTACATTTAACTATATATAATATAATAATATATAACTATACATAATATGTTATAACATATTTAACACAATATAACTTGAAAAACAAACAAAATATTAGTTGTAAATTCCAATTAACATAAACAAAATCCGCTAATGTCACTGTCACTAAATTAAATAATAAACGTCAAAATTTTTATTAAACAAGATATAAACGTACAAAATATACTGACATTGTTTCAGTTAAAATTCCTTTAAAAAGTTAATTATTGGTATAAATTACAATAATTATTGTATTAAATAAACAAGTTTAAGTAATTTTATTTGCAGTTTATATACGATTAATATTAAAAGTGGCATGCGCCACTTGAATCTAACTTCAGCCCGTGAGTAATGACCCGTGAGTAACTTCAGCCCGTGAGTAATGAATTATTACTCACGGGTACAGTAATGGGCGCTATTATCTATGAAAAAATAGCGAATAATGAGCATGTTATTAAACGGTCGTAGAAAAACATTTTTGTCTGTTTTTTAACAGCACTAAAATGTGTTTTTAGATAAATAAATTTCATACATGTCAATTTTTTGTTTGAATAACCTTTCAGATCAGCCAGCACACGACCTTTTTCTTCTTCAGGTGCCATCTCCGCTACGGAGGTTGGCAATCATCATAGCTATTTTAATTTTTGAGGCAGTACCTCTAAATACTTAGTTGTTTTGAGCTGCAACCAAACCATTCTCTCAGGTTCTTCAGCCATGAAATTCGTCTTCTTCCGATGCTTCTTCTGCCATCTATCTTTCCTTGCATTATTAGTCACAGGATGCCATACTTCTCGCCCCGCATCACATGTCTGAGATACTGTAGTTTTCTTTCTTTAATTTTAAGTTCAACTTCCGTCTCTTTACCTATTCTTCTCAGTACTTCGTTGTCCGTAACTCTATGTACCCAGGAAATCCTCATAATTCTTCTATAGGTCCACATTTCAAAGGCGTTAAGTCGTCTCATTGTCTCTACATTTAACGTCCATGATTCCACTCCATAATATAGTACACTGTAGACGTAACATTTTGTTAGGCGTACTTTAAGATCTAATGTTAAATCTTTGCTACATAGGACCTTTTTCATTTTTATAAAATTAGAACGTGCTTTTTCGATTCTGACTTTTATTTCTGGAGTGTAGTCATTATTTTCTGTTATAAGTGTTCCTAGGTAAGTGTACTTTTTTACTCTTTCGATCTGCTGGCTCTCTACTATCAAGATTTCGTTAGTATTATGGTTGTTTTTACTAATTTTCATAAACTTCGTCTTTTTGATATTGAGAGAGAGAGAGAGTCCGTACTCCCTACTACACCTTACTATTTTACTAACGAGTCTTTGCAGGTCTTGTAAACTATCGGCTATTATTACTGTATCATCTGCATATCTGATGTTGTTAACTAAGACTCCATTTACTCTTATGCCGACTGTTTCATCTTCCAGAGTTTCTCGCATTACCTCTTCAGAATAAGCGTTAAATAATAGAGGTGATAGTATGCAGCCTTGCCTGACTCCTCTCTCTATTTTCATTTCTTCAGATGTTTCTTTTTCAATTCTTACTATTGCTCGCTGATTGTAATAGAGGTGTGTTATTAGTATTAAATCTCTTCCATCTAGGTTTTTAGTTTTTAGAATTTCCATGAGTCGATCATGTTTTATTTTATGAAACGCTTTATTGTAGTCTATAAAACAGACGCAAAGGGGACGGTTAACATCCAAACATCTCTGTGTCAGCACGTTGAAGGAGAAGAATGCCTCTCTGGTACCCATACCATTGCACACGACCCCTATGATTTAAAAAAATATCGATTACGTCATCACGCCCAGATGGATGACGTTACTAGTATGATATAGAAATCAAAAAATCATAACTTAAAAATAAAAATCGACCTGTTTCGGAATTTTTCCTTAATCTCGCCGGTTTACGAAATAACGAATTTATTTCTTTCATTTGCAGGATACTGTACCTATAGTAATACCATAGAAATTATCAAATATGAAATTTATAGATATGCGTGGAATAATTATAGCAAAGATTTAGCACATGTTTTCAATTGAACCCGGCAACATTAAGCATTAGCATTATCATAATAGAAGCTCTCCAATTTTGGTATCTTATTTGTGATAGTAGATTATTTTCATGATCGTGAAAGAAAAAAGGGTGACTGGATGCCTAAACCCGTTGCTATGGTCAAAAGAACTATCTAATCAAAGAAAACATCTCATCGTTAACTCCATGTTTAAAAGTATAGTGCTCTATGGATGCAAAACATGGCAAAGTACTAAATCCCTGGAACGACGCCTATTTGCATTGGAAATCGGCTAGAAAATCAAGGCTTCAAAGAAGATCGGCTAGAAAAGCAAGGCTTGAATGAATACAAAATGACCAAATCAGAAATATAATGAGAGTCAAATCAACCATCATAGACGAAATTCAAAGGAGACAACTGATCCGGTATGGTCATGTAGAAAGAATGGAAGACGACAGGTTGCCAAGACAAATTTTAAAATAGACGCCAAGTGAAAGAAGGAAGAGAGGAAGACCGAAACAATCCTGGCTAGGCGGCATTTAAAAGGCAATGTCGGAAAGGAATCTCCACCCTGGCGAATGGAACGACCGACGAAGCAGGAAACTCGGAACCGGAAGGCGAAGAACGCTATAGATAACCGGGATAATAATAATAGATTATTGTCGTTCCTTATAAACATTGGGAATAAAATTATTATAAAGTATAATGAAGTAAACTCGTAAACTTTTTTGTATGCTTCCCATGACTATTAGTCCACAGTACATCGTCCTTTTTTGAAAATGATTACAAAAGTCTTAAACATGGTTTGCTACTAACTGCTTCGTTTGAGCGAGTCTACCACGTTCTGAAAAATTTCAGAGTGCTGGACGCATTTCCGCACGCCCCACGCATAAGGCCCGGCGCAAATTGAACCTAAGCCAGACACAACCTGCGCCGGCGGGACGGGTGATCCGTGCATTTATTTTTCTAGCGTGCCGCATATTGAACACAAGCCAACCCAACCGTTGGCTATCGACGTGGCGAATAGAGACGGGCAAAATCAGTGCGGACATGTAACGGTTACTTTTAGTCCTGTCGAAAGGGGGGTACAACGGCCTCCTTTATTCAGATGGACTTACCCAAGTTTTTTTTCATGTATTTTGACCCGTAGAATACGAATTTTTTGGGTAACAGTTGATCCGGATGTCGATAAGATTGTTATTGACCAAGAACTTGAGGAATTACATAACCGCGATCTCTCGCAAAACAAAACATTTTTTGGTATTTTTTGGGTCATTCTAAGCAAAACATGTTTCTACAATTTTTTTCGTAGGATGGCTAGTTTTCGAGATAACCGCGGTTGAACTTTCAAAAAATCGAAAAATTGCAATTTTTGAACCCGAATAACTTTTGATTAAAAAATAAAATAGCCAGTCTGCTTACCGTATTTGAAAGTTTAAGTCAAATTATATCGGTATTAATTATTTGCATTGCTAAAAATTTATTTTTTTATTGTTTAACAAAGCTATAAACACATAGTGTTTCCCGTGCCTTTACATGCGTTTTAACGCATGCTACGTAGAAATAGCCTCGATTGCACTAGTACCTATTCTACCTACTCGTCGATTTTAAATGAGAAATCTTAGAAAACATCACTCACGCACTAGGTGTTTGTAGCTTTGTTTAACAATAACACAATAAATTTTTAGCAATGCAAATAATCAAAACCGATATAATTTGACTTGAACTTTCAAAGGCGCTAAGCAGAATTGCTATTTTATTTTTTAATAAAAAGTTATTCGGGTTTAAAAATTGCAGTTTTTCGATTTTTTGAAAGTTCAACCGCGTTTATCTCGAAAACTGAGCATCCTACGGGAAAACTTGTTGGAACATTTTTTACTTAGAATGATCCAAAAAATACAAAAAAAAATGTTTTGTTTTGCGAGAAATCTCTGTTATGTAATTCCTCAGGTTCTTGGTAAATAACTATCTTATCGACATCCCGATCAACTGTTACCCAAAAAATTCGTATTCTACGGGTCAAAATACATGAAAAAAACTTGGGTAAGTCCATCTGAATAAAGGAGGCCGTTGTACCCCCCTGGCGAAAGGACTATTTTGATACCGATTCTCAGTGGTACTGAGTACAAATACTGATTACAAAATACTGATGTATCTGATCCTTGTACTGAATTGATTAGGCAACTTAAAATCGGTATTTCGGTACTTGTAACTAGTAACGTTTTAAAAATATTTTACACGTCCCTAGTAGTCGTAGCGGTATGATTTTCGAAAACATCGAATTTGATCATAAGCGGATGCATAAAACGATATCTTACACTGAGTATTTTATTTCTGCATATAATACCTACATATTTAAAATAATCTCTCCCCTACTGCTAGGTCATAACTCATATTCCTCAATTTACTGCTCGAATCACAATCATCTACAATTACTGCAGGATCGCAATCATTTACAATTACTGCAGGTCATAATTCATAATCCCTCCGCTACTGATCGGTCATAAAAAATATCACTATTTGTAATAAACAAAAATGTAATATGCCGGGAAGTTGAATTTGGGGGTAATACGATATTTTTATCGATCACGGTTTTAAGTAACATGAATATTTTCTAATAATGTGTTTTTGTAAAGGCATAACTTTGATTATTAATTTCGTATAGCCGCTTATTTCGTCTACCAAAAGTTATCAAAATTTAATGACAAAGACAACGCAGTTTTCACTCGGAGTGTTGACTATGCTAATATTTTTATTTATCATAATAAATTGTACTTAGGTACCATCCGTATTCATTTCAGATACGTCCACCTCGCAAACAAAAACAAGTAAAAATAAACATCTGGCGGTGAGTCACGCGTCCCACGGCCCAAGAAAACTGTACGCCGATGACAAACGTTCCCAAGCTTGACCTGCGAACGAATGAACTGATAGTAGGATGCGCAGAACTGTCTACGCAGTTCGCCGGCGCAGGTTGTGTCTGGCTTAGGTTCAATTTGCGCCGGGCCTAAACCTGTAGCTCTAGCGCGGGTAGGTTTTGTTATTGCAAAACTATAATTTTTAATTTTAATCAAAAGTTTATACGTTATAAATAAAATAGATTAATTTTTTCGGACAAAAAGAGGCAATCGTCGTGTCCGACACACGCAAGATGTCAGTCTAGCGCGGTGCAGTTTTGTTATTACAAAACTCTTAATTTTCAATTAAAAGTACTTATAATTAATTACTAAATATTGTCGATCTCTTGTCCGACAAATTAACAGCCTAGTTTCTTTAGTCCGATAATGTAAATTTGTTAATTATGACAGGTTATATTTTGCGATTACAAAATTTCGGACCCGAATAACAAATGATAGATTGGACGGTCCTTCATCCAAATATAGCACTGTCCGATAAAAATTGGGTATTAACCGCCACGCTAATAGACACACGGGTACATTGAGCTAATACAGTCTAGAACGTCAGAAAATGTATAGAAACCGAATGTAATAATGTATAGAAAAAAATTAAAATTATGACTTCTGTAATCGCAAAACATAACCTGCCATAATTAACATGTCTACGTTGTCGGACTAACGAAACGAGGCTGTAAGTTTGTCGGACAAGAGATCGACAATCTTTAGTAATTAATTATAAGTATAAGCTTAAATTGAAAATTAGGAGTTTTGTAATAACAAAACTGTACGCTAGAGTGACATTTTGCGGGTGTCGGACACGACGATCGCGTCCTCCTTTTTGCCCGAAAAAAATAATTTATTTTATTTTAACCTATTATAATCTGTTTACTAAAATTTAAAAATTATAGTTATAATAAATAATCATTTCGTTGTGAACCGAAACAAGAGCCGTCTTATTTTAGTTAGTTCAGAGAGCGAAAAAAGCACTCTAATAGTCTAAGAGCTAGTGAACCCTATGACTAACGGTCTTCCTGTAAGGCTAGAAAAATTTGTATAGTGATAATTCATAGCACACCAAGGCTAAAAACCGTGATTTGGCAGGCGTCAGCTCGCACTTGCATCTACCAGGTGAATCGAAAAGTGCATAGTTTAGGGGAAAAATAAACTTTCTCCTGTAAAGTTTAAATTTAAGTATGTGTTTGAGTAAGTCATTTAGAAGAACTGTGTACAATGACAGGCGATTCTGAAGAGCATAAGACCTTGCCAGGCGAGGGGCAAGATTAGGGGTTTTTCCTAAAATTATTTTTTTGCATCGAACAAAGTTTTTTTTAGGTTTTGTGAATCATTCCAAACCGAAAAGGTCTTTAGTGACTTTTCTCTTAGGTTAACAGTTTTTGACATATAAGCGATTAAAAAAAATTAAAAAATCGCGAAATCGCCCATTTTTAACATTGAATCGGACATTCGACTGAAAATTTCAATGTTGCCAAGGTAGGTAGATATTCGTTAAACGTCGATTGATGAAATCCCGAAGAGTTTTTTGCAATACAATATCGAAAACCCCTTGTTTTTTAATTGCTAATTAAGCGGGAGCGACACTGTAGTATACAAGTTGAGTCCGCGAATCTTTACCCGTGCGTCATCATTTAAAGAATACGAAATAAGTCGATGATAAGTCGGAAATTGAAATTTACTAAACGCAACAGCAAGTTACTTACTGTCACTTGCTGTTGCGCTTAGTAAATTTCAATTTCCGACTTATCATCGACTTATTTCGTATGCTTTAAATCAGCGGCTCTCAATCTGTGGTACATGTACCACTAGTGGTACATATCATTATTCGCGGTGGTACACAAAACACAAAAGAAAAATAAAGTAGTAGTATAAGTGAGGTCGTTTGAGTTTGCATAAATTCATTATCTCGAGAATGGGCAAATTTGAAGAGAAATTCTCGGACAGGTCGATTTTTATTTTTAAATTAGGACTTTTTGGCATATATATAATACTAGTGACGTCATCCATCTGGGCGTGATGACGTAATCGATGATTTTTTTGAATGGGAATAGGAGTCGTGTGATAGCTCATTTGAAAGGTTATTAATGCCTGGTTGCACCAACAGATCTTAAGCTCCAGCTTAGCTAAGCTCTGCTTATAGATAGGACCACCGGAAGTATCACTTACGTTTCACCATAATTTTGGATTCTTACCTTTTTATCAAGTATATAGTATATCTATTATTATATTATGATATTCCTATTATATTTTATTGTAATTATATTACATTGATTCTTACGATATTCTTGGCTTAAGCCTAAGATCTGTTGGTGCAACCAGGCATTAATTCTCTATTCAGAAATATAAACAATAACATAATTATTTATACACGATGTACACAAAAAATTTTTTTATTAAATTAATTTACACAAAAAGAAGAAAATTTTTTTGAACACTATTTGTATAAATAATTGGGTTAACGTTTATAAATGAGCTATCAACACGACCCCTACTCCATTCACAAAAATCATCGATTACGTCATCACGCCCAGATGGATGACGGCACTATTATTATATATATGCCAAAAAGTCCTAATTTAAAAATAAAAATCGACCTGTCCGAGGATTTTTCTCCAAATTTGCCCATTCTCGAGATAATGAATTTATGCAAACTAAAACGCCCTCACTTATACTACAGTGTCGCGCCCGCTTGATTAGCAATTAAGAAACAAGGTTTCGATATTGTATTGCAAAGAACTCTTCGGGATTTCATCAATCGATGTTTAAAGAATATCTACCTACCTTAGCAACATTGAAATTTTCAGTTAAATGTCCGATTCAGGGTTAAAAATGGTCGATTTAGCAATTTTTAAACTTTTTAATCGCTTATATGCCAAAAGCTATTAACCTAAGAGAAAAGTCACTAAATACCTTTTCTGTTTGGAATGATTCAAAAAACCTAAAAAACTTTGTTCGATGCAAAAGAAATAATTTTAGGAAAAAAGCCTAATCTTTCCCTTCGCCTGGCAACGTCTTATGCTGTTCAGAATCGCCTGGCATTGTACAAATTTCTTCTAAATGACTTACTCAAACACATACTTGAATTTAAACTTTACAGGAGAAAGTTTATTTTTCCACTTAGCGATGCACTTTTCGATTCACCTGGTAGATACACGTGCAGGGCTGATGCCTGCCAGGTCATGGTCTTTAACCTTGGTGTGCTATGAATTATCACTAGACAAATTTCTAGCCTTACAGGAAGACCGTTAGACGGACGGTTCACTAGCTCTTAGACTATAACTAGTTTCTACCCTTATTAGGGGTTCTTCAGAGAGCGCATATTTGATTCTTTCTGAACAACTAAAATTCAGGCAGCCAGCTTCGGTCCACAAACGAAAGATCATGATGACATGGATGCCGTGGCGGCATCTGCTAAATACGAACGAAAGTTTTACTTTTAATATTAACAATATTGCAAATAAAACTTTATTAAAACTAATCTTCTGGTTACACGATTTGTGGCTTCTAAATTTTGCAAGCCAACGAATTGCCGGAGCTAAAAAGGTCGAGGGAGATCTATCAGGTTACAGACAGCACATCAGAAAGAGTTACAATAGATTACAAAATGAGCAAGTTGTACTGCGACGGTAATGTTACAGTTGGTACAATGTTTTCTTAACTTGTTGACATGAGAGACCTAGTGAATCTTATGTGGCAACATTTATTTTGATATTTAAATTTGCATGTACGCCTTTGGGATTAAAACTAGGGCGTTTGATAATCTACAAGTGCGAATATACAAGTACTGCCGGCAGCGCCGTCTAGTATACGAAAGGGAAACCAAAAGGCCCTTCAAACTTTGTCTAGTGGCCCTTTAGCGAAATACGCGTCGTTTTGTCAAGAATATACGCCAACGTGGTGGTTTAATTTTGAAACTTTTTAACCTACTTTTAGAGGTGCACAGACGCTTTTATGTTAGCAGGCCTTTTACCTTTAAAATTACATGATGCCGTGAAATTTTAAAATTGCTGGTTAACGCCTTAGATTGGGTTGAATTTTTAATAATTAAAGGGACACCGTTCTTCAAATTGCTTTCGAAATGAGGTATTTTTTAAAAGGAAAAAATTAGAAATGAGAGAATTAAAAATTAACCCCTTTTGAAGGCGCTGCTTGTCCCAATTCCATTTCCATAAATTAGTTAACAAGCTACATAAAGCATAGTTGGTACATTAGTGCCATTAATCTTATATTAGTTAACAAGCTAAGCGTCGCGTCGGTAATGCTCTTACAATCATGTCATGTCTGTAATGTCATAACTAAAATAGATTTTCAACAAAGAGTATCTAATGCAATTCGGCTTTTAATAGTAATGTAAAATGTTTACTTACTTTCATATCATATGTTCTATTTTAATTTTAGTGTCGTAATATAAAAAAAAATGTTTTTAAACTAGATCTGAGTAGTTTTAATTTAGCTTTAATAATAGGTTTGTTCCAACCCGTCACATTACCGTTCATGAATACTCTGGGCTAATTAGCAAAATACAAGGAAAAGTTGTTTACCAGCAATTTTATTGCTGGAATCGAATCTTATTATTGTATGTATTAATAATATAGGTATGCAAAGTCCGCAGATAGTGTGCTACTTTTTTTATAAACAAAATGGCGCCCGAAAATCGTGTTTTTCTCAATTTTTGCTCTATAACACCAAAGATTTTAACTTTACACCAAAATCACTCAAATAAAAATTCACCGCCATTAAATTCTGCATAGAGACGTGTTTTTCCCGATTCACCTCGATGAAAACTTTCCCCGGAAAAAGCGGGTTTTTCCGACAAAATTTTTAATGTTCAACTAAAATTTTAGATAAGTTATTGTTAATCAATAATTAAATAACTTGGTAATGTAAAAGCCCTTTTCGTATAGATTATAACTTCAGAAGCCGATGGAAATTGAATAAACCGTTTAGCAACAATTGAATTGTTAATTAAAAATTTACGGTCGCTATAATAACAATAATAATTAGGATGCATAAGAATAACTATGATTTTTTCATAAAAAGACACTATACCTATCTAATGTACTTTACAGAATTGAAATTGGACTATTTAAGCGGCCTCAGGAATATTTTAAAATTATAAACAATTTTTTGGCTTGTAAACAAATAAAATATCTCGGGAAATATTAAACTAAATTAAATTGTGAAAACGGTGTTCGAAAAACAGCGGCAGGAAGCTTCTTTTAAAAGAAAAAACGTTTAATTATGACAAGTGGTTCCTGAGATACAACCGGTCAAAGTTGACCGGAATTTACGGCAAAGATATAAACAATAGGATCATAGTTTTCAAACCATCTTTATTTTTGTCCTCTTTCTCCACACCAATTTTCATAACTTTAGAATACTCATAACATATATTATTATAATAAAAACTATCGATAATACGTGTGAAAATTGCCAAAAATAGCAAAATTCCAATCCAAAATTAGGTTGGAGAAAATGTAACCCTCAAAGTTCAAAATCGGTATACGTTAAAAAAATGCATTTTCTCGGCTTCCCATGGAGCAATTTCCTTCATTCTTTTTTTGTTTCCTAATAACTCGAGTAGAGCCATCGAACTAACGCATTATTAAATGTCAAACTTGCTTTTGTTTTGTTATAATAGATTAATTTATTTATAAGAACAGAAAACTACATATTTTTTCCAGTTGTAGGCTTTTAAAGTTAAAAACATAAATATTCTCATTTGAAAGCTGTATAATTATTTAAACAATTTTTATTTAAACAAATTAAAATTTTGTATTATAATAAATAAATTAATTTATTATAACGAAACAAAAGCAAGTTTGACATTTAATAATGCGTTAGTTCGATGGCTCTACTCGCAATTTTGACACGTATTATCGATAGTTTTTATTATAATAATATTATATGTTATGAGTATTTTAAGGATATAAAAATTGGTGTGAAGAAAGAGGACAAAAACAAAAAGGTGATGGTTTAAAAACTATGATCCTATTGTTTATATTTTTGCCGTAAATTCCGGTCAACTTTGACCGGTTGTATCTCAGGAACTATTCACCACAATTAAACGTTTTTTCTTTTAAAAGAAGCGTCCTGTCGCTGTTTTTCGAATACCGTTTGCACAATTTAATTTAGTTTAACATTTCCCGAGATATTCTATTTGTTTATAAGCCAAAAAATTGTTTATAATTTTAAAATATTCCTGAGGCCGCTTAAATAGTCCAATTTCAATTCTGTAAAGTACATTGGATAGGTATAGTGTCTTTTTATGAAAAAATTATAGTTATTCTTATGCATCATAATTATTGTTGTTATTATAGAGACCGTAAATTTTTAATTAACAATTCAATTGTTGCTAAACTGTTCATTCAATTTCCATCGGCTTCTGGAATTGTAATCTATACAAAAAGGGCTTTTACATTACCAAGTTATTTAATTATTGATGAACAATTACTTATCTAAAAGTTTAGTTGAAAATTAAAGATTTTGTTGGAAAAACCCGCTTTTTCCGGGGAAAGTTTTCGTCGAAGTAAATCGGAAAAAAACACGTCCCTATGCAGAATTTAATTGCGGTGAATTTTTATTTGAGTGTTTTTGGTGTAAAGTTAAAATCTTTGGAGTTATAGAGCAAAAATTGAAAAAAACACGATTTTCGGGCGCCATTTTGTTTATAAAAAAAGTAGCACACTATCTGCGGACTTTGCATACCTATATTATTAATATATACAATCATAAGATTCGATTCCAGCAATAAAATTGCTGGTAAATAACTTTTCCCAAAAATGGCCTATTCTCCGATAATCAGCCCAGACTAGAATGGTTACGCGTATGCGCAGTAAAACATTTTTCGTTCCTGGGCATACTCGTAACCATTCAAGAAAGGTAATGTGACGGGTTGCAACAAACCTAGTATGTACACTGTGGGCCGAAATATAGAAGTACATTTTTTAGTTGAAAATAAATTTTTTGTTTTTTGGGCGATTTAATTTCTTTTTGCAGGGCTAACAGCCTAACATGGCCTCAACATGACTGCAAATGTAACTGCTTGGAAGCAAAAATAACGTACAGGGTCGCACTTATAACGACATTTATGTAATGGTGCATTTGAGCTCGTTGCAAATGAAAACTGTCTTAGCTAAAATTGAACTGATATGCTCTTTTGGTTGGTTAACTATCCAGAACACTTGAGTAAACAGGAAATTTTTAAAATTACCGGATTTGCAAAATACCATTTTTTTATTTAAATAATGTTCAGAACACGCCTCCGCCATAAGATTTAAAAGAATCCCGAATTTGTAAAATATTATTTTTTACTTAAATTGGGAAATCTTATTCGAGTAGTTTTCTAATATGTTCACCAGAACGAAACCCTCTTAGCACTAAATTACATCGTTTCCATCGTTTTTGCCTCATATTAGCAGTAATTTTTATTAAATGTCTTAAGAATTTCTCAAACGCTCAAATATGTCAATTTTACTTAGTAAGCCATGACTGCTTAGGTTGCCATGGAGTTTGTTTGACATTTATAGTTAAGTAAATTGGCCAGTTCTTAATGCCACTTTTAAGCAAAGAGGACAGAATATTAATTAAATATTACCGTGAAAAAGACAATTATGGTGCAACAAGAATTGTAAATGCATTTCCTGAGAAAAATTGGCATATTGGAACGAAAGGAAAGTTCTTAAGACATCTAAGAAAAACCCATGGTCTATTGAACATAAAAGTGAAAAACGGAGGAAGCGAAGCTTAAGAACTGAAGAAAATATTAATATTAAGCTAGAGTAAGGGTTGTATTAGGAAATTTGCAAACTGGCCAACCTGTTGGAACAAGGAAAATCGCAAAAGAAACTACAGTCGGAAAAATGAAAGAATACCCATGAACGATCACATCAATCACTTATTTTATATTTCCTATCCTTTTCTATAGCAAACGTTTGTTATTTATAGAAAAAGACAGCAAATACAAAATAAGTGATTGATGTGATCGTTCATGGGTATTCTTTCATTTTTCCGACTGTAGGATTTCTTGCACATCAGTTCAAAGAATCATTAAAGAAGATTGTCATCTTGAAGTATTTAAAAAAGTTTACTCTCAAAGACTTACTGACAATGTAAGAGAAAAATGACTGGAAAGATGTAATTTGCTACTAAGAAGATTCCACTCTCGTGAAAACATTAGAAAAATATAAAATATGGTTTTCAGATGTAAAAATGTTTTATTTACGGCCTCCTAAAAATACTAAAAATAATAGGGTGTATTCTGACGTACATTTTAAGGTAGAAATTCCTCTAGAGCATCTTTTAATTGAAAAAAGTCATTTCTCAAAAGGTGTAATAGTCTCTGTTGCAGTATCCATGTTGGGAAAACCTCATCTGATTTTTGTTGATGCCGGGGTAAAACTTAATTCAGAAACATATCAAGAACAAATCTTGCAGCACCTATTACCTGAAATTGAAGAAGTATGTTATGATTACACTTTCCAACAGGATGGTGCTCCTTAGCACACTTCCCACAATACAAGGATATTCTTGAGTGACAATTGCCTGGACTATATTGAGCCCAAAATGTGGCCACCTAACAGCCCAGAATTAAATCCGGTTGAGAAATTTTTGAACAAATTTTGTATGACGAATTACAATTTGAAACCATCGAACAGCTCAAAGAAAGAATGCAGTTTGTTTGGAATAATTTTGAACAGGGTGTAATAAATGATGCTATCAATTTATGATGCAGACGATTTCAAGAAGTGGTAAAAAATAATAATGGTGGCTACATTCATAATTGAACTGTTTTCATAAATGTGTTATTTGTTAAAATGTTATATTTTCCTAATTTAATAAAAAAATAATATTTTGCGAATCTGGTAATTTTGAAAAAAAGTGTTCTGGATAGATAACCTACCAAAAGAGCATAGCAGTTCAATTTTAGCTAAGGCAGTTTTCATTTGCAACGAGCTCAAATGCACCGTTACATAACTTTTTTTATAAGTCCGACCCTGTACGTTATTTTTGCTTCAAAATCTGCAGTCATGTTGAGGATATGTTAGGCTATTGTCCCTGCAAATAGAAATTAAATCGCCCAAAAATCAAAAAAGTTGTTTTCAACTAAAAAATGTACTCCTTTATTTTGGCCCACAGTGTATATGTATAGAGCACGACCAAATTCACTTTGTATTTGAGATTTGGATGCGCATTGGTGTTGACATTCGGTAAACCGAAAGCTATCAGTCGTAGGCCAAACGTCAAACGTCGCGGAAAAAACGTAATCGATTCTGCACGGAGTGTCCATTCCTTTCCGAGACGTGTAGAATTCTATTAATCGCATCGTCTGTAGACGACTGGTATTCCATGCATCAAAATATTCACCTCGAAGCGATCGCTAGAAAGCGAGGTGTCGAGACGTATTGTTCTCTATCATAATGGCCACGGAACAAAGAAAGAAGGTATTTTGTGTTCTACGTCAAGTAACAGTTTTGTAAACAGTAACTGTTTTTACTGTGTGGAACATCAGAAATGGCGAATAGGAGCATGTAAAATTTATTATTATGGTGAATTTTAGCAATATTTCATTTTAATCCAGTATTCTAGTAAAAAATTATGAACTATACCATACTAATATGATGTAAATAAAAGGTTAGTACAAAAATATACTTTAATATTATAAAAAAACATGTCTCAAATTAGAATGGAATTTAAATCGTAAAAAATATAATAAAAACACCGACTAAAAAACAGTATGATACAAGCCCGATTTCATCAACGATACCTAAATATTTAAGAATTACCTAACTGGGTTTAGGTATTTCCTAACTCTAAAACGGATTTCACCATACGATAAGAATTGCCTAAACCGCTTAAGCATTACCTTACGGTAGGATACGGTTTTCGGCCTCCCTAAACTTTAGGTATTACTTATCGTTGACAGTCAGGTTATATTTTTACAATTTTGACTAATGTACTTGTGACGTTTGTCAATAATTGGCTTCTTACCTTAATTTTTCTGTTATTCTGTAATATTAGGTACATTAATTGTAATTTTGTATTTTCTTTTATATTATTAATATAATATGTGTTGGAAAATATAGAAAATCCTTTGGGAGTTTTTTACAGGTATATCGACAAAATTATCTATTCTACCTACTACTTAACAAACTAGTGTTGTGTTTCAAAAACCCATTCATGATTACACTAAAAGTGTGTCATTAAAAATTAATAATAAAGAAGCAATTTTCAACATATTTATTTTAAAATTATTTCATTAACGACAATTCAACTAACTTTAATTTTTCGACATTCTGAAATTTACAACTCTTTTCTTTTCCTCAATTTCACTGTACATATACAAATAACATACAAAACTTAACAAACCTAATTCACAAATAACTAACTACTAAATTAGATAACTATAACAGTACAAAACTGTACAAAAACAGTACAAAACTGAAACCAACTTGGAGAACAAACAATATGTAATGACAAATAATCGAAAAAGTAAGGTAGTAATGTCATCTTATTCTTCTTTTTATTTATCAAAAATAGTTGAAACGTACCCGAATTAATACCTAGGAAGGAATTTCCTAGATAAGCAGTTCTTTTAGTTGTGAAACGCTATTGTTCTTAAGTATTGACTTAGGAAGTTCCTAGTGCTATCGATAAGAATTACTTAATAAGGCAACTGTTTAGGTATCGTTGGTGAAATCGGGGATAATAGTTTTAAATGTAGATACGAATCATCTTTTGTAAAAGAGGGAGCTCAAAACAAATTGACTGGCCAGTTGGTTGCTAAAACCAATGCCAATAAAACACACCATATTATTAATATAATATGTGTTGGAAAATATAGAAAATCCTTTGGGAGTTTTTTACAGGTATATCGACAAAATTATCTATTCTACCTACTACCTAACAAACTAGTGTTGTGTTTCAAAAATCCATTCATGATTACACTAAAAGTGTGTCATTAAAAATTAATAATAAAGAAGCAATTTTCAACATATTTATTTTAAAATTATTTCATTAACGACAATTCAACTAACTTTAATTTTTCGACATTCTGAAATTTACAACTCTTTTCTTTTCCTCAATTTCACTGTACATATACAAATAACATACAAAACTTAACAAACCTAATTCACAAATAACTAACTACTAAATTAGATAACTATAACAGTACAAAACTGTACAAAAACAGTACAAAACTGAAACCAACTTGGAGAACAAACAACATGTAATGACAAATAATCGAAAAAGTAAGGTAGTAATGTCATCTTATTCTTCTTTTTATTTATCAAAAATAGTTGAAACGTACCCGAATTAATACCTAGGAAGGAATTTCCTAGATAAGCAGTTCTTTTAGTTGTGAAACGCTATTGTTCTTAAGTATTGACTTAGGAAGTTCCTAGTGCTATCGATAAGAATTACTTAATAAGGCAACTGTTTAGGTATCGTTGGTGAAATCGGGGATAATAGTTTTAAATGTAGATACGAAGCATCTTTTGTAAAAGAGGGAGCTCAAAACAAATTGACTGGCCAGTTGGTTGCTAAAACCAATGCCAATAAAACACACCATATTATTAATATAATATGTGTTGGAAAATATAGAAAATCCTTTGGGAGTTTTTTACAGGTATATCGACAAAATTATCTATTCTACCTTCTACCTAACAAACTAGTGTTGTGTTTCAAAAATCCATTCATGATTACACTAAAAGTGTGTCATTAAAAATTAATAATAAAGAAGCAATTTTCAACATATTTATTTTAAAATGATTTCATTAACGACAATTCAACTAACTTTAATTTTTTGATATTCTGAAATTTACAACTCTTTTCTTTTCCCCAATTTCACTGTACATATACAAATAACATACAAAACTTAACAAACCTAATTCACAAATAACTAACTACTAAATTAAATAACTATAACAGTACAAAACTGTACAAGAACAGTACAAAACTGAAACCAACTTGGAAAACAAACAATATGTAATGACAAATAATCGAAAAAGTAAGGTAGTAATGTCATCTTATTCTTCTTTTTATTTATCAAAAATAGTTGAAACGTACCCGAATTAATACCTAGGAAGGAATTTCCTAGATAAGCAGTTCTTTTAGTTGTGAAACGCTATTGTTCTTAAGTATTGACTTAGGAAGTTCCTAGTGCTATCGATAAGAATTACTTAATAAGGCAAATGTTTAGGTATTGTTGGTGAAATTGGGGATAATAGTTTTAAATGTAGATACGAATTATCTTTTGTAAAAGAGGGAGCTCAAAACAAATTGACTGGCCAGTTGGTTGCTAAAACCAGTGCCAATAAAACACACACACACACACACACACACACACACACACACACACACACACACACACACACACACACACACACACACACACACACACACACACACACACACACACACACACACACACACACACACACACACACACACACACACACACACACACACACACACACACACACACACACACACACACACACACACACACACACACACACACACACACACACACACACACACACACACACACACACACACACACACACACACACACCACACCACACCACACCACACCACACCACACCACACCACACATATTACACACACAATTTGGTTTTTGGTAAGGTATTTTAAAAATATTTGTGTATATTTTTGCGTGTTTCTCCTATTTTCATTTTTTCTACACTAAATGACAATTATTAGTGTTAATAATTTATTAATTTGCTACTTTATTGTTTCAGGTAAGGCTTGAATACTGATGATTACATAATAGGTAAGTAAATTTTTAAACACAAATTGCTTTAGATTAAAGAAGCATTTTTTGTATGGAAAGGAGGTGGTAAATTTTTCACCGTAGCAGGAGGTGGTAAATTTCTACTAAAAATCGTACCAGTCCGTGTCCTGTTAAAAATGACCTAGCATGTCAGGATTCAGAGTTGAAGGGTCCATCTGTACGCAGTCTCCCCAGAAGACTTGCTCACGCATACACCCATAACTCGCTGCCTTCCAACTAAAGTCCGTCCCCTTATCTCTAGACTATTCATGTGGTAGGTGCTCTCTAGACCGGGGCATCACATGAATAGCCCGTTTTTCTCTCTCTCTCTCTTTTTCTCTCTCTCTCTCTCTTTCTCTCTCTCTCTCTCTCTCTCTCTCTCTCTCTTGTAACAACTAGCTGATGATTTTCTGTTGGAGTGAATGAAAAGGGAGTGGTAAACTCCAACAGAAGTAGTAAAAAGAAGAAGATCTACTTAATGTAGCCAAAGGACAAAAATGTGTGGCTTCTCCGTTGAAGAAGCTGGAGTAACTAAAATACAACTTTGTAGTAGTATTTGTATGGAAGGATGCCAAGACAAAGAATATCGAATTGATACAGGACTAGAGATGAGAAATCATTAATAGATAGATATAACTTGAATGGCTAGCTAAATATGTATGAGAAGGGCCACTTGACACTCAAGGAAGGATTCGGCCAATTTGCACGGCTATTTTTGGCCAGACAATAGATTAAAGGAAGTGACAATGATGGCTCGAAAAGAAGATATGAAGATAATGTTCAGAAAATAGATAGAGTAAATATAATAATATACTGAAAATAGAATGAATTTTTGGGCGCCAGAAGAAGGATAACTAGGTTAACGCTCTTCCAGGTATTCTACGCTGCTATAGAGTATGTTAAATTTGTAGTACAAGTATGTGAAAAGTTATTAAAGATTATTAAATTATAAAATATACTACTAAAAATAAAGGAGTAATAAGAAAAAAAAAAATCACAATAAATGTATATTTATTGAATGTAACTACTAGATCTTTTTAACAATCTCTGAGTTAGGACAAGTAACTAGTGTGTAACTCTAACATGACAGGAAAAAGTGATACTAGTGAAAGTCAATTACAAAATCATCATACAACTATGATCTAAGAATACTCTTTATAAGGTTAGAAAAACTGACTACGGGTACCTCTAATACAGGAAGTACAACTTACAACTAGGTTAGTAGAACCCTCACCAAATAATAATTGTACGTTTATAATACGTACACCTTAATTAAATACTACCTGATACTATATATAACATATAAATACCTCACTGTGAGTGGGACAGGCACAAGCCTTATTGAATAAATAAACCTACGAGTGGATACACAGATCCTTTTCCTAACTCGTGGTTTATAATAGTAATAATAACAAGTGAAACCAAAAACTAATCTGAGGGATTAGAATCCAGAAGTTCATATGAATTTAATAAATTAAAGTTAAAGTTAAATAAAGTTAATAAGTTAAAGTTAAGTAAAGTTAATAAGTTCAAGTTAAATAAAGTTAATAATTACAATTTTGACTAATATGTGAAGTTAATTTTTAAAAATTTAATTAAACATATACTAAAATAATGGAATGAGTTTAAATAATTATACAAAAGTGTAACACAGCCTAAAAATAATCAAGATAAGAGTACCGACTACTATTATCAGGGAAAATATCTGAGCTCAGAAATTTATACCTTTATAGATTGCAGAGTGTTGGGGAACGCTATCAATTAAATATTATGTTGTAAAGAAAAAAAAACCTATAAAAAATATAAAGCAGGAAAAATGTGTGTGCAATTGAACTATAAAAAAAAATGTACTAAATATCACAAAACCAGTCTGTCTTTAATAAGAGCACAGTAAATGTTCCCAAACAAACCACTCTTTCCTAATCTTGAAGTTGATGTAATGAGCACCCAAGGGTGCTAACTCTCGCTAGCAGCTGTCCTGCTGGAGGTACAGGAGAGGAAGACTGGTAGAAAGCAGCTGAAGGTACTCAAAACTGTTGGAAAGCAGCTGGAGGTACTCAAAAAAAGAAAATGTGGAAATAATCCAGGCTGGTCGCCTATTGATTGTTTCTCTCTGTGTGGTCTGGCCTTGGTGTTGTTGTAGGGTGGCTTTAAGATTTCATGGTAGGTGCTAAAAAAAACACAGTGTGGTGTTACTACCAATCTACCAATGTCAAAAAAAGAAGCAAGAGGTACGAGGAGGTGTTTTTATTCCTATGGGAATAAGAAGAAATAGGTCATTAAGTCCAAAAACTTGAATGACTAGACAGCTTGACCTTTTATCAGGTTGCTATCAGATGACCTTGGTCAAATAACACAAGTAATTTCCAATTGAAATACAAAATATAATTACTGTGAAAGAATATTTTATTATAATATATACACCGGTATATAGATATATTATACAAGGATGAAATATAGTAAGACTAAGCGATGGATACTTATTTGTTCATCGTTCAAAAGATAGGAGTTCTGTAGACTTGAAAGGAATATAAAAAATGGAGTTTAAATTAGCTCTATTTTCCAACTGGAAGCACAAATTAACAACGAATATTGAATTATCTCTAGATGAGTTTGATCCATGAAAATAAAACATAAAACCCATGAAAATAGACTATGTGAAACTTAGTTAGCAAATGTCAAGGACTTCCAAAATGGCTGAATAAAATACTTAATAAAATGTGTATTTACCGGGGTAGAACTCATTGGATATAGTATGCTCTAAAATTCTTCAAATCCACTGCTGCTGGATAACTTCACTATACTTTTATTGTAATATTTAATCAATTTGGAACTGAGAATTAGAGGTGAATAATTGAGTCTAATGACCCCGCACACTACGATTCAGACCGAACACTCGAGAAACAATGGCAATCCAAGGCTCACGTTCACAGCTGAATCCTTCGTACCCCTCTACTAAGCATTGGCTGTCAAAGTGGGGAAACCAATGTTGCCACGTTTTAAATGTGACGTCATCAAGCATTTAAAAATTCTGAGATGGGTTTAAGTTCTATTTGAATAAACATTGAAAGAAAATAATTCTGAAAATAATTAAATAATATTTTGGATAGTTAAATAATATCTTCCCATCAATAATCGATTCTATAAGGGGCGGAACGTCACATTCCCTTTCAACCACCAGAAAAAAAAATTTTATTTAAAAAAATTTTTTTTTTTTTTTTTTTTTTCAAAATATTAAACTAGAGTAGTAGTGCTTAGTGTATCATTCCCCGTTGATTCGCAAGATTACAAATAATCACCACTAATAATCAAGGGAAAGTAGGATGGTCACTGCAGCAAATAACGGAAATTGCAAAATATGACCCGAAGTCCTAGTAAAAGTGCTAAAGATGAGACATAATTTATAATGACAAATAAGTGTCGAATTGGCAGTAAATCCAAAGTTGAACTATCCATGGACATCAGATTTATAAGGAGTATATCCAAGGACGAACAACCAGGCAAAGGTGAGAGCCAATTCATACCATAACGCAAGTACATATACTAAAGTCACCAATGAAATCAATAACTATAATAAGTGAAGAATCAAACACTCAATCCTAAATTGGACTAGCAATGGACACCAGATTCGTAATAGCATATCCAGAGAAGAACAACTAGGAATATTTATAGAATAATTTTCACCAATACCAACTAATATAAATAGTGAACATACCAAAGGAATGCAAACACATTAACCAAAATAAATGTGGAATCAGACACTCAATCCAAAGTCAGACTATCAATGGACAACAGATTCACAAAAGCATATCCAATGAAGAACGACCAGGAAGATTTATGGACCAATTCACATCCATACTAAATCATATAAATAAATTAGGTCTACGTACACCCACATCCGGTAATACGAACCTATACAACCAAATAAACAAAATAAGTGAAGAATCGGACACTTAATCCAAAATCGGACTAGCAATGGACACCAGATTTATAGGAGCATATCCAAAGAAGAACGATCAGGAAGATTTATGGACCAATTCTCACTAATACTAAATAACTAACTAAATTAGCTCTAGATCTACCCTCATCCGGTAATATGAGCCTATCGAAACTAAGTAGTAAAAATAAAGGATGAACTTATAAGTTCTATGACTCCATGGTAAATACAAAATATGACGGGAACGAGCTCCCAATCTTTCATAAGACTGTATATTCATGTGAACATACATAGGATTATCCAGGAGATATTCCTGAATCTAAGCAACAATTAATGCCTAAGGAAAGAAGAGGGAATCTACTAAAAAGAAAATCAATAATTTGTCCCAGTGGGTTAATCACTAACATTACGACTCTACGTCTATGGAAAGTCAAGCATCAATATACTATGAACTAAGAGACATAAAATAAGCAAACTAGACTTCCCTATTATCGTGTGAAAATGTGCCTGGAATATTTGGAACAATTGCACAAGAATGGTTAGGAATTGTTGTACACCATTTCCCAACCAGAAATATTATCATGGATAAACATCTGCCTACTCTGACAAGAAAGACATGGATTACGAAATCGGATAGCAGTGATCAGTTGCTGAACTTCGAACCCACGTATTCACCAACTTTGAGCATTAACAGACTAGTTCATAAGAAGAAATATGAAGGACTCAAGAATTCATTTATAAATCAAAATTCCAAATTCATTCCAGAATCATCCTGTGGAGGAAGTAAGAATCCGAATTAATATAAAGTATTTAAGGTACCTGTGACAAATATCAATAAAGTAACCCAATAACAAATTAACAACCACAACTTCTTTCCAATATGGCAAATCCAATGACATGATATAAAAACAATAAAAAAAAATAATAGGTATGTAATCAAATATCCAAGATATAACACATAATCTAAAATATGGTAGTGTAACATAGCTCCATCTATATTAAGCAAGAATACTTGTATGAGCCCACACATCCAAATATCTTAATATATAATAATCAACAGCCCTTTTATTCTGAGAGGTTGAGTACAAAACTAAGAGTACAAGTGGAGGTTATTAACTTGGTAATACTACTGGCTGGATTAGTATTTGAGAATATTTGTCGATAATGACTCAAATGCAATCTATAATACAAAAAAATAATAATAAACTCATACAAGCGGTATTACACAAGAATTCGGTACCTAATAACTAATACGTGAGAAATCATCAAGCCATGCCGAAGGATAAAAATTGCTATGGTCAGGCATTATCTGGTGATTAACAATTTAAACTAAAATACTATACCATAATAAAACTAATTAAAGGCAAACACAGGAAGATATTAGCTTAAACAACCCTGTTAAGCTAATCTTCTTCCGATGAAGTTGAAGAATCCACATCGTCCATGGTGTTGTCAGGCAGTAAATCCTTTACATGAAATTGACCAATTCGCTTATTAGTCGAATTGTCCTTTAATTCATAAATCAAAGGAGATATTACCCTTGAGACAGTACATGGGACATATTTCTGGCAAAACTTTGCAGAAATGGCATCACCCTTATTGGATTTGACAAAATTGCGCTTTAAGACTCGATCACCAACAAAGAATCGCAGATCTCGTTTCCTCAAATTATAGTGCTGCTGGTTCCTTAGGTAAGAAGTTTTTAACTTCTTCCTAATGTCTGCGAAAATATGAGGTAACGTCTGGAGATCATCTAAGCGATGAAGTTTCTCAGATATTTGAGGAAGATTTTCGGAATTGTCTGAAATTACACCAAAATAATCACCTGATAAAGCCACATTCCTACCAAAATTCAAATATACTGGAGAGCACTGGGTAACTTCATGGACAGAAGTCCTTATGGCTTGAGCTATGGAATGAATATATTGATCCCAAGCTCTGTGATCAGGGTAAGTATAGGACCTTAGAGCTGTGACAATACTGCGATTTACTCTCTCAGTATGATTTGCTTGTGGATGGTAGGCAGCATTATAAAAGGTCTTTTGAACCTTATATTTAGCTAGAAGATCTTTAAAGGCCTTCGATACAAACTGAGGACCGTTGTCACATGACACAATTTGAGGAACACCATACACCAAAAAGACTTGTTCCTCCAAATATTTTAAAATTGCTGGAGTTGTGGCCTGGCGAAGGGGACAAACTAAAGGAAATTTAGTGAAATAATCCACAACTACCAGGCAATAGGTATTACCCTTGTAACTCCGAGGATAAGGTCCAATGAGATCCATTGAGATCATCTGCCAAGGAAAATTTATGTTCCTGAAGGAACCCATAAGTCCAGCCTGTGGTAGGTTACTTGGTTTACAAGTAGCACAAACCATGCATTTAGAAATGTACCTTTTTATAGACTTCCGCATACCAGGCCAATAATATAATTCGGCAATACGGTGATAAGTCTTATAAAAACCAAAATGACCCGCCGTAACTTCATCATGAAACATATGCAGAATATTTTCCCTATTTGGCGTAGGTACAACTATTTTCCACTCCGACATATTGGATAAGGACTCTATCGGACTTAAGATGTGTTTGTACAGAATATTATTCTCTACCTTAAAATCAGGATATTTTTGTGGGTCTTGAGTGACCCTATCAATCATATTCTGATACCACATATCAGGACTTAAAGAGGACAGATCTAGGACATTAATATCATGGACACGTGAAAGAGCATCTGCGACCACTACCCCGTTTGCCTTTCTATGGACAATCTTATATGAATAGGCAGCCAGTTTGCATATCCATCGAGAAAGCCTCTGTGAAGGGTTTTTCATACTATGAAGCCATACTAAGGAACTATGATCAGTAATTATAGTGAAATTACGACCTTCCAGATAATAACGAAAAGCTTCTAACCCATGGATGATAGCTAAGAGTTCTTTCTCCGTAGTTGAATAGTTTTTCTGGGCCTTGTTCAACTTCTTACTAGTGTACGCTATGGGGTGTTCGGAGCCATCTTTCAACTGAAATAATACGCCTCCAGAAGCTGTATTAGAGCAATCTGTCATTAGATAAAAATGCTCATCAAAATTAGGTGACATCATAACCGGAGCGCTCGTTAAAGCATCTTTAACGCGCCTAAAAGCTTCGTCAGCCTCAGGAGTCCAAGTAATGGTCTGTCCCTTTTTCCTGTTCTTCAAAAGATCAGTAAGAGGTGACAACAAAGTAGAGTAGGACGGTACAAATCGCCGATAATAGCCACACATTCCCAATATCCTACGGACTTGGGTGGTGGTCTTTGGTATAGGAAAATTTTTGATAGCAACTATTTTCTCAGGATCAGTCCTCAGCCCCTGGTTATCCACAACATAACCCAAGAACTTAAGACTAGGGCGACAAAACTGACATTTATCCAGATTGACCGTTAGATTAGCTTCCTTAAGACGTAAAAATAACTTATCTAAAATTTCCATATGAAGGGAAAAATCAGGAGTGACAACCAAAATATCGTCTAAATAATAGAAAACATAGGGCTCTAACGGTGGACCAATGACTAAATCCATCAGACGACACATTGTCTGAGGAGCAGAAACAAGACCGAAAGGCATGGTGACAAACTGGAATAATCCTTTACCACTGACAGCAAAAGCAGTATACTTCTTGCATACTTCTTGCTCTCTTCACTCAGTGGGATCTGTAGGAAGGCCTTAGACAAATCAATAGAAGAGATGTATTTGGCATTCTGAAGTTTGCTCAAAATCACATCTATTCTGGGGATAGGATAAGCATCCCTGTTAGTTGTGATACTGTTTAGTTTTCGACCGTCAAAGCAGATCCTGAAGGATCCATCCTTCTTCTTCGTTAACCAGAGCGGAGAACAGTAGGACGATGTTGAAGGTTCTATGATATTTAAAGCAAGCATCGAATCTACTTCCTTTTCTAAATCTGCCTGCCAGGCTTGAGGTATGGGGTACTGATATAATCTGAAAGGAGTGGGATTTCCCACTTCGATAGTGTGAGAGATTAACGACGTACGACCTAGTTTGTCTTTTGAAGAAAGAGTAGTAAATTTAGAGATCATACTCTCTAATTGCCTTTGTTCAGAGCTTGATAAACTAGCAAAATCGTGAATAGCACTAAGGGTAGATAAATTAAATTCAGATATGGAAAAAGAAAAATCAGAACAACTTAAGGTACTATTGAAAGCATTGAAAAAGTCCATACCTAAAATTATAGAATTCTGCACGGAAGGAATAACATAAAATGTAATTTCCCTACATAAATCTGCCACTGTGATTTTAATTTGGAGTTTGCCCGTAATGGACTGAACTGTACCATCTGCAGTAGATACTTGCAAAGATGAAATGGGCATAATGGGAATACTAGAATTTTTCAATAAATTTAACGAATGTGCCCCTATCAATGAAATATTAGAGCCACTATCTAACAAAGCTAAACACGATTGTCCTAAAATTTGAATAGGAAGATATGGCCTATTATCATTTTGTTTCCTAACTAATAACGAATTAATATCTAGATCTAAAGTATTTGGTTGTCTACAACCGTTATATGGAACTAACCCAGACGTATCATCATCATTAACAAAACTAGAATCTAATATAGATAATGGAACCACATTACTATCACAATTATTATTGTTACGTTGAACACTACCAATCAAAGAAGCGTTTGTAAATGACCATCTGTGATCATTTGAATCAAGCGAATCTAACGTATTATCTATAGAAATAAATTTCTGGTTTAATTTTGTTTTGTGGTGTGTGCTGCTTTCTTGAACGACACCCCTTTCCCTTTTCGTGAAGATGGGTTTGGGTTGCTGGATGTGCTTGGTCCAGCAGTTTCGTTTGACGATGGGGTTTGATTCCCTGATTGGATGTTGGACGGAGAAACGTTCAGGGGACGGACCTCCGACGTGTCGTTTCCCGAACACTTAGAACAGTTTCTTTTAAGGGTGTTCTCTCGGCCACAACCATGGCAGAAAATACGATTTTGAGGAATCCCACAATTGTAAAATGGGTGACCAGGCTGATCACAATTCCAGCAGACAAGAGAACTAACAACCGAAACATTATGTTCATGACCCTTATTTAGCCAAGAACGTTGCCTAAAGGAAGTTGGCTGAGAAGAAGAGTTAGAAGAGGATCGAGATGTGGATGGAGGTTGAGAAGACCAGGATAACGTTTCCTCCAAACGTTTGCATTTTATAGTAAGGTCATCAATGTTCTGAATGTCCATAAGAGCTAATTGTTGATGATAAAAGGGCAATAGACATTTAAGGATGATTTTAATTTTAGCTAAATCTGACAAAGGAGTGTCTAAACGACTACACATACCTAATATAGTATTAATAAACATAGTAACAGATTCCCCAGGTTTCTGCTTATGATTCTTAATTTGATCTAATAAATCATCCTGGAATGAATACGGAAGAAAATCCGACTTCAACTTTTTAATCAGATCAGACCAACAAGAAAAATTACCCCTGTTATTCATAAACCATGTAAAAGCGGTCCCGGTGAACAACTCAGCAGAAGCAGCAAACAAATCCTCTTCAGAAACACCTCTAGATATTCGAAGACATTCAACCCTTTCTAAAAATGACATCACATCAGTGTGCTGTTTTTCACCTGAAAATGAAATACCCCATTTGTGTACTTGAACAGGTTTGGAGTACGTAAAGCTAGGTACATTGACTGAAGCATTAGGAGTAGAGGTAGCAATGGGGTTAACTCTAGAATCAAGTTCACCCTCTAGTGTTAATATTTTAAGAGAAACAGACCTCTTGAACGGTTCCTGTTCTTCAGAAGGACAGTGTAGCAAGTGTACACGGGCAGAAATATGGCCTAGACGAGATGTTAATCGCGCATACTCTGTATCCTTTACAGTTCCCCTAAACTTTTCGATTTTTTTAGACAAGCTGTCCAATGTTTCAGTGATTCCTTTTTGTTGTTCCTCAAAAGGAAGGGATACAGCTGAAATTTGGAGAAAACTTCTATTGCCAGCTTCTTGTTTCAAAGCACCTCTCAAAAGATTGCGTTTTTTATCGACAGTTGTCGACTCCTCTGGCATTATGTCCCGAATCTTTAATTCATAATCCAATTCATCCACCAGAAGATGTTCAGCTTTAAAAGCACACATGATGAGAGCAAAGTTATTGACAAATAGTCCAAAGAACAGAAATATGAAAAATATGAAAATATGAAAGTTTGCACGCAAAATATATATAATATAAACCGAGAAAATATCAGCAACACACCAACAAAATCAAAATAGCCAGCAAAAAAAAAATATATATATAATGCAGTATATAATCTAATAAATAAGATCAAATAAATATATAAGATCAAATAAATGGATAGATAATCCAATAAATATTGTATACTCAAGTAAACCTACTACCTAAATACTGGAAGTAAATTTTTTTATTTATATGTAACTTACCACCACTCTAGAAAAAATATATATCTATAATAATAATAATAATAATCAACACTTAGTTGTACCTCCAACTATACCACTATTGACTGAAGAAATAAAATTGTTATATGAATTATATTATTAATAGCAATATTAAATATAAGTTCCCAATAAAAATTCAAAATCTAACCCAGAATGTAAGCTGCACAAACATATACTATAATGAGGTCCCAAAATATAAACAAAAATCAAAACAGCGTTTAAGAATACCTGATATGTATCAGAAATTAAAAATAAAATAAATAAGTAACAATATGTGTATAGGATACCAAACGGAAATAACAAAGAGATTTCAGATAAAAGAGAAGAATTGACCTAAATGAATACTGTCTCAGACCAAAAATAAAGCCCCACGTTGGGCGCCAATGTAACAACTAGCTGATGATTTTCTGTTGGAGTGAATGAAAAGGGAGTGGTAAACTCCAACAGAAGTAGTAAAAAGAAGAAGATCTACTTAATGTAGCCAAAGGACAAAAATGTGTGGCTTCTCCGTTGAAGAAGCTGGAGTAACTAAAATACAACTTTGTAGTAGTATTTGTATGGAAGGATGCCAAGACAAAGAATATCGAATTGATACAGGACTAGAGATGAGAAATCATTAATAGATAGATATAACTTGAATGGCTAGCTAAATATGTATGAGAAGGGCCACTTGACACTCAAGGAAGGATTCGGCCAATTTGCACGGCTATTTTTGGCCAGACAATAGATTAAAGGAAGTGACAATGATGGCTCGAAAAGAAGATATGAAGATAATGTTCAGAAAATAGATAGAGTAAATATAATAATATACTGAAAATAGAATGAATTTTTGGGCGCCAGAAGAAGGATAACTAGGTTAACGCTCTTCCAGGTATTCTACGCTGCTATAGAGTATGTTAAATTTGTAGTACAAGTATGTGAAAAGTTATTAAAGATTATTAAATTATAAAATATACTACTAAAAATAAAGGAGTAATAAGAAAAAAAAAATCACAATAAATGTATATTTATTGAATGTAACTACTAGATCTTTTTAACAATCTCTGAGTTAGGACAAGTAACTAGTGTGTAACTCTAACATGACAGGAAAAAGTGATACTAGTGAAAGTCAATTACAAAATCATCATACAACTATGATCTAAGAATACTCTTTATAAGGTTAGAAAAACTGACTACGGGTACCTCTAATACAGGAAGTACAACTTACAACTAGGTTAGTAGAACCCTCACCAAATAATAATTGTACGTTTATAATACGTACACCTTAATTAAATACTACCTGATACTATATATAACATATAAATACCTCACTGTGAGTGGGACAGGCACAAGCCTTATTGAATAAATAAACCTACGAGTGGATACACAGATCCTTTTCCTAACTCGTGGTTTATAATAGTAATAATAACAAGTGAAACCAAAAACTAATCTGAGGGATTAGAATCCAGAAGTTCATATGAATTTAATAAATTAAAGTTAAAGTTAAATAAAGTTAATAAGTTAAAGTTAAGTAAAGTTAATAAGTTCAAGTTAAATAAAGTTAATAATTACAATTTTGACTAATATGTGAAGTTAATTTTTAAAAATTTAATTAAACATATACTAAAATAATGGAATGAGTTTAAATAATTATACAAAAGTGTAACACAGCCTAAAAATAATCAAGATAAGAGTACCGACTACTATTATCAGGGAAAATATCTGAGCTCAGAAATTTATACCTTTATAGATTGCAGAGTGTTGGGGAACGCTATCAATTAAATATTATGTTGTAAAGAAAAAAAAACCTATAAAAAATATAAAGCAGGAAAAATGTGTGTGCAATTGAACTATAAAAAAAAATGTACTAAATATCACAAAACCAGTCTGTCTTTAATAAGAGCACAGTAAATGTTCCCAAACAAACCACTCTTTCCTAATCTTGAAGTTGATGTAATGAGCACCCAAGGGTGCTAACTCTCGCTAGCAGCTGTCCTGCTGGAGGTACAGGAGAGGAAGACTGGTAGAAAGCAGCTGAAGGTACTCAAAACTGTTGGAAAGCAGCTGGAGGTACTCAAAAAAAGAAAATGTGGAAATAATCCAGGCTGGTCGCCTATTGATTGTTTCTCTCTGTGTGGTCTGGCCTTGGTGTTGTTGTAGGGTGGCTTTAAGATTTCATGGTAGGTGCTAAAAAAAACACAGTGTGGTGTTACTACCAATCTACCAATGTCAAAAAAAGAAGCAAGAGGTACGAGGAGGTGTTTTTATTCCTATGGGAATAAGAAGAAATAGGTCATTAAGTCCAAAAACTTGAATGACTAGACAGCTTGACCTTTTATCAGGTTGCTATCAGATGACCTTGGTCAAATAACACAAGTAATTTCCAATTGAAATACAAAATATAATTACTGTGAAAGAATATTTTATTATAATATATACACCGGTATATAGATATATTATACAAGGATGAAATATAGTAAGACTAAGCGATGGATACTTATTTGTTCATCGTTCAAAAGATAGGAGTTCTGTAGACTTGAAAGGAATATAAAAAATGGAGTTTAAATTAGCTCTATTTTCCAACTGGAAGCACAAATTAACAACGAATATTGAATTATCTCTAGATGAGTTTGATCCATGAAAATAAAACATAAAACCCATGAAAATAGACTATGTGAAACTTAGTTAGCAAATGTCAAGGACTTCCAAAATGGCTGAATAAAATACTTAATAAAATGTGTATTTACCGGGGTAGAACTCATTGGATATAGTATGCTCTAAAATTCTTCAAATCCACTGCTGCTGGATAACTTCACTATACTTTTATTGTAATATTTAATCAATTTGGAACTGAGAATTAGAGGTGAATAATTGAGTCTAATGACCCCGCACACTACGATTCAGACCGAACACTCGAGAAACAATGGCAATCCAAGGCTCACGTTCACAGCTGAATCCTTCGTACCCCTCTACTAAGCATTGGCTGTCAAAGTGGGGAAACCAATGTTGCCACGTTTTAAATGTGACGTCATCAAGCATTTAAAAATTCTGAGATGGGTTTAAGTTCTATTTGAATAAACATTGAAAGAAAATAATTCTGAAAATAATTAAATAATATTTTGGATAGTTAAATAATATCTTCCCATCAATAATCGATTCTATAAGGGGCGGAACGTCACACTCTCTCTCTCTCTCTTACCTTTACTGCAGATTCCTCTGTAATATTTCCTTCTTTCTGACAATTTTATTTACTGCCTCCAGTATTGCGTTGTATTCCATCTTTCTCCTCATTGCTACCTGCCTTATGGCATGTGCACTTACCCTACCTTGCTTTCTGTGTAAGGGTAAAAACAGAACAAGTGGGTCGAGGTGGAGATGTAGGTCGCGGTGGATGCTACTAGTTAAGTCTCCGTGGACGTCGACAGCACATAGAAAGGAGGTCACCTGCGCTGTAAGTCGATTTAATGAAATTTGAAGAAATTCAAAAATAAACTGAATACAAAAAAGGGATTGTATAAAAAGTATCAACTCAGATAGCGCAGGTATCGACAACTTGGCTTCGAACGGACCAATCACAAGGAAGCATCCTTGTAGGCCGCGCAGTAGACATCCATGTAAAACAAACTCATTTTATTTGTAAAAGCATCGATGTAAACCTCCTGGATGGCATCGCGCTAAATCTCCACCACGACTTACCTGCTCTGTTCTCTTCCATTCACTATAATGTATTTGTTTTACATGGATATCGACATCGACCGCGACCTCCACCTCCACCGCGACCTACTTGTTCTGTTCTTACCCTTATTCTTCACTCGAATACACAGTCCTCTGCCATGTCCAGCCACTCCACAGTCTGTGCAATTTCTATTCGCTAGCTTCCTAATCCTTTCTAGGTAGGCCCTGAAGGAACCGTGCCCTGTTAAGATCAGGGTGAAGTTGATAGTGTCTCTGTCACCGCACTTCATCCAGTCTGCGATATTTGGAATTAATACCCTCGCCCAAGCCGCCCTATGTTCATTTGTCCATTCTTACTTCCACTCCGTTATGCTACTATTCATAGCTACTATTTTCTTCTGCCTATCCTTCCCGTAGGCTTCCGCCCTTTCCTTCAGCTTCAGGCGGATGGGTAACACATCCGCGATCACTTGTATGGCCACTGTTGATGTAGTTATATGTATGTGCACTTATTCTTAGTAGTGCTTTTCTTTGGGCTTTCTCTACCATTCCCCTATAAATCTTGACGTTAAGCACTTGTTGCCATACCGGTGCCGCGTGGAGTACAGTAGAGTGGACCACTGCCAATTCTCCTTTTGGCAAGCCCTGGTCCTCCCACGTTGGGGATAGTCCTTGTCAGCGCTGAAGTTCTCTCATCTGCCTTGCGAAGATCCGTTCTATTTCCAGAACAAAAACTAGAAGGTATTTGGCCCTGGGAACCTGGAGGGTCATAGTTTCAGTTCTCTCGTCCGCCAGCATGAGGTCCCTGCGACCCATCCTCTCTCCTATTGCGCTACAACCCAAGTCGGGTACTGGCCTCCCCTAACATCCGCCTCCAAGTATTTTTGTCCCTGCTCTCTTCCAGTTAACATCTCTTTAACAACGGGTCTCACTTTGTCTTGACTTTGTTGAGGGCTCGGTTCGCTCTTTGCATGATTGACCAGGTTTCATTGGGCTCCATCAGTACCACAAGGTAATTGTTTGTTTTTTTCTATTAAGGAAGTCTGCATCATAAGGTTACTTCAGATACTACAGTCAAAATATTCCCAAGCGTAATGAGCCGACTATACTACGTATACTTGACAATAAACTATTTGATAAAACCGTGTATTAATCCTATTACAAAGTCATTTGTATTTGAGTAGTACAAAGTTACAAAGATACTGAATAGCAAGTATAATAATTAAAGGTACAGTAGATTAACAATAGATTACTTTCTAATTGTACCGGAAACCACACCACTCAAATGACTTTGAATAAGCTTGAGATTAAGATTTTCTTAAATATCTTGGTACGAACTATACCACTGTTGTTTTCCTTCTTAGATGTTTATTTGTTTTTGATTGGTCGCCAAAGTCTAGTTCATTTTAATAAAACAAGTTTTTCACACTACTACACATTATGTACCGTAAGTTCAGTGAACCCTAAAAATAGATAAACGCTGCACTAAACTAAGCTATATTGTTTTATGAAAGTTATAATTTTTACCCGTAATCAAAGCAATATGTGTATTCTATCTAAAAATAAAATCTTTACTGCCCTATCTTCGGTAATTACTCTGGCAATTAACCTAAATAATTCCAACGTTATTTATTACCCTAGAAATCCAAAATTAGTATATTTTTATGATTATTTTTTACAACCACTGATATTAAATCTTAAACAAACTCCTGAAAATGTTGCTCAAATAAAACACTAAATTAGATTATCGGGGTAGACAGTGCGGCAGCTACAACATTTTAGTACATCTTAATAAGGGTGATTTTTTGCATACACTTGAACAAAAGTAAGCGTAGGTTTTTGAATTATTTTTTGTCTCATTTTTGTAAGACTGCTTTTAAATATTATATTCCTTGATGTTTTTTCTTTCAGGAAAACTTGTATCTAAAGTCGCTTCCATGTGTGGAGGAATGTTGGGATTGTTGGTGTCTATAGGAGTATTTATGTGAATAAGGACCAAGGATTAATATTTAATTATATACTCTTAATATTTTTCAACCTCAGACAACGAGTCAACCAGATTGACCATGTTTTAATTGAGAAAATCTGGAGAAAACTGCATAACAAAGCTGAGAACATAATATAAAGGACTTGATATGGACTCAGACCACTATTTGGTCGGAATATGGATGAAACAATTAGTAGGTACCAAATCTTCGTAACAAAAAAAATTAAAATACGAAAGAAACAAGCCAATAAGGTTACAGTCAGAACGTGAGCAAACGTTGTATACAGGGTGTAACCAAAATGCAGGTCATAAATTAAATCACATATTCTGGAACCAAAAATAGTTCGATTGAATCTTACTTGTACAAATATGCACATAAAAAAAGTTACAGCCATTTGAAGTTACAAATTGAAAATCGATTTTTTCCAATACATCAAAAACTATTAGAGATTTTTTATTGAAAATGAACATGTGGTGTTCTTACGGTAGGGACATCTCAAAAAATAATAGTAGTGAAATTTGTACACCCCATAAAAATTTTATGTGGGTTTTGTTCCCTTAAAACCCCCCAAACTTTTGTGTACGTTTCAATTAAATTATTACTGCGGTACCATTGGTTAAACACAATATTTTTAAAACTTTTTTGCCCCTTATTATTTTTTCGATAAGCCATTTTTTATCGAGATGCGGCTTCTTTTTTTAAATGTTTACATAAAAATTTTATGGAGGTGTTATCCCTTAAACGCCCCAAATATTTGTGTACGTTCCAATTAAATTATTATTGTGGTACCGTTAAACACAATGTTTTTAAAACTTATTTGCCACTTAGTATTTTTTCGATTTTTTATCAAGATATTGATATGTTTCAAAATATACCTAAAAAATGTAAATTTACAATAAATTTTCATATTACCAGGTCTCAATAATTTTTCTTTTATCTTCTTATGGTGCCTATTCTATGGTATTTTAAATGTAGTTGAAATATGGCATAATTTTAAACGAATTATACTTACATAATATTTTAACATGAAAACACATTTTAACTGAACCACCACTTTTGCAAACACATGAATTCATAGAGTATCATACACTCATACGACGAGAAATTCCAGCAAAACATTTTGAAAGAAATTATAGTAGGTATTATGCCTCTCCATTTATTGATCTGCCATAAATAATCAACATATCATAATATTACTCATGAACACACGATTCAAAAATATTTTCGGCGTTGACACTAAACAGGATTCTTCCAAATTATCTGTTTACTAAACATGGGATTATTTACGTTTAGATTTTTGTACTTCACAGAGTTGCCAGATTTGAATTTACATTCCAAAATGTTTTATAGTTTTTTGGTCAAACGGTTGAATTTAGAAAAAAATGTTATAAGAGTTTTTTGTTCTACATGGTGCCTTCTACCTATACCTTTAAGGAACGCACTATTTTCCGGGACACCCTGTATATTGTTTATTATACGGCGATCTCTGCTGTCTAGACCAATTGAATTTAATATTTTCATCAGTTCGTCATGTTTTATTCTATCGAACGCTTTCTGGTAATCAACAAATCACACATATATATCACAATTCACGTCTCTACATCTTTGAAAGAGAACTTGTATTGCAAAAAGTGCCTCTCGAGTACCCAATGCATCCCTGAAGCCGAATTGTGTGTTTGTCATGTGTTCTTCACACTTTTTATATATTCTTTTATGTATAATTTTTAAAAAAGTTTTCAGGAGATGGCTCATAAGGCTTATTATTCGATAATCTTCACATTTTTTGGCATTGGGTTATTTAGGGATTGTTATAAAAGTTGATCTTAGCAGGGGCGGCCCGTCGGGGTAGGCAAGGTAGGCGCCGCCTACCCTTTTCAAATGTAGTACAATAATATAAATTTATAAATTACTTATTTCAAAATTGTAATTTATAAATTTTGACACAATATCTACAATAAAATAGCAAAAATTATCCAAATTATTTTTAAAAATATCCAAAAAATTTTATCCGTAGTTATAATTATTGTACGCTCCTTGTAGTATCAGTAGTACTGTATAGATTCTATATTCTCCTTGGTCAGGCACTCGGGAACGTAGCCTGAAATAGAACGACGCCAACACCGAATTGACGTGCGATCTCTCTCTGTTTACGCGAGCAGGCCTGCTGCAGGTCTGCTCGTAGCGACCGTATTCTACGATTTTGAACGGGCGGATAGGCACAGAGTCTTATAGCCGGACCTACAAAATTTTATCAGTTGCTTCTCTTGTGTCTTGTGAAACTGTTTTAAAATAATTGTTTTTTGATTTTGGCTGTTATTAGTAGGTTAAGTATTGAATAAAACTAGGTAGGACAATTTAAATTTGTTTATGAAAACTGAATAATGTGTTATTATATTATATAGATAATTAAAAATTTAAAGCGAGGTTAATTGTTAACTTATCAATTTATTCGGATAGTAAATTATTATTTGATACATAAATAAAATAAGTAATATTTGACGTTGTTGAAACGTAGGTGTGTTAGTTTTATTGGTGGAAAAACTTTAGTCATCGAATATGAATATTTTAAACGATGTAATATGCAGTTTGATCGAGACGCCTTTTTCAAGGCGCCAAAATCAAGAAAGATTAGTAATTATTTCAATGGGCCGGCCTTTACAAAATTTAACAATTTTATCCACAGATAAGACAAAAGACAATCAACCATTTTCGAGATCGTTTAAAACAATATGGTATGAAAATCATAAATGGCTAAGCGGAAGTTATTTTAAAAATTCACTTTTCTGTTTGCCTTGTCTGTTGCTCTCAAATTTGAAGCAAAATGTTTGGGTGAGTCAGGGATATTCAGATTTGAAAAATTTATCAGCTAGTGTAAAAAAACATGAATCTTCGAAAGAACATTTAAACAATTGCTTAGATTTAAAACGGTTAGAAAAAAATAAACAAACTACTGACAGTGCTTTCGCTGGACATATTTCTCCATCTAATAAGATATATAATGAAGAAGTTGAAGAAATTGATGTTACAATTCTTTTAGCAAAACAAGAACTTACATTTCGCGGTCGTGATGAGAGCCATAATTCTTCAAACATGGGTAATTTTAAAGAAATTTTTAATTTAGTAGTAAAACGCGATCAGGAAATCCAGGATCATGTTAAAAAATAGAAGGGGTGTTCACGGGTTTGTCAAAAACAATACAAAATGATTTAATAGATTGTCTTGCCGATTATTTAAAAAAATGAAATTTCAACAGAAATTGATGAAAGTCAATTTTTTTCTATACTAGCTGACGATACTACTGATATAACCGAAAAATCACAGTGTACTTTAACAATCCGTTTTGTTAACAAAGTTGGTCAGGTAACAGAAAGATTTTTAGGGTTTTTTGATGTTAGCGATAATAGATCTGCAGACGCTCTGTATAGTTTAATTTCAAACGTGCTTGAGCCATATGATTACAAAAATAAATTAATTGCTCAATTTTACGATGGTGCAAGTGTAATGGCTCTTTAAACGGATTACAATCAAAAATTAAAGTAGATGCTCCAAAAGCAATTTTTACACATTGTTGCGCTCATAGATTACATTTAGTATTGCAAGACGGCTCAAAATGTATTACAAACTGTAGGATATTTTTTTTCGCCTACCCGAAGTATATGTGTAGCCTACCCGCATACTGAGGTCACGAGCCGCCACTGGATCTTAGCCACTGTTGGGGTATTTTGACACTTTGGTATATATTGTTGAAGATCAAGGTAAGTCTTTTTACTTCGTCTTTATCCATAATTTTCAAAAATTCTGAGTAAAACTCGTCTGGTCCTGCGGCTTTTCCCTCCTTAATGTTGTTTATAGCAGCTTCTACTTCCGCTTCAAGAATAGGTGGTCCGGTATCGTCATTTTTATTTTGTGTGATGGTGACATTCCTATCGTCTTCAAATGTTGTTGTCACATAGTTCATCCATGTTGTTTTGTTTCTTCAATATCAACTTCTTACATACCATGTAAAAATTTGTGTTGGATTTTACCAATGTTCAAAATATTTCGATAAAAACTGACTTATCGAAAAATTACAAAGAGATAAAAAAGTTTTAAATATATTTTGTTTAACTAATGGTACCACAATGATAATTTAACTGGAATGTACACAGATATTTGGGGGGGTTTCAAAATCCCCATAAAATTTTTATAATAATAATAATAATAATAATATAATAATAAAGGACTTTATTTAAGGGGAAAAAATTACAGTCAGTTACAATAATAAAAAAAATGTTCCCTATCATGTCCTGGTTTGGCGCAAGTCTAGCTCAAGGCTACTCAACTGAACCAAACCAGAACCCTAATACATTTATATTTTTTGTCACTTACAAGATAAGTTACACAAAGGCTTTTATGTTAATTTATACTGATAAAAGAAAATTACGGATTGACAATTAATAATAACATTGAATAAATATTTTATTTGGTCTACAAACTAGCTAATAAATTAAAATTTAATAATTTAGTTCGTTTTTTAAGATTTAAGAACTGTTTACTTATTATGACATATTTAACAGGTATTTTTTATATTTGACTTTAAAGGTATTTATATTTAATGGGAGGAAATCATTAGGAATGGAATTAAAAATTTTAACAGCATTATATGAGAAAGATCTCTGAAATATAGCGGTGCTATGTTGAGGCATTGTTAGTTTAATCCTGTTTCTGATGTTAAGGTTATGTATATCGTTACGAAATATAAGGCGTTCCCTAAGCGTTGATGGTGAAGTAGGATTATTTATTATATTTAATAAAAAGGTAGCAAAATGAAGAGTCCTTCGGTCATTCATTTTAAGCCAATTAACATCCTTATATAAATGTGATATATGATCAAATTTGCGCAAACCAGAAACAAGCCTGATACACGCATTCTGGACTTTCTGTATACGGTTTTTACTGTCACTGTCTAAACAAAAACCATAAATAAAATCACAGTAATTAAAATTAGATAAGACGAGAGCTTCACATAAATTTTTTCTTAATTTTTTGTTTAGGACATGTCTATTATTATATAATATTTTTAGAGAACAAAATGATTTTTGAACTAATTTTTTTACATGTTCTTTAAATCTAAGCTGTTCATCTAAAATAACGCCCAGGTTTTTGTTTTTCTCTACAAAGTTTAGTTTGGAATTATTAATTAAAACACTTAAATTTTTTTTGAGAAACTCTGTTTTACTTTGATTACCAAAAATCATAACACACGATTTGTCAGGGTTTAGCTTTAAATTATGATCCAAAGAAAGTTTATAAATCGTCTGAAGATCCTGATTAAGGCACTCCTGAAATTCTTTATAGTGCTCTAATTCAAAACATACATAAATCTGGGTATCGTCAGCAAACGCTTGCAGTTTGCAATATTTTATAGATTTCAATATATCAGACGTGTAAATAAGAAATAGCAAAGGACCCAATATCGAACCCTGAGGAACGCCAGCAAGTATTTCTGCTCTATTAGAATACTTATTATTAGAGAAAATTGACTGAAATCTATTGCTTAAATAAGATGCAATGAGCAAAAATGATTCTTCGCAAAATCCATAGTATTTAAGTTTAGCTACCAGCAACTCATGGTTAATAGTATCAAACGCTTTAGAAAAATCCAAAAGTACCAAAGCAGAACACATTTTATTGTCATATGCTCTAAAGATATCATCCAAAACATTCGTTAGTGCTACTGATGTTCCAAAACCTTTACGAAAACCACATTGTGAGTTTGGAATTATGTTGTTCATAGTAAAATAGTCATACATTTGTTCATAAAGTACCTTCTCAAATATTTTTGACAGAGCAGGGAGAATACTTATAACTCTAATGTCATTATAACTTGTTGGGTTAGATGACTTTGGGAGTGGCCTTCCTACAGAAATTTTCCATTGGTCTGGAAAATAGCTTATCTCGATGCAACAGTTTATAATATGTGTTATGTATTTATCAATGAACGGACTACAGTATTTTAACATAAGAGGTGAAATTTCATCCATACCGGTTGCATTGCTTTGTATTGAATTAAGAACTTTATTAACTTTATGTACAGTCACCATTTTAAATGAAAATTTTAAATTTTCTTCATAAGTATTATTGTCATAAAAGTTAATTTTTTCAGTACAGTTGGATTTTTGTTGTAAGAACGTCGCAAAAAACTGGTTGATGTCATTAGGTTCAGATAAACTAGAAGGTATTTCATTATTTTTATTGGGACATACGCTAAGATTTTTTAAAGCTTTCCACTGCTGCTTTGTATTACCCGTAAAAGAGTCTATGTACTTCTTCTTTTCTCGTCTGACTGCGGCAACCGCCAAATTTCTCAAACGCTTGTACTCTATCCAGTCCAATTGAAGTTTGGAGTTTTTAAATTTTTGCAGTGCTCGTTCTTTTTGTTTTAAAATCATTTTTATGTTTTCCGTTAGCCATAGAGCTTTGGGTTTGGTTACTAATGAGTCTTTAAAAGGTGCATGAACATCAAATAAACTTATAATTAAATTGTTAAAAATGTCAACTTTCTTTTCAATATTATTTTCATAAATTATATCATCCCATGGCAATTGTTGTAAATCGAGTAAAAAGTTGTCCAGTCTAAAGTGCTTAAAAGAACGATGTTTTATAATTTTGGGTGTTTTAGTTATTTTATGCAAGCTTAGGTCACAATAGGTTAGTTTATGATCAGAAATAGTATCTGCCGAAAATACTCCAGATTTAACGACTAACGATTTATTGGTTAAGAAAATTGGATCTAACAGTGTGCTCACTGTTCCAGAGATGCGTGTAGGTTCATCAATGCTCTGCTCAAAATTATAATTTTCAAAAAGAGGTATCAATGGATTTTGAAGATTGAAGAGATTAATATTGAAATCACCTAAACAAAAAATGTCGTCAACAACTGGATAAAGATATGAAAAAATGTTGTCAAAATCAGGAATTAAACTATTAAGATTAAGCTTAGGTGGCTTGTAAAACACACATATTCCATAAGTTTTATTCAATATTTTTAATTTAAATACCAAAAACTCAAGTTGCGCATTAATAGAAAAATCGAAATTTAGAATTTCCACGGAATACTGTGTTTTAATGTAAGCCGCCACACCTCCGCCCCTACCTAGACGATCTTTTCTAATAAAGTGATAGTTAGGAATATTAAAAACAGCTGTATTATCCATAGTATTTAACCAAGTCTCCGATAACAATATAATATCAAAATCTTTCTCTTCAATTAAGTTTTTAAATTCATTAAAATTGGAAAATAAAGAGCGAACATTCAGATGACCAATTCTGAAATTATTTATTGCCATTATATACTAATTACTATGATGTTATTTATTTTATAAGTGACAAAAATAGCTTAAAACCTACCTACGTTTAACTATATTGGCTCTAAATATGCTTTTTATTAGCTAATATGAAACACATGTGTCACACTGCTAGAACAGCTTATAATGAAAATTAAATAAGATTATAAACAACCAAAAAGATAAATAACTGGATGTTAAACCACTTACTTACTTTTACTTTACTCCTTTTGATTCCATTTGGAACATAGGGCCTCTACAGTCCCCCTCCATTCATCTCTGTTTCTGGCCAGGGCTTTCACTTCTTTCCATGTTAACCCATTGTCTTCTAGCTCTCTGGTAATATTTCTTTTCCAGGATGTCATTGGTCTGCCTTGTTTTCTTTTTCCAGTTGGTTGGTAATCCAGGGCTTGTTTGGTTATATCATCTTCATTTTTCCTTAATGTGTGTCCAATAAACTTCCGTTTGCGTCTGTTTATCGTTTTGGCTATCGGCTCTTGATTAGTTTTTCTCCAAAGTTCCTTGTTACTTATCCGATTTGGCCAATATATTTACAATATTCGTCTAAGGCATCTATTTACAAATGTTTGAACCTTTTGTATAATCTTTTTCTCTATTTTCCAAGTTTCTGCTGCATATAGCAAAATACTCTTTACATTTGTATTAAATATCCTGATTTTGGTTTTGGTTGTTAATCTATTGGACTCCCATGTTTTCTTCAGCATATAGAACGCATTTTGGGCTTTAGTTATCCTTCCATTAATTTCCTCTTCTATTCCACCGCTAGCGTCAATTATGCTTCCCAGATAGCAAAACTTCTGTACATTTTCTACTTCTTCTCCTTCAATGAATATACCCATTTCTCTTTCCGTATTTATCTTCATAAGTTTGGTTTTTCTTGTGTTAATCTCTAGTCCTATTTTTCTTGCTTCTTTTGTCACCTTTTCTGTTTTTTTCTGCATATGTTGTCTTTTTTCGGACACCAGACATATATCATCTGCAAAGTCTAGATCTTCAAGCTGACCGAAAGCATTCCATCTAATTCCTGTTTTATTTTTCGTTGCCTTCTTCATGACCCAGTCAATTAAGATCAGAAATATGGTTGGAGATAGAATACACCCCTGTCTGACTCCACTGTCTATGTTGATTGGTTCTGTGAGTTTCCCATTGTGCATGATTTGTGCGGTATAGTTTTCATAGAACATTTTGATAATTCTTATATATTTTAATGGAATTCCATATCTCTTTAATATTTCCCACATTTTTTCTCTGTTAATCCGGTCAAAGGCTTGTCTAAAGTCAATGAAATTTATATAGATTTTGCTCTGCCATTCTATTGTTTGTTCTACAATGTTTCTTAATGTGTTAATATGATCTGTGCATGCTTTATTACTTCTGAAGCCCGCTTGGTTTGGTCTTAACAACTGGTCTATAGTTTCTTTCATTCTTTCTAGTATCATCCTTGTCATGACTTTACTCACTGTAGAAAGTAGTGTTATTGCTCTCCAATTGTTGCAATTCGTTTGATCTCCCTTCTTGGGTATCTTTACAATTATACCTTTTTTCCAATCATCAGGTATTCTCTCCTCCTGCCATATTCTGTTTATTAGTACATACAGGATTTCTTCCGATGTTTCTCTATCTGCTTTCAGTAGTTCTGTGGTAATGTTATCTATTCCAGCTGCTTTCCCTCTTTTCAGCTGTTGTATTGCTTTACTTACTTCTTTTTTTGTGAATTCCGATTCGGTGAAGTTTAGTTCTTCCTTTATTTCTTCATTTTCCATTTCGTGTTCTATTGTTCTGTTGGCATATACTTCTCTAAAATGTTCGATCCATCTCTCAACTATTTCCTTTTCATTCTTCAATATTTTCCCGTTCTTGTCTTTTACATGCTCAACGTTCATTTTTCCGCGCGAGCTTAGTTTTTTCGTCGTTTTATATAGAGTTCCCATGTCGTTGTTTTTTGCTGCTGTTTCTGCTTTTATTAACAGTTCTTCGTTATATTGTCTTTTGTCGTTTCTCGCACTTTTTTTAACTTCTTTATCTTTCTCTCTATATTCTCTCTTCATTTGTTCCCTATCTCTTAGATCATTTTTTAGCATTTTACATTTAAGTAGTTTCCTTTCGTTTATCTTTTCCCACGTGCTTCTCGATAGCCATGGTTTATTACTTCTTTTTTGTATTCCTATCGTTTCTTTTGCTGCTTGTGTATATACATACTTGCATTTATCCCACAGCTCTTCTATCGTGGCATTTTCTGTGTTGTAAGTTTTATTATATAATTCTCTTAACTTGGTCTTATATTCTTCAGTACTTTCATTTCCGTCTTTGAGCCAGTGAACGTTATATCTTTCTCGTTGTTCCATTGGCGTTTTCTTACTTCTGGCTAGTTTGAGTTTGATTTTGGCTCTAATCAACATGTGGTCGGACCCTATGTCTGCCCCTCTCATTGCTCTAACATCTAAGAGTGAGTGCCTCCATGTCTTATCTATGGTTATGTGGTCAATCTGATTGTGTGTTTGTCCATCAGGGGATGTCCATGTTACTTTATGTATGCGTTTGTGTTGAAATATACTTCCACCTATGACTAAACTATTTTGGGTGCAGAAATCTATAAACATGTTACCATTCTCATTAATTTGTCCCAATCCTTCTTTCCCCATTACAGTTTCTCTTCCACTATTATTCGTTCCTATTTTGGCATTCATATCTCCGATTATCATCACAATATCTTTTTTATATTTATTTTGTATTTTATCGTATGCCATCTGTAGCTGTTGGTAAAACTCATCTTTTATGTCCTGTTCCTTTTCATTTGTTGGTGCATATACATTAACAATTATTAGATTTTTATATCTCGCTTTGAATCTAGCCATTATTATTCTATCCGAGATGGCTTCCCATTCTATTAGGGCATTTGTTGCTTCTTTTGAAATCATGAATGCAACACCACTCTCGTGTCGGTCTTTTTCGCCACATTTTTCCGAGTATATAACCGTTTTGGCGTGTTCAATTCTTGTTTTTCCACATCCCTTCCATCTAATTTCAGATAATCCTAATATACTAATGTTATTTTTATCCATTTCTTTTGCCACTTGATGTGTTTTACTTGTTTCAAACATTGTTCGGACATTCCAACATCCTATGTACGTTGTTTTTCTCAAGTCCATTTCCGTGGCCATTTTCGTCATCGCGTTATCCGTCCTATTTCCGAGGCTTGTAGAGGTTTCTTTAGCAATAATATTTTTTATGTGGTGAGGTTGCTAACCTCACGCACAACCCTCCTCCTTTCTCATCCTGGGCTTGGGACCAGGCAATGGTGGAGTTATGTTAAACCACATTAGTAGTAAATTATCAAAACATGGTCTATATAAAAAGGAAAATCCATTAGGTATTACTTACAGTTTTGACCAGTAAACAAGATTGATATATATATCACCAGAACTATTTTTTTAATCGATTAATATCGGATTCATCCGAAATTCTATGAACGACATTTTCACAATTAACATAAACATTTCCATTAATCACCCACGCACTTTTAAATGAAAAAGCCTTAATGGCTTGATTAAGTAGTAACAACCTCAATTTTGTCAAATCTTCTTTAATAGATATGCCCGAGTTTTTCAGATGTTTTTTGTTCTTTAACACAGATAGACGAGCTGTGTCCGAAGCAAACCTCACCAACACTGCAGCCGGTTTATTACCTGGATTCTTATCATTAACACGATAGCACTTTTTTAGATCGCTATTTTGAATGTTTATTTTTAATTTACTATTAAATAAGTTAATTACTTTAGAACGAAGATCTTCACCATTTTCAGCTTTTATTCCCAATATGCGCACGTTCATATTGCGCAGTGACTGTGCCTGTGAGTCTAATATTTTGCGCAAAACTAGGTTATCCTTCTGCAGTTCCTGAGATATGCAACGAAGTGATTCAATTTCATTTCTTTGAGCAGAAAGCCGTTCTTCAAATTTTGCTTCGACCGCTGCGGCTACCTTTTCGACGATTTCCTGAAGAAATTTTTCATTGAAAATATTGATGATTGTTGTTTTAATTTCGCGAAAGTCAGTTGATGACAGGCCCATTGCAAATGGCTACAAATCACAACCAAATCACTTTACTTTTCTACAACAGGAAAACACAGAGGTGGATGGCACTAACCAATATGTCAATCCACAGTGGGCACCACAAGGCACTTTTTAGCACAAAAAATTTAATTTTCCGTAATCTGGCTTGTTTATAATTCTGGAAAACTTTCCTAGCAACCTCGACAAGTGTTTTGCTATTAGAACGCCATCTAGTGAAATCGTAAAAAAATCGTAAAATATTATGGAATGCACTGCCATATGAATGCCACATGTCCATTTTCAATAAAAAATCTCTAATAGTTTTCAGTATATTGGAAAAAATCGATTTTTATTTTGTAACTTCAAGGGGCTATAACTTTGTTTATGTGCACATTTGTACTAAAATAAGTTAGGTTCAATCGAACTATTTTTAGTCCCAGAACATGTGATTTAATTTTTAACCTGTATTTTTGTAACACCCTGTATATTATATAGACAAATTATTAACAACATATTAAAGAGCATAGTAGATGAAAGGAATATAGAATGCATGTGGAGAACATTCAGAAATTTAATGAAGAAGCAGCAAATATTTCCTGCACCAATGACAACATAAATAAAAAAACAAAACGAATGGTTGGATGAAGAATGTAAACAAGAATTGGAAGAGCGGACAGACTACGATTAAAATGAGCAAGAGAAACGCAGGAAAAGTACATTTACCAAAGAAATAAAACCAAAAAATAGTACGGAATGCGGCAAAATAAACAGTACTGAAATTCGTATGCCTCAAATTTGTATAATGTGAGGCGCCAAAACGTACTGAGTGGTTTCCGAACGTAGTTATAACTTATGTGAATGTCGTGATAATGTTAGGTGCTTCAGAATGGTTCTCAGTTTTGCAGAAACAATTTTTATGGTCGAGTACTATTTTCGGTCGTACGGAAAAGGTCACGAAAACGGTCCAAGCTTAAAATCAACATTGGTTTCAACAGGATGAGACAACCTGTCACACTGCCAGGGAGTCTCTTCGAATACTGCGCGATCATTTTGGGAGTTGCCACTCGCCAGAACTAACGCCACCAGATGCGTACATATGGGGAATGCTGAAGGAGTCAGACAGATCCATCGTCTGCCGTTTCGAAATTGCGGACTAGAATTAAAGACTTTTTCGTGTCAGATGCAGTGGCGGATCTAGAAATTTGCCTTGGAAGGGGAAAGGACCCCGCAGAAACCTTATGGGGAATGGCTCTCTGTCAAATGCTCTGAAACTTTTGGTTCTGGTAGTCCTCGATGTGTAGAACAAAAGACTCAATGGGCGCGTAGCTCCAAAAAATCATGGTTTTAAGATATAAGCCTCTGAACGTATAGGTACAATGAGGACGTTTGAGTTGGAATAGTTTCATTTTCTCGAGAATGGGCAACCCTGGAGATAAATTACGAATTAGGTCGATTTTTATTTTTAAATTATAATATTTTGGCATATACATATATCATACTAGTGACGTCATCCATCTGGGCGTGATGACGCAATCGATGATTTTTTTAAATAAGAATAGGGGTCGTGTGATAGCTCATTTGAAAGGTTATACAATTCTCTATTAACCAATATAAACATTAACATAATTATTTATACAGGGTGCCCAAAACTTTTTTGAATTAAATTTAAAAAAAAAAAACAAGAAAAAAATGTTTATTTCAATAAATAAATATTGTTTTTCGCTTAAATTTAATATTAAAGCTGCCACCCACCTGCCTCTTAGAAGTTTGAACATTTAATTTAAGCGAAAGCAATGTTTATTTTTCAAATTAACATTTTTTTCGGTTTTCTGACAGCAGTAAAATATATTTCGAATTAAATAAATTATATACATTCTTCTTTTTGTCTCAATTAATTTAATTAAAAAAAATTTGGGCACCCTGTATAAATAATTATGTTAATGTTTATATTGGTGAATAGAGAATTGTATAACCTTTCAAATGAGCTATCACACGACACCTATTCTTATTTAAAAAAATCATCGATTGCGTCATCACGCCCAGATGGATGACGTCACTAGTATGATATATATGCCAAAATATTATAATTTAAAAATAAAAATCGACCTGATTCGTAATTTATCTCCAGAGTCGCCCATTCTCGAGAAAATGAATTTATTCCAACTCAAACGTCCTCACTGTACCTATAACTTCAGAGACTTATATCTTAAAACGATGATTTTTTGGAGCTACGCGCCCATTGAGTATTTTGTTCTACACAAGAAGGACTACCAGAACCCAAAGTTTCAGAGCATTTGACAGAGAGCCATTTCCCATAAGGTTTCTGCGGGGTCCTTTGTCTTAGGGGGGAACTTCCAATGAAAAACCAACCAAAAGACATAAATACGATAAACTCAGATTACATAAAAGATATAAAAAATAAAAACTTTTAGGTATTACGTTCCCTTAATTTTCATAACTAACGTTATTGAATTGGGTTGAATTTGTCTTTCTGTGGTTTCGGTTTCATGTCAGCTAATTTTTTTTCTTTAATTTTGGAATTGTTAGGGGTGTGAAATTTCTTTATTGTCCCTCCCCGTAGATACGACACTGGCCAGAGGTCATCTTTAACATCTGTTTTATCGGGAACTTGAGTCGTCGTGAATAATGTTTGCAAGGTTATACCATGTATATATGAATAATCATAACAGTCCATTATTTATTTCAGTACTGTTTATTTTGCCGCATACTGTACTTAAGAAAAAAAAAGGGAAACATTATGAAGCTAAGCTAAAAGCTATAGAGGAAAACGATAAAAATAATCAAATTAGGAACCTGTACTTGGGTACGTGAACTTGTATTATTGGGTATTAATAGGTTTTACTGTACAAACATACATCTGGCCGGTATTTAAATACAAGGCTAACATATAAGCCTTGCTCAACCGCGAACTATCCCTACCGCTGCGCTGCTAAGAATCAAAAGGAGTATTTTGCATAAAATAAACTAACCGAAGACAAAAACCCCTCAGCCCTAATTCATCAACTATCGAACATACAGACCATAACTGGGAGGCTCACATCTCTCAGCAGGAGTTGTACGATAAAGACAATCAGAAGTCAAAACGTCAGAGCCCAAAACATTCTCAAGAATATCTGCTACTATTCCTACCAACAAAACTGCTGAGCTCTGCCAGCAACGAACTCCCTGATGAATCTTTTTTGTTTTCTGGTCACGGTGTGATCGACCACTAGATCATTCACAGTGAAGTGAATGCGATTCGTCCGCCTGACACGCTTGGCTACCTTACCAATCTATTATCTTATAGATTTGACATTTAAACTTACGTTTAAATTTTGCAGACGTCCTTCCCGATTCTAGAAAATCTTTAACAGTTTTATTTATTTCCCTATACGCTATGAGCTCGTGGGTAGAGGGGATAATTAAAAATTCGCGAGCACCAGTAGTGACAAGTCTGTAAGCTTTTACTGGAAATTTGACATAAATGTCAAAGTGATTAATTTAAAACATTGAAATTAAAAACATTAATAGGAAATAATATTAGTTGGTCAAAGCTGTGGTGTATATTTTTACCTTAAATATACTTACGTTTTAAATACTGAATTTAATTTTTTTAATACTTCGTAATATGTAGGTATGTATGTAATTATAAATTAATCCAAGCGCCATCTACACGATAATTGTGAAAGTATTCGAAGTAAGAAATTAGTATTTCATTAATAGAACGTTAAAATGATTAGCAAAATCTTTAAAAAATCGATTACAATTTAATTACTTTTTTGCGTTGTAAATATTAAACGATAAAAATTAAATAATAAATTTAAAAATTACCGGTGAAAGTTGCATTAGTAATCCGCTAGGAGCGACATAGTCCAGAGAAATAAGATTTTTCTCGTGACACATCCCCCTCCAGGCCGAAACCAAATTTTTTGAGTAGTATGGACATCTATATTAATAACCTTTATGTTTACTGCAGCCGATTTTGATGATATACATAGTTATAAACAAATGAAGATCAAAAAACGGTAAATTTTCGCTTTTTTCGTCTATAACCAAAAAATTAAGCATTTAAAACAAATTTGAGAGTAAGAAACTCATAAAGCGTCAAAAAATTTCAATATGGATTTCGCTGAATATGTCTATCCTTATTGGTTGCTTAGAAAATTGCAAAGTAAATCATAAATTTTGAGTTTTTATAAATATTCATAACTTATGTAAAAATTAACTTAGAACCTTCTTACTACACGAATTGCTGAGACTTCTGGTCCGTCAATTATATTTTAAATTTCAAAGCAATTGGTTAAATAGTTTAAAAGTTATTTAATTTGTTTATCCAAAATTAATTTTTTTTGCAACACTATAAGTCAGAAAATTAGGAGGTTACAGTAAGACTTCTGACAGTTTATGGAAGAAGAACATTTATACTATTGAGTTAATTAAAAGAAAATGACAAAAAGTAATTTTAAATAGTGTAAAATTATTTTGCAAAAACACGTCGATTTTTTGCTTACTTATAAACAATTAGAATAACTTTTTAACCGTTACCCCTAGAAAAATTATTTTTTCGTATTTGGAAAGACTGAATTTTTATACACATTTAGAAAGAAAAACAATTGTCCTAGGACAATTAGGGACGAAGTTGGCCCCCCCTTTTTTAATTTACATGTTTTACAAAATAATTTTGCAGTGTTTAGAATTATTTTTTGTCATTTTTTTTAAATTAAATTAATAGTATAAATCTTCTTCTTTCATAAACTATCCAAAGTACTAGTGTAACTTCATCATTTTCTGACTTATAGCGTTGCAAAAAAAATTAATTTGGAATAAACAAATTAAATACCTTTTAAACTATTTAACCAATTGCTTTGAAATTTAGGGTATGATTTAAGCACCAGAAGTCTCAGTATTCCGTGTAATAAGAACGTTCTAAGTTAATTTTTACATAAGTTATAAATATTTATAAAAACTCAAAATGTATGATTTATTTTGCAATTTTCTAAGCAACCAATAAGGATAGACATATTCAGCGAACGCCATATTAAAGTTTTTTTATACGATTTATGAGTTTCTCACTCCCAAATTTGTGCAAAAAAAGCGAAAGCTTGCCGTTTTTTGATCTTCATTTGATTATAACTATGTATATCATCAAAATCGGCTGCAGGAAACATAAAGGTTATTAATATAGATGTTCATACTACTCAACAAATTTGGTTTCGGCCTGGAGGGGGTTGTGTCACCAACAGGATATTTTTTTCCTTATTTCTCTGAACTAACACCAGCGAAGCTCAGAGCGTATATAATAGCATTGCTTAATAATCTTAAATATTAATCCAATCCGAATTATACCTGTCATTTGCTGAATTTATTTGGCTAGAACTACCCTTTCTGTTACATTGGACAAAGCCACTGTCTGTAATAAATTGTAGTTGCAAAACCTCCAAAATGGTATGTATATGTATATAGTTCTTGTTATAGAGCTAATCTTTAAAGCAAGTAATTTTACAATATAAATTTACAACCTCGTAAAATATCGTATAAATGAATTCTGTAGAGCGTTGGTCTGCCTGGCCGGTATCTAGAACTGCATGTTAAAGTTTTATAGTACAAAAAGAGGTAGAAAACGAACTAAAAGCACGTAACCAATAAATCACAAAGCAGAAATATAAATGTTTATTAGTGGGTGTAATACGGACTTTGGAGAACATTGTTTTTCCAGTTAGAATGTTCAATTGTTTATGACTTGTTTTTACAGTTTCATTTAATTATAACATAAAATCAGATTTTAAATACTATTTATTTTAATATTTTGCACTGAATTTTCAATTAATACAAAAAAAAAACGTATTAGATTTACCATTTTATGCGTGTATTTTATTAAGCAGATAAGGCTAATTGATAAAATGAATTATAATAAATAATAATATACTGTGTGTCCCTGTAAGTTGGAACCATATGGAAAACATTTTTATTATTAATTTTACGAAAACAAGTTATTCTTCATAAAAAGCTCTGCATGACCTAAAACCTAAGATTCAACCATCAGATATCAAATTTTATGAATATTGTACGAGGTGTGTCAAAAAATATGAATTTCACTCAAGAGTAGCTTTATTTTTCACAATATTGAAAATTGTTATTATGAAAAGTTATTTAGAATTAAGAACTATATTCTAATATGCAATTTCATCCTTCTAATTGAAAAAAAAAAAAGAATGTGTGTGTACTTTGTACGCACGTAAGAAGTTATACTTCTATTATATGATTATATGATTATAAACGAAATTAATATACTTTTTATTTATATTTTATTTAAATATTAAATTAATTTATACTTACTACTTCTCAAACATTTTTATTAAAACAGTGCCAAAAAACACATTAAAAATGCCACAAATGATTTCTGAACATTAATTGTCGGAAATTTTTTTAACTAAATATGTATTTTCTGAAAATAAAATTATATAATAAATATACTTACAATCATAAAATGTATAAAAAAAAATAAAAAAATAAAAGTTTCTATTGGGATTCGAACCAACTTACCACGCGGCTGGTATTTGCGTTGTATTGGGATTCACCCGCATTAAAACTTCGCCACAGAGACAGCTTGTCATTATGTGCGAAGATCGTCTAACTAAACAGATTAACCTTTTGACATTTTTAACTTATGTAAATCAAATTATTTTGATTTTGAATTGAAATGATTTAGAATTGAAAAAATACAACAAAACATAGAGTAAGAAGACAATATATTAGGTGAATATTAAGGTGTAAAATAAAAGTATTACATACTACTTATGTATTTTGGTAGGTTCAAGGTAGGTATCGGAGCCCGTATAACGACTAATAAATTTCGCAATTACTTGCGTCGTGCAAAGTCGCTATGTTCAAATATCATAACAAAATTTGATCAACTATTTATAAAACACTTACCAGTGAAAGATTCTTTAGCTTTGAATAAGCGAGATCTGCGGCACTCATACTAGGCACAGTTTGATGAGCTTTCACATTGGCATGCAACAATCATCTCTTCTATGTAAATAAGTCCAAAAATATAATATGAAAACTATTTAAAAAGGCAGTATAACCATTAACTAACTTTTTGTTTGTTGTTTCTCTTCCTACAAATTTTAAAACGCAACAAGCATACATTATAACCAAACCATGCACAGTCCCACAGCTGTGCCACAGCTGCCATATTGGATAATTTTTGTCATGTCATTTGAACATCCAATCAGAACAAAGTTATAATGCGCATGCGCCCGGTCGCTAGGTTTTCCCATATAAAATTTCACCGTCATTACGCCCGTAAAGAAGTATAACTTCAAAAATTGAATTTTTTTTAAATTATGGATAACCAACATTATTTTCATTTATTTCAATTATGATAACTCTTTTATTATTAATTTTACGAAAAAAGTTATTCTTTGTAAAAAGTTCTGCATGGTCTAAAACATCCATAAAATACAACCATCTTATATCAAATTTGATCAATTTTATACGAGGTATGTCAAAAAAGATGAATTTCTATCAAGAATTAAGTACCTTTATAGTTCAGAATATTTCAACAAGAAGGATGTAATTACAGATTGGAACATGGTTTTTAGTTCTAAACAACTTTACAGAATCACAATTTTCAATATTGTGAAAAATAACGGTATTTTATTTAAGTACTCTTGAGCGAATTCATATTTTTTGACATACCTCTTATAAAATTGATAAAATTTGATAGACGATGGTTGTATGTTAGGTTTTAGACTATTCAGAACATTGTATAAAGAATAACTGTTTTTCGTAAAAGTAATAATAAAAGAGTTATCATTAATTGAAATAACTGAAAATAGTGTTGGTTATCCATAATTAAACAATGTTTTTTTCAACTATAACGATGAAATTGCATATTAGAATATAGTTCTTAATTCCAAACAACTTTTCATAATAACAATTTTCAATATTGTATAAAATAAAGCTACTTTACTCCTGAGTGAAATTCGTATTTTTTGACATACCTCGTATAATATTTATTTTTAGACAATGAAGAGCTTTTTGTTAAGAATAACTTTTTTTCGTAAAATTAATAAAGAAAAAGTTTTCCGTATGGTTCCAACTTACAGGGACATACTGTATAATGTAATTCACTCTAAAGGTAAGCACCCATTTGTCTGGACCAGCTCACAACTGAACGGACCACGATGATCGGCAATTTAATATCTTCGTGTAATCAAATGATTTAGCCCGCACTTCATGGAAACGGAACACATCGATTCACATCGAAGCGCGCCGAAATCTCGGAGTGGAATATTTTCGCGGATAGTAGGTTCGACGAAATATAGTGAAGCTATTTTTTGTGGCAGTTTATACAATTTATTATTTTTACTAGGAATGCGCCACAATTTTACTTTAAAAATTTGGTAAACAAAATTTAAAAGTCTAAAATGTTTTTTGTTTTGTGTGTGTTTGTGTTTAGATTTATGACCTTGGTTTGAACAAATCGGCCACATTTTTTGAAATCAGGTTTTACAATAGATAAAAGTTTTCATATTTTTAGAATGTCATTCTAAAGAATTGATAAAATTTGTCTTGGTGATCGACTAAATCAAGAGATGAAGTAGCAAATTCACTTTTCGTGTGTCGTTTTTTACAATTTTTATGCATCCATTTATTATGCTTCCTTTATGGAAGTTTAATCTGTTGTCTGTTCCTCGCACAAGCAACTAATAATAATTTTTAGATTCATCTTTCATAAAATATGTATGTAAATAAACTGACTGAGCTGGCGTGATTTTGTCAATAAATGGCGTTTTTTAATTTCGGGTTGTAGCGGTCCGTTCCGTTGCCGACCGATTCGATCTAATTTGCGCGGACCTTAAAGTTTTCGTTCTCAAGGTGGAGAATAAACGAAAGGATATCGGCTAGTTGTTAGAAGACGTTTCGTGTACTAATCCATACGCATCCTCAATTCATCTACAAATAAGTGATATAAGAATATGTACATCCATAGAGTACAAAGCACATGGCATTACCTTATAAAAAATTTACAGCACACAGAATTGGAAGTAAAGTCTAACTTAACTTATATTAACCATATAAAGATATAATAATAAAACATTCAGTTTACAAAATTAAGTCAGTTAAAAGTTATTAAATTAGCAAAGAACTCAGTATGTAGTAACAAAAAACGTAAGTGATAGAGAAGAGTCCAGTATGGCAGAAAGGAATAACAGGGCATGCCTGAAGTTTTATCCAATATCTGGTACATATGGGCAACATAATTTTGCAGTATCTTATTTATGTACCTAGCTGCGGTCAGTGATCTCCTAGGGACAACGTGCAATTATTTGCGCTCCTCCAAAGATACACCAGCCCACGCCATAACTGAACGCCCTTGAAAAGTTACTCTAGGACTAAAAGTGCACTCAACATATCGTTCACCGTCTCTTCTCCAGACTCCTTCGCGACCATCCGGGGAACGTAGACAAAATCTGGACTCATCGGCAAATATCACATTTATCCAGTCGTCTGCATTTCAATCGCGATGCTCCCTAGCGAAATGTAAACTAGCTACAAGATGTTCCTTGGAAGGTTCGGGACCTGTAGCGAGTCTACGAGTCTTCTAAAATTTACGTTTGTGACATGATGAAGACTGTTTCTAACCTCTAAATCAGTTGAATGACGATTTTTTTAGTACTGAAGACGTTTTGTATATAACTTTTGGAAATCATCGTTTTTGACTTCCACTTGTCTACTTGCTTCTGGTTGTTGACTTGTTTTCGGATTTTCTGTCTGCTTACTTGTTCCCAATTTTAGGGGATCTCATTTTCATTTGGTTACAGTCTCTGCAGTTGGCCTGTTTTTTATTGCTTGTTAGTAGATCGATGATCTTATCATTCAATATTTCATTTTCTAAATCCTTTTCCCTTATTATCTTCTCCATTTTTGCATCTGGCCGCGCATTCTGTCGATACGCTTTCCGTAATCTTCGTGCATTTTCAGTATTGCATTGTTTACCTTTTCTATTTGTACAAGACTACTGTCAGATATTTCCTGAAAGTTTTCTGGTTCGTTTACGTCCAATTTGTGTTTGTTCTTCGATCCGATTCGCGGTTATGCTTTCTTCATTGACATTTTTATTATTTTTATCCATTTTATCAGTGTCAGGTATACAAATTTGGCTATCATCAGTATCAAAATTTGACTAACATCAGCAACTTTAAATTCTGTAGTTCCCATTGTTGGCTATATATAGCAGATGTGATCTGCTAAAATTAGGTCGTGTTCTGTGCATGTATCTCTCATTTCTGTGCATGATAGTAGAAGATGACTATTCTGAATCGTGCCGCAGTATCGTTCTCCTGGCATCCCTATTTTTTCAGGTTACTGGCACAACGTTAAGCGCCAGTTCTTAGTCTTTTTAGCGCTTTCCATCCGCTTTCCATTTAGCGTATCCAACACCCATTTCTTCTAACGAGGCAAAATGTGTTGTGGTAGCTGACGCTTGCCATAGGTCTATTCGGTGCGTGTCTTGCGCTTCAGGGATGGATCTTAATTTTTCAGAAAGCTTTTCCGAGATCGTAGTCTACTTGGTCATACAAGAGGTATCTTAGATCCGTCTCCTGCTTCTTTCGTTGTACCTCTGACCTGATCTGTCTCCTGATAGGTGATGGAGGGATTCCAACTATGGGGTAGACCTCTTCGATAGGTATCGGTTTCAGGCAACTCGATATAATACGAACCGTTTCATTTAGTGCCAAGTCGACATTTTTAGCGTGAACAAAGTTTGCCCACACTGGTGCTTCAAACTCTGCGACTGGAAAACATAGGTAATGCTAAGACATAAGTGCGGAGAGTGTGTGGTTGCGCTCCATATTTTATAAGTTAGTTTGAGGATGATATTATTTCTGGTACTTACTTTGTCTTAAAAATAAAGAGGTGTTATAAAGAGTTTTTATGCTACTAATCAAATCGAATATGTCTCTATCTAACCTATCAGATCTTCTTTTAGCCCATTTCTATCCAACTTTAGACATATGCCTTCCCTAAATCTTTCCATTTCCGTCTGTCCTTGGCTGCGTTTTTCCAGTTAGTTCCTGCAGCTTTTACAATATCGTCCTTCCATCGCATTGAGGTCTTCCTCTTCTTCCTGTCCACGGTCTCCAGTTTTGGAGACTGTGGACAAAACCGGTTTTTTACTAACCTAACCTATCAGATACTGCGTTGTAATTTAGTCCAGTCTTTTGACAGATGATCGTCAATTTGACTTTCTTAGAATAAATGAATGAAAAGTACTCACATGTGCTTTGTTGCTGAGGAATAAGATTAAGGCTTGATAGAGAATTTGGCTTAGTAGTATTCTCTAAAGGGACTTTGGGTATTAAAGATACTCTAGCGGTTATCAAAGAATTTACCAGCCCGTCTTAAGGAATCTTGTAAATATGAACAACACTATACTACATATATTTACACAATTTGCAGACGAAGAAAACAGGAAATACAAAAATAGGAACAGATAGTTCAAATTGATAATTGAAATACAGATCGAATTACCGGGACATCTAACGGTAAGTACTCTCGGCGGCTTTTTTAAGGGATCCCCGTAAATGGGAGTGGAGTGCAGTGAAACCCCGATAAGTCGGCCTCCGATAACCCGGAAGTCTGGCTAACCCGGACCGATTTTCATAGGACAAAACAAAAATTGTTTCACCTTGACCGAGTTTGTTACCAAGAAATAAACAATACTGTATACAACAGTATGTAATTTAGATGTATTGTGCATATGTATTTCTTGTTTTTGCAAGTATAATGTGTATTTGTTTATTATTTATATGTATTTTATTAATTTTTACCATATTCTCCGGCTAACCCTGATTTTCGATAACCCGGATCGGCCGTGGTCCCGATTAGTCCGATTATAGAGGTTCCACTGTATTATTTAAAATATTTTAAAGAAAATATCTAGGAGTAAGTATACTATTAATTATTAGCAGTAAAGTTTTGCAAAGAAGTCATAAAAAAATAGTGTAAGAACGGACAGTAAAGACGGTCGAGTATATACGGGTTTTCTCACGTAATTTAAAAATAAAAGGATAAAACGTAGACGCAGCTCTGGTGCTTCTAGTGTTAAAACGTAGAAGCATTTTAACACGTTTCAAGATAACCGCCCTATTAACGTGCTGCTTTAGTTTTCATTGATTTTATTTTGTTAACATATTACTACCGTTTACTTCTACTGAGAATAGTCAGACCATCGGAATATGCCAGGACTGTAGTCATTATTGGTTCAGTAGTAAGCTAGCATTATTGATGAGAGTGTATATGATGAATCTTACAAGTCTGATAATAAAATTAAAACAAAATAAGATGAGAGGGAAAGGAGGGTGGAGAGAGATTGCAGGCTTACTTCCTTTTTCCTAAAAAAATTCTTATTTAATGCATAGTATAGTTTTATTTCACTTAGTACCCTGCTATTTATTTCTGGTTATATATTTCCTTGTCCATTACTATTCCTTATTGATCCTGAATACTTGAAGTTCTCTACTTGTCTAATGGTCTCATTATTCAACTTTACATTATTTATATTTTCTTGAGTTTTCGATGTTATTAAAGCTTCTCTTTTTTCAAAGTTGATTTTCATACCGATCTTGTTAAACGCTTCATTCCAAATATTCATATTCACTTTCAAGTCTTTTTCCGATTTTGCCACAATTGCCAGGTCATCTGCATATATCAACTCTGATACGTATACTTGTTGAAGTATTTACACATACACTCAAACTTAGTTCTGTTTACCTTAGCCCTACATTCTTTTGCAATTTCGTCCAGCAGAGTGATGAATAGAGTACTTAGGACACCACCTTGTCTTACACCTGTCCTTGTGTAGAATTCTAGAGATGAGCGGTTGTTCTTCTTCTTTACGTGCCATCTCCGCGAGTAAGGTTGGCAATCATCATTACTATTCTAACTTTTGACACTACCGCCAGAAGGATTTCCGTTGAGCTACATCCAAACCATTCTCTGAGGTTTCTCAGCCAGGACATTTTTCTTCTACCTATGCTGCGCCTTCCTTGAATCTTTCCCTGCATTTTAGGAATTCATATCAGTATTCCCTGCTGTTCTCGATTCTTCTTAGTACCTCTTCATTGGGTATTCTGTTTGTCCAGGAGATTCTCAGCATTCTTCGATATGTCCACATTTCAAATGCGTCCAATCTATTGAGACATTGTTTATTAAGAGTTCATGTCTCCACACCATACAAAATAATAGCGGTTGTTCGTTCTTACATTATTACGTGTACATTTATTATACTTTATTGCTTGGATTAGCTTCGGTGTCACATTTCTACGGTTTAGTATTTCTCAGATCTTGTTACGTGGTGCATGATCAAAGGATTTTTCCAGAGTGTACAAAACAGAAAGAACTGACTGATATATTATACTCTAGGGCTTTTTCTGATTGCTGTCTCACTGTGAATATGAGGTCGGTTGTACCTCGCCCAGGCCTAAAGCCGCATTGACTGTCATCCAGTGTGGCCTCGATATTTTCTCTCAGTTTTTTCTCTAATATTATTTGGTAGATTTTATTAGCAACTACCAACAATGATATTCCTCTGTAGTTGAAACACTTATGTTTATCACCTTTTTTGTATACTGGAATTTTTTTAAATTTAATTATACAGAAATTTACTTTGGTGAATATTTACTACCAAGCCAATGCAAAAACAAATAAGTCTGTATCGCTGGTCTTTTTTATTATATTTTCTCATGTATACTCACGGCTTTATAAACATCCTTTACGCCCCGAGCATTCACCACCAAAATTGACTCCAAAGATTTTTTAATCATTTGAAAATGGAAAAAAAATCTATACATATCAAAAACAAATATTTTCTTTCGAAAGGTCAAAGGGTTTGGAAATATATAACAACATGAAAAAAAATCCAATGGTTATCAGAGTTATAACGTTTACGTTTTCCCAGTGTAGATTTTGGTCTAGTCCCCCTCATTTCACGCTTTTATCTTAACTGATTAGATCTTAGAGTCCCTATCGGCGTGTTTTTCTTAGAAACACATATGTGCTATCGATAGAGTCGACCGTTAGACTTTAATAGCTTTCTGGTGAATGATATGGGCCTTGCATCCCATAAGTCATCTTAAGTATTAGGTTCGCTAAGCCCTTTTACGAGTGGTAAGGAAATCTGTTCTTGAATATCTCTCACAGTTTCCCATAATTTTCATTGGTTAAAACCCCACCACAAACAAAGGACGCCAAAGGTTCATAAAAACCACAAATTCTCAAAATTCTGCATCATTTGTGAGTTGAGTTAATATAGTCATTATGTGAGATCAAGTTTGTTCGTGTATTGTGGGCCCCGCCGATTAGGCAGGTAAGAGTATTAATTATTGTTTATTGGTATGTACAATAATTGTACAATTTCGTTTTCTATTTTTTTAAAGGGTCCACCTTTCACCTTCCACCTTCCACCTATGCATTATGTTGTCCAGCTGCTATTTTATGAACACTGTTAAATACTATTATTCTTTCGACTGTGTCGTAAAGTTGAATTTCTTCATGGCCATCTTCCACACCTTGAGAGCCTGCCGGCTTACAAAGGGCCATCCTACCCTCTAACAGATGTTTTAAGTAAGTCACTCATCTTTTACTTATTGAAGAAATTAGTAGAGACGCCTTTGTTATGTCCAGGGCAAGGACAATTGTGTGTTCTTTCGTGAAATAAGTTCAATGACCTAAAGTTTTCGCCCAGTTTGTGATAGTGACATTCTGAAAAGTAGGTCATACTTTTAGTATGAAGTTGATGATTATCTTTTTATTTTTAAATAGGTGATCATTTAAACTATAAACATTTACATTATGTAGATATTTTTCTGAGTATTATTAGAGTGTTATTAAGTATTGTTAGATAGGTATAAATATAAACAAAGAGCTCTTTCTTTTTTTGTTGTAAGTGAACGGTAAAATTTCTAGTTTTTATTTAGAGTATGGATTTTTTATTGTTTCGAGTAACTACAGTTCATTTTTTTTTGAGTTAATAATTAATAGTTATATTCGTTCACTTACATTCCATTTTTTTAGTATTACTGTGTTGGTGAATACACCAATTTATATGCAGTGATTGTTATTATGTCGCCAACTTTTGTCTTATAGATTAACGGTTTAGGTATTTTTTGGTTTCTTAATTTTGTTGTTGGCGATCTTATACTGCGTATACACTGTACGTATTGTGTAAATATTGAGATTTCGTAGAGTATTTTAATAAATGTTACATTGAAACTTACGATGTCGTATTTTATTTAATTTTTTTTACAGCTCAAGATTAGTACATTGATGTCTTATCGTAGCATTCTTGCTAATTTGTTATTGTTGTGTTATGTTTCGTTAATTATTGTTCCTTTGAGTATTTTTTGGTCAAAATACCTGGCGCCCCTCTCGTGGAGCCTTATACAAATTACGTGGGACTTCTTCTGTTACCTATGGTTGCCTTATACATAATTTCGTAGAGCTTTGTCAATTGCCTTTTCACGGGCTATATATATTTTCTTGTCTATGCGTGAAGCATGATTTTCTTTTTTATCATGTTCCTATTAGACCTGATTTTCTTTTTTTGTTCAAGTTTGGCTAATTTGCAGCTATTTTTATTGACAATATATTTTCGTGTTATTATTTGCTAATAGATAATAATAGTTTGACACATTTTAGTTTGTTTGTTTCCGCTTATTGTATTTAAATGTCAGTGTAGTACCTTACACTTTCATTTCTGCCTTTTCGAATTCTAGAGTATCATTTTTTGAAGTATATAGTATAGTATCGATCTTTTTTCTTTAGATATATTTTACTTGAGTAAATTTGAGCATTTTTATTACTTTTCCTTATGTCAAAGGGATACGTCTTTTGCTATGTATCTAATTAAGGTAAAGGTATCTAGATCTTGAGCTGTGTATTTTTTGTAGCAAATCACAAAGAAGTTGTAATTGTTTAACTTTTTGATTTTTACGTTTATTTTGTGCCGTACTTTGCAACTTTTGTGATTTATTGTAGTTTGCATTATATCAGTGTATGTATAGTGCATTTTACTTTTTATATTTTTTGTATATGTATTGTGTTGCGGTATATTTTTTGTACTGTATTGCGTTAATTTTATTGCATTTAGGTACCGTTTTTGAGTTATGAAATGCTTTTTAACTGTTTTTAGAGGTAGCAACTATCACTATTATTATTGCGTTGTCTTCTAAATTTTCGGGTACATGCTTCTTCGTCGTTCAACGATATTGTTCTGTCCGGTTTTATGACCAATCTTTTCTGACCTCGTAGAATAGTATTGTTGTAATGATTTCTGTGCAGTATATTTTTGGATTTTTATGTGGTTATGTATTTTTGATGATATCCTATTTGGTTGATATCGTATGTTTTTCAGTACCAGAATGTTTTGAGTGGTTTTAGAGAGTTTTTAGTCATGGCGTGGTGTTAGTCCGGAGAATGAAAGAGTCCTGCAGCTTTCCGTCATGATATTGTTTTAGGTTTGTGATTTAAGTCTTAAATGAAAGAAGTTAAGCTTTCCATTCCAGAAATTGTTTTATACAATTAGCTATTAGTCGCGAGTGAAAGACCTCGGCGCATGCTGTTGTGAAACATGTTTGAGAAACTATGTTTTGCGTTGAGTTTAAAAACCACTTATTAGCATTCCAAAATCTATTCGGTACAAAACTACTTCCAGTCCAGAAAATATTCCTTTTTTCAGTGTAGAGTCTTCGTTTACCGTTACGTAATCTTAATATTTTTCGACTAGCCTACGATAAGGTGGTTGACATTTCAAAATTCTTGTCCCACCCCCAATAACATCTGTCAGGGCTAGAGGTATTTAAGTGTGTCTTTTGACCCTAATTTCAGATAAAGAGGCGTAATGTTTTTATTAGCTTTTATTTAGCATATGTTGCAACCGCAAAAGCTTGTAGATACACTTATTTTGATAGTAGATATTTTTAAAGGGCTATGACCCTATTTTAGGTATTAATGAGATGTAAAAAGTAGCATCTTATTGCTTGTTTATATTTCACAAGTAGTTTGACTCGTGAATATAAATTTTCGATGTTTAGTTAGCAGATAATGCAAATATTTTTTGTTTCGAGTAAAAGAATTCGAGTAATTATTGTTAGTTCTGTCGATAGTTTGGGTGAATTAGGATAATGTCTTGGCAATTTTGTGTCGGCTAATAAAGGGTGAAATTTTTTTGTTAAATACAGGCACGTACTAGGCCCAGATGTATTTACAGAATCAATTTTATTCTTGCGGCTTTCATAAAATAGTATTTCGATAAAATGTCGTATCTATTTAGGACCTAAGTCCCTATTAAATTGTGACACTTCCCTACCTGTGAGCTACCTGTGATTTAACCTAACGATTTAAGTACCTTTATAATAATATATTATCATATATATTATAATAATAAGGCGTCTAGTATGCGTAATTACTTCCGGTCCTAATTAAAGGTAGATTTCGACAATTATCTGAACTTTCCTTTGTTCATTTCTTTCTATATTTCTTTGTTGAGAACTCCTTGGCATGTTTTACTAACTTCTCTATTCCTTTTGTTTGAGTTCGAATTTATTCGTTACGTGAGATAGTAATTGTGCTTTGGTAATTTTATATGTTACTCGTGTTTATTTGCTTTTGTATTCTGTTTGCTGTTTGAATTTGTTTAGGCTCTTCCGGTTCATGTTATCGGGATAGCAGTAAATATTTTTTTGAGTTAGTGTTCTGTGAACATTATACTTATTTTAAGAACGTTTGATTGCGAAATGCTTTGTCCTAGACCGGCAAAGTGAAATCAAATAAGCAAACCACTAGCAATAACTAGTGCGTCTGTTATTATTAAAGTCCCGAATGAAAGATTTCGTGGCAATTTTTGAGTGTAGCTCATAAAGTCCTGGATGAGAGACTCCAAGGCACCTATGCGTTTAGTCGAGTTTATTAGAGCTCGAGTTTATTTGTTGTTAGTGGACGCACTATGACAAATATTTTTGTGTTGAGTTTGCTTGTGCTAATTTTGCGTTTGGTTTTGAGTTAATTCCAATGGAGTTGACTTTATTTGAGTTGAGTAGATATTATTAAAGTTATTTATAATAATATCTTATAATGTATTCAGACATATCTTGTCCTGATTACATTCCTTGTTTTTCTGGGAGTTTCTCGATTGAAAATTTTCCGCCGTGGTTAACCCCAGAAGATTTTTACGGAACTTTTGGCCAACCTGTTTTTTCCCTGTCATAAAATTTCGACCAGCTGTTGGAATTTCGACACTTTTTTGCTTTGATCTTGCAGTCAAAATCTTAGCATTGCTTGACGCTTACCTAGTTACCGGTTGAGGGGACAACCATAACGAAGTTTGCCTACGTTACCTAGTTGGCCACTCGCCTTTGTTGAGCTGGAGCAACCCTTATTTTCGCGTCCAAAACTTCAACATTGGTATGTTCCACCTTTTTAGTTTGGCTAGAGCCATTTGTGTAGATATTTGCCATTGGTCGTTGTACTTGCGAGTCAACGAACCATACTTTGAGTCGACTTTCGAGTTGAATGTTTAGTTTTATGCTAAGGATTAAAGCAACACTGTAGGTGTTTGCTGACTTAGTCGTTTAGAATTAGAGTAGTCCTTGTATATATAGTTCCTAGTTTTTGTGTTTTATTTGAGTTTAGTCTATCATAGAGATAACCCTTTTTAGTTTGGTGTTTGAGTTTTATTGCTTATTAGCTTTTTCCGATTTGGTCACTTGTGTTCAAGCACCTCAAGTACCAAAACCTAGTTTAGTGTGTCTAGATCATTACCGACTATGTCAGGCTACTGCTTGATGGTCAGAATATGGTGTTTACTGCAGACTCCGATTGTAAACAGTGGTATTGCACCACGGTTTAAATCGTGGGGGGAAGCTGTATAACGTTTACGTTTTCCCAGTGTAGATTTTGGTCTAGTCCCCCTCATTTCACGCTTTTATCTTAACTGATTAGATCTTAGAGTCCCTATCGGCGTGTTTTTCTTAGAAACACATATGTGCTATCGATAGAGTCGACCGTTAGACTTTAATAGCTTTCTGGTGAATGATATGGGCCTTGCATCCCATAAGTCATCTTAAGTATTAGGTTCGCTAAGCCCTTTTACGAGTGGTAAGGAAATCTGTTCTTGAATATCTCTCACAGTTTCCCATAATTTTCATTGGTTAAAACCCCACCACAAACAAAGGACGCCAAAGGTTCATAAAAACCACAAATTCTCAAAATTCTGCATCATTTGTGAGTTGAGTTAATATAGTCATTATGTGAGATCAAGTTTGTTCGTGTATTGTGGGCCCCGCCGATTAGGCAGGTAAGAGTATTAATTATTGTTTATTGGTATGTACAATAATTGTACAATTTCGTTTTCTATTTTTTTAAAGGGTCCACCTTTCACCTTCCACCTTCCACCTATGCATTATGTTGTCCAGCTGCTATTTTATGAACACTGTTAAATACTATTATTCTTTCGACTGTGTCGTAAAGTTGAATTTCTTCATGGCCATCTTCCACACCTTGAGAGCCTGCCGGCTTACAAAGGGCCATCCTACCCTCTAACAGATGTTTTAAGTAAGTCACTCATCTTTTACTTATTGAAGAAATTAGTAGAGACGCCTTTGTTATGTCCAGGGCAAGGACAATTGTGTGTTCTTTCGTGAAATAAGTTCAATGACCTAAAGTTTTCGCCCAGTTTGTGATAGTGACATTCTGAAAAGTAGGTCATACTTTTAGTATGAAGTTGATGATTATCTTTTTATTTTTAAATAGGTGATCATTTAAACTATAAACATTTACATTATGTAGATATTTTTCTGAGTATTATTAGAGTGTTATTAAGTATTGTTAGATAGGTATAAATATAAACAAAGAGCTCTTTCTTTTTTTGTTGTAAGTGAACGGTAAAATTTCTAGTTTTTATTTAGAGTATGGATTTTTTATTGTTTCGAGTAACTACAGTTCATTTTTTTTTGAGTTAATAATTAATAGTTATATTCGTTCACTTACATTCCATTTTTTTAGTATTACTGTGTTGGTGAATACACCAATTTATATGCAGTGATTGTTATTATGTCGCCAACTTTTGTCTTATAGATTAACGGTTTAGGTATTTTTTGGTTTCTTAATTTTGTTGTTGGCGATCTTATACTGCGTATACACTGTACGTATTGTGTAAATATTGAGATTTCGTAGAGTATTTTAATAAATGTTACATTGAAACTTACGATGTCGTATTTTATTTAATTTTTTTTACAGCTCAAGATTAGTACATTGATGTCTTATCGTAGCATTCTTGCTAATTTGTTATTGTTGTGTTATGTTTCGTTAATTATTGTTCCTTTGAGTATTTTTTGGTCAAAATACCTGGCGCCCTATATTTTCGTTTGAGTATTAAGTATTTCGTTTCCTTAGAGTCCATGAGTCAAACCATCAGTTAATGTTATCTATTTATCTTTTGTCTATCGTCGTTCCATTAGCCCTATTCGCATACCATTCTTTATTCATTTAACATCTTTCATTGTAACAGAAGCCCAACCCAAAGAACCGCGCCCACATCTCTTCCGACTGAGCAACGTGGTCTTTGTTTCGTCAATGTAAACGATTGGACCTTTCCATCTTCGGTCATTCCTTATTCCATCCAAGGATAATATCGTCCTGATCCTTCTGGTTCAGCCTTCATGACCTCGTGTCCATCTGATCGTTATAGAGTTCCTGATTAAAGGATTAAAAATGCCTACGAGTAAATTAAATGTAAATATTGGTTTCTGATAATTTAGACAGGATTACTTTTGTTGAGAAATGTTTTGGATACGGGTACATTTGGCAAATATGAAAGATGAGAGTCGTTTTAATTAGCAAAACGAAGGGTTTTCTTTTATCTTTGAAACATAATAATATAAAAATAAACATATTCTGTAAAAGTTTAAAGCTTTTGTGTCTTTTAACCCACACTTTATTTGCTCACCCACGGAAACAATTAGTATTGTATTTTAAATTTTTATATCATAAAAAGGTGGTGTCCTAAGGTATAAGTATGTATGGTCTATAATTCTTCAGTATCTTTTCATATGTAACTAGAATGTACACCTCAAAAAAGATTCTCCTTCTTCATATACCATGTATTTTTAGAACGTTGGTTACCATTATAGCTATCTTAATTTTATTCACTGCCACCCTAACTAGCATGCTTTTATCAACACCATAATAATCTCACAAGTTCGTCAGCCATGAAGTTCTTCTTCGTCCTGGACTGCGTTTTCCTTCTATTTTCTCTTGGATAATATTTTGTAGCAACCTATATTTATCACCTCTCATTACATGTCCGAAATACTCGAGCTTTCTCTTCTTAATGCTTTTTATAATCTTGATAGTCTTGCTGAGACGTTCTAGTATTGTGAAGTTTCGAATCTTCTGCACCCGAGATACTTTTAAAATTCTTCTATACAAAAAAAGATGAAACTTCTTATCGAAATTAGTCAGGATAATGACAATAGCCGTTCGATTTAGTCCATTATGTATATTAATAATTAATTATATTGTAAACGTGCAATTTGACTTCGTAAGTCCTAGAGGTTTTTCATCCAACGTGACGGGATGTAGAATTACTTCAGGGAAATAAGCTAGAAATAGACCATGTTCGAGACACTCAAAGATCCAGGTAGCTGACTACTTTTTTAGTTATTGTAGAACTATAGCAAGTAAACCTACCTGTTTCCTGCCTATAGTTCGCGTCCGTTTTTTAATTATTAACAATTTAGTGCCAAAATCGCGATTTTTAGATTTTTTGCACCCCATTCAAAAGCTAAACAGTTGACATAAAACTACAAAATTTAATTTTTTATAACATTGAAAAACCTTCAAAATGCCGATTTTTGAAAGTTAAAAGTTAATTTGTTGCTACGCAAACTACAAAATAAGTGAAAACCGTTATTTGTTAATAACTTTTAATAAAACTACCTTAGAACTTTAGTGTTTCACCCAAAGTTGGGTATTGGGGTACTTAACTGGGGAAATTAAATGTTGGATAGAAAGGGCCAGAAGTGCATTCATGAAATTCAGAAACGTCTTTACGAACTTTGACTTTGACCCATAGGCGCCCATACCCATGGGCCGAGGGGTGGGATATGGTTATCCAAAGTGTACAAAATATAATGTGCAACATCTTCACGTCTGCCCCTCCTGAAATTTTTTATATGGGCGCCCGTGCTTTGACCTGAACCTAAGACTAAGATTCACGAAATGGTATAAATGGTCGGTGCTCCTGTATGACATAGAAGCATGGACTTTAAAAATAAACACAATGAATAAGCTAGAGGCATTTGAGATGTGGATTTATCGACGAATCCTTAAAGTTCCCTGGACCGCACGAATAACAAATGAAGAAATCCTGAGAAGAATTTTTACAGAACGACAACTGCTATGCACAATTAAACAGAGAAAAACGGCATACCTGGGGCACCTAATTAGACACGAAAGATACCAGTTTCTGCAAATCTTAATTGAAGGAAAGATCGAAGGAAGAAGGGGAGTGGGCGGGAAGAAAATGTAATGGCTCCGTAACATCAAACAATGGACAGGGCTAAAAACATAGGAGACCTAATACATACTGCAAGGGATAGAGAAAAATGGTCAAACGTGATCGCTGACATTCATTAGTGGATTGCATAAGAAGAAGAAGAATTGTATGAACTTATTTATTTTTAATAAGTTATTTTGCATTTCGGTATTCCATTAGTTTATTCCTAATAACTATTAATACAACGCAATCTTCAATCAACCTATCTAATTCTACAGAAATTATGATATTTTGAATATGTACTTCTGTATTTATACATTCCATGACAGTATCATCAAATATCCCATACAATGAATAACAAAAAAATTACTTCCCATTTCCTAGACATTACTCTACCCCCTCACGCCCGTCCGCAATCCAAACAAATCACAAACCAATATCGGCTGCTGAACAAACATCAACTACGTGATCCGTTCGCATCTGCCGTGATAATTGCCCCGGCAATTTTGTTGCCAAATAAGATTAATCAGTTTGTACAGCAAGTGATCTAATATAGAGCTCCCGTTTTGTTTGATTAGGTGGACGGGACCGAGGGGAAGGAATTGTGTGAAAATTAGACAAAGGAGGCGTCGGAATCTGTCGGAAAGTGAAATCTCACTTGCATAACTTTTACTTTCATTGTTTATCGATTCTTTAAAAGTTGTATACAGGCGTATATCTGGGAAATCAGGAAAAAATATTATATGTATCGAATGTTACAGGAAATCCAAAGAATATAACATTACAACACGTTTGTACTATAGTGATTATAACTAGTTTTGTGTGATCTAGTTAATTGGAATATGTATCAGATTCTGTCCGAAATTGGGCTGCCTAGAGTTGTAAGTGTAAGGCAGGGCAAGATAAAGTGTTCACTGTATTTTTTATGGTTAATGTTATGCTGTCAATGTTAAGCGCAGGATGAACTCTAATACTATAGTCCGTCTAGAAAGTATCCGGAAAAAAGAAAGCAGAATTATAATTTTACGGTATTTATTTCTATCACTTGAAATATAAAATTTCAACAAATAATTCATCTCATTTACTTATACAACCTCCATTTAAATCTAAACACTTAACTAAACGTCCAGGTACACCCGAAACTAGGTCAAGGCCATAATTTTCGGTAATGGTGTTCCAGGCCTGTAGAACTGACCGAATCAAACCATCTTTATCTCGTGGAGCTGCTCGTTCCACTTTATTCTTTATCAGTCCCATATGTTTTCAATGGGGCTAAGATCTAGAGATGCTGCTGGCCACGGAATTGTTGCCAATTCGTGTTCTTGCATCCAAGCTTGAGTATAAGCAGAAGTATGGCATCTTGCATTATCTTGCTGAAAACGCCACAACTCTGGATATAAAACATGAGCCGTTTCAAGAAGAAAACCATTTAGGATGTCACAATATTTCGCACTATCAACAGTACCATTAACTATACAGAGAGGTGCAGCACCACGCTGAGATATTGCTCTCCAAACCATTATTTTAGTGGGAAATTTGGAAATTTGAACGGTAAAATTTTCTCTTGATAGGACTTTTTGATGATGTACACCAAGCTGGAAACAAGTTTCATCAGATATAAAGACATTATTAAAATTATCTTCTCGAAAACGTTGACAAAAATCTACTCTTCGTTGCCTTTGCAGAGGTGTCATTTTAGGGATTTTTTTTGGATTCTTGTATATGTAGTCTTGGATATGTAGTCTTGCTTTTTCAGTGACACACGGACAGTTTCTGGGCACACTTTTATTCTTCGTTGATTTCCAAATCTGTACGCTAATTTTCGAAACCCTAGGCACGGATTTTGTCGTCCTAAAGCCACTAAAGCATTTAAATTGTTTCCGCGAATCTTACGCGGTCTACCCGAAACTGGTATATGCCTCATATCTATGCCATATTTTATCCTCTTTATAGTCTCATACACTGCACTTTTTCCGAGTTCAGTCAATTGCACTAATTTTTTAACGTTTCGGACACCCTTTCTTTACAAATATTCCACCACTTTTCTTTTTTCCCCTTGCGACATTATTTCACAAATCTTAAGTCTGTTTACAAACAACAATATTTGACAGATGGTGTTGTCATGCGATTTTGTCCATAACCTACTATTAAACCGGGAGATATTAACAGAAGTTCAACCACGATTTTCTAAGTCCTGCCCTTTGCAATAAAGAAAGGTTAGAGAAGGTACTTACAATTTGTGGAAAAATCCACTGGTTTCCTGTGACATTTTCCTGTGAAAATTAGATTTTCCATGAAAAAAAAAATTGGGAGTTGCGATGAATTTTTAAGTCCTGCCATATCCATAGAATAACAGGATACTATCTATTTTACGAAGAAAATTTTTTGGGCAGGACGGTTGCAAAAGGACTAAGGGAGTATACAGATATACAAACATGTAATGAAATTAATGAAATTTTCATAATTTTCTAAGTCCTGCCAACTTAATAAATTAATCATATTTATTTCAAAATGACCAAAAAAAATGTTGGCATGACGTCACCTAAAGTTTAACTTCACTTGGTACTTGGAAAATTCTGTATAAAATTTTCACTCTGGTTCCGTGATTTTCTAAGTCATAAAATAAATTTTGTTATAAAATAAATAATTTCAGTAGACATTATTCAAAATGGCAGGATGTATAGTTACACCTTTTTTACTATATATAGTTAAAAAATGTGTAAGAAAATTCGTGGAAAATTACACGATTTTCTAAGTCATGCCATTTCGCACATATCTCAAGAAGGTTAATATAAATCTATTTTCAAAGAGGCAGGATGGTTGTATAGTTATTTCGTATAAAAAAAATTAAATTGTGTGTCTGTAAAAGTATTTCAGGGTGTTATACAAACATATTCATATCACCACAATTTTCTGAGTCATGCCATGTCGAGTATGCTTAAAAAACACTAGTCTAAAACCGTTTAAAACTTGGCAGGATAACCGCGAAGATGAATAATACAAAAAATTAATTTGTATATCATTGAAACAATCATTAAAACAATCATCAAAAAAGAGAAAACTTGAATATCTTGGGCATATAATGAGAGGTAGCAGATACAGGATGCTGCAGTTAATACTCAATGGAAAGATCGACGGAAAAAGAGGAATTGGTCGAAAGAAATATTCATGGCTCCGAAACCTTCGTCAATGGACTGGCTTATCAGCAGATCAATTGTTACATGAAGCACAAGTTCGAGAACGATATCGGCAAATTGTTATGGAAGCTACCCACGCCTAAAAATTTGGGCACGGTACTTAAAGAAGAAGAAGAAAACAATCGTATCCTATTAAATATTATATTCCTGAATAATGTCTCGGAATTTTTACACACTTTTCAAATCTAATAGCAAACTGTAACATCTTTATTTTAAGTGATTAGATCATATTTTTATGTGAGTAAACGCAATAAAAGTAAATAAACAATTTTTACAATTTATTGGTTATAGTAGGAAATTTACCTACCCATTATATTATACAGGGTGTCCAGAAACTCTCATAACAAACGAAGACCGGAGATTCCTCAGATAATTTTAAGAAAATTTAACTCAATTCACCTAGTTCAAAAATGCTTCCGTGGAAAGCTAGAGCTCTTTAAAGATGGCGTCTTGTAATTCATCATCGTCATAATTCAACCCGGATCTATCCACTGCTGGATATAGGTCTCCCTCAGTCTTCTCCATGCATTTCTGTCCTGTGCTGTCTGCATCAAGTTTCTGTCGATTCGTTTGATGTCATCAGACCATCTGGTTGGCGGACGACCTCTACTTCGATATGCTTCGTCTAGAAGAAGCATATCGAACTCTTGTAATTAGTTTCTTTAAAATAGCCCCAGAATGCTTTTATTTGGAAACACGAAAACTGGTACACTTATTGATCTTCCAGAGGTCAATTGTCAAATGTCAATTATCAATTGTCAATTTTTAGTACCGGTCATAGGAGTCCGTTTTGGGTACGGAAACGGATATTTTATCAAATACTTTTCTGTCTAACTTTTAAGCATTTCTGACACTGTATTATTAAATTCTGGGATAGTTTTGTACTAAAAGGTATTTTTACTTTAACTCAGAAGAATACGCAGTTTTCTAGAAAAATCGATTTGAAAAATTTTTCGTTTTTTGGTTCTTTGAGCTTAAAAGAATTTAGAAAAATTCTCTTTAGGAAAACGAAAACTGCTACGTTTATTTCTCTTCCAGAGATGAATCGATTTTATCAATTGTGAATTTCTAGTACTGGTCATAGGCATCCGTCTTGGGTAGATCAAGGGATATTTTATCTCATAACTTATTGGTCTTTAAATTTTTAGATATTTTTGAGAGTAGAGTATTAAATTATGAGGTATTCTAGTACTAAAAGTTACTCTTGCTTTGAGTCGGCAAATACACCGTTTTTTTTTCATTTTTTTTTTAATTTTTTTTTCAAATTCAACAAACGAAAAATTTTAAAATGGATTTTTCCAGAAAACCGTGCATCCTACTGACTTAAAGCAGGAGTACCTTTTAGTACTAGAATATCTCACAATTTAATAATCTAGTGTCAAAAATACCTAAAAGGGAAAGACAAAAAAGATTCCTATGACTGGTACTAGAGATTCGCAATTGATGGAATCGATTTATCTCTGGAAGAAAAAAGGCGGACCAGTTTTTGTCTTTCGAAATGGAAGCGTTCTGGAGATATAAAAACTAATTACACCGCGCCATCTGTAAAGAGCTTTAGCTCCCTTAGGCAGGCCGCACATCAAAGAAACATGAAACGTAAATCACGTTTCATGGAAATAAACCACCGCTAAGCAAATAGACGTCCGGCCATTTATGCGACTCTCCGAAAATAAAAATGTTTTATGAGCATGAATCACACTCGTTTCATTGGTAGGCGGACTTTAAGATTTGTTTAGCCGTGTTTTATTTTCATGAAACGTTGTTTTTTGTTATCAATATATTTTTGTTGCATAGCAATTTTATCCCGCCTTCTTACTTCCCACAATATACACACGCATGTAACAGGCGCTAAGTTGCCGCACTCAACTGGTTTTCCTGATATTGTAGGATTGTAGATATTGTCCTGATATTGTTTCCTATATTTAATAGCAAAATGTCCTAACACTAACAACACCAGAATAAATCGATTTTTAAATACAGCACCTATCTACTTGCAACTTTTTGCATTGTGTTCAGGATAACATCAGAAAAAGGTGTACAATATAAAAATGGGTGGGAATTGCATTTTAGTGCATAACATGCATCCAAAAGTGCATAAACCTGTCAAAATCAGTGTATTAAGGGCAAAATTTTGTTATTTGGGAGGTTTATGGAGTTACGAATACGCAAGCAGAACCGACCTCCGAATCACCTAGTGCCCACAGTTACTGCTAATGCACGTCATCTGGAGTTTCGTGGGATATCGGCAATAAATTAAAGCAAACAGATTATTCGAGGGTTTTTGGGATGGCCAAACACGAATATGACATTACAACCGACCCTCGGAGCACCTGGTGCCCAGGGTGACTGATCTCGAATTTAGAGGGTTTTTGGAGGTCGATTCTGATCGCGTATTTATCTTCAGCAACCACAAAACTCCTCGAGTAATCTACTTGCATCACTTTAGTGTCTGAAAGCCTCGAAATTTAAGAATATGGCGTGTATATCAGTCACCCCGAGCACTAGGTAAAGATCTGTTCTAATGTGACATTCTTGTTCAGAAACCCCAAAAATCACCTGAGTAATCTGTCTGTATCAATTTACTGCCGAAATTAGTATATAAATATGGTATAGAAGATGCTTAACAAATAAAAAGGTACCATAAAATATCAATAATATTTATTATAATACTAAAATACAGGGTGTCCTATTTAAGAAAACTCAGAAAATACTCATTCCGAGTTTCAACCAACCCCGTATACTAAAATTAAACATTTTGGTATACTGTGACGAGTTTCTAACTGAGGCCGGCCCTGCCCCTAGCAGTCACAAACAACGGGGCCACGTCATTGACGAGTAATTTCTCCGCTAAGCCAGAGTATTTCCGATGATGGGCGGAGACATGTCTCAGGCATTCGAAATGTTCTCGAAGCAGAGCCGTATCTATATAAGCGGAGGATTTTTAAGCAGAGGGCAGTCAGTTAATATTTTACCATCGCGTGAATTAATTTCGTAAATAATGTAACGTCGCGATAGGGTTATTGAAATGTATTATGTGTATTTAAAGTAGATAAATAATATTTGTAAATAAATTAGACAGTTTGAAATAAATTAGATATTGTTGTAAATTAAGTGTTAAATTGTAAGTGTTATAAATTAAACAATTTCAAGTAAGTCTTTTATTTATTTAATAATAATTAAAGTAAATTCGCGTAACAATGGTGCAGAAGTGAGGATACTTGAAATAAATATCAACGTAAATTTTCGGTTTAAATACAGTGTGGAACCTTTAAAAATAAATTAATATAAATCGTAATAAATAAAGCGTGTGATCATGTCTACCTTGTGTAAGCTAAAAATTGCAGACCTGAGACTTGAATTGGAAGAAAGGGACCTGAGTTCTACTGGAAAAAAGGCTGATCTAGTCGAACGTCTAAAAAACGCTCTTCAAGAAGAGGGCCAAGATCCAGAAACCTATTTGTTTGAAGACAAGCATGCTGCTGTGATCTCGTCGATTTCGAAGGTTTCGACAGACATTACATCGTTAGAGAACAAAGTATCGACAGACATTACATCGTTAGAGAGCAAAGTTTCTAGTGAAATCTTCCAAGTTTCGACAGACATTACATCGTTAGAGAAAAAGGTTTCTAGTGAAATTTCCCAAGTTTCCTCGGATGTTTTGAAAGTTTCGACAGACATTGCATCGTTAGAGAAGAAAGTTTCGGGTGATATTTCATCCCTTGACAGCAAAATGACTAACGAGATCTCTAGGGTCACTTCGGATTTTGACGACAAGATATCGTCCATAAAATCTACTTTTGAAGAAAAGATCAAGAAAATAGAAAAGAAACTGGAGGAAACTGAAAAAGTGGACAAAGTGGTGGAACCCATCTTAACAGATATTAAAGATGATGAAACCAAATACAAATTGGAGCCACAGTCGATAGTTGAAGGGAGTGTGAGTCTTGCTCGTGTTAAGGTGCCAAATTTCGACGGAAAGTCTTCCTGGAACAGTTATGTGAAACAGTTCGAAGCAGGTGCAAGAGCGAACGGATGGTCTGAAAAAGACAAAGCTGTAAACCTGGTTATTGCTCTTCGAGGAGAGGCTTTAGATGTACTTGAGACCATAGCAGTAGAGGAAACTAATAATTATGAACAACTTATGAAGAGACTAAACATGCGCTATGGGCAGGAACATTTGGAGTATGTCTATCAGGCGCGGCTTAAAAATCGACGACAAAAGAAAGATGAAGCTCTTCAAGAATACGAGGTCGATATTGCCAGGTTAGTACGGTATGCATATCCAACAGCTCCCGAAGACATGATGGAAAAGTTGCCTGTTCAAACATTCATTGATGGCCTTCGTGATCATGAAATGCAAAGAACACTGCGGTTAGCTCGTCACAAGACGCTGGTCGATGTCTTGTCTGCCGCCCTCGAATACGAATCAGCTACCCAGGCCTCTGGCGGGTACAGTAAAGTTAGGACCGTGAAAGAGGAAGAGGATGAAGACAAACTTGACCAGCTGGTAAATATGGTGAAAGGCTTTACATCGAAGAAAACGAAGACCATGAATTGCTGCAATTGTGGTGAAAAGGGGTACGCACGGAGTTTAAGGAAGAACGCAAATCAAGAAACTCACCAGCAGGAAATAAGAGAACGCACAGACCCTAGGGGGGCAGCCTCGACTCAGAACTCCTCTAAAGACCATCTAGTACTAATAGCTTCTTTGAAATGTCGTGAAGATAATGTATATGTAGATGGAGAAATAAATGGTAAAAAGTATACATTGTTGGTGGATACCGGAGCGACCAGGACCATTATACGACCGTCAGTTATAAACAGTCGTAAGAAACTCTTACCAACGAGGTTGCGACTGCGGACTGCCACAGGTGAAAATGCCAACATCCACGGAGAAATCCAGATACAATTGGGGATTGGAGCAGAAAAGTTCGTCCATACTGTCATAGTTGCAGACATCGAAGAAGATGTTATATTAGGAATGGACGTAATGAATTTGCGTGGATTTCAATTGGATTTTAAGAACAGGGTAATCAAAGTTGGCAACGAGGAGGTATTTCTTCATCCACATGATGACAGCACTATGCTAGCAGCTATTAGAGAAGATACAGTTGTGCCTGCGAGGAGTGAAACGATCATCGTAGCGCGGCTACAGGGAATTGTAGAAGAAGGAACACCTGTTATGATGGAGCCATGGAACCACGACGAGGAGGTTGGCCGAGGAATCATAATTGGAAAGGAATTGGTTACTTCTGCTAAAGAAATTCCCGTCAGATTGATTAATGTCAATGACTACCCAGTGACCATCAAGAAGGAGACAAAAGTAGGAACTTGTGTACCCGTGACGTCCATAATCCGGCAGACGACAACATCAGATAATTCCAACGACAAGTTCGATCAAATGGTTGCAGTTGCAGGCCAATCTCTAAATCAAATGGAAAAAAGGAAATTAAGGGAATTTCTTAGGCAATATCGTGACATATTCGTACCAAAAGGAGGAAAGACAGGAAGAACGACAGTTGTCAAACATAAAATTGACACTGGTACCGCTAGGCCAATTCGTCAAACAGCTCGACGATTACCACAGGCGAAGAGAGAGGAAGCTGAAAGGATTGTTCAAGAAATGAAGAAAGACGGGGTGATAGAAACTTCTACGAGCCCATGGGTCTCTCCGGTGGTCCTGGTCAAGAAGAAAGATGGAACTACGAGGTTCTGTGTGGACTACCGTTTGTTGAACAATGTTACCAAGAAAGATAGTTATCCTCTGCCTCGGATCGACGACACGTTGGACACATTGGCTGGAAGTAAATTGTTTTCTACGTTGGACTTGAAGTCTGGATATTGGCAGGTAGAAATGGATCCAGTGGACAAAGAGAAGACGGCCTTTACGACAGGATCTGGATTATGGGAATTCAACGTTATGCCGTTTGGACTCTGTAATGCTCCTGCGACATTTGAGAGGCTTATGGAAAATGTGTTGAGAGGGTTATCTTGGAAAACGTGCCTGGTGTATTTAGACGACATAATCGTTTTGGGAGAGACGTTTGAAGACCACCTGAAGAATTTAGAAGACGTTTTTAATCGACTTAAAGCTGCCCAGTTAATGTTAAATCCCAAGAAATGCCAGTTATTTCAAAGTAAAGTCAATTATTTAGGTCATATAGTCAGCAAAGGAGTCGCCGTGGATAAAGGAAAAATCGATTCCATTAAGGAATGGCCTGAACCAACTGATAAACATCAAGTGAGAAGTTTTCTGGGACTATGTACATACTACCGGAGATTCATTAAGAAGTTTGCAGATATTGCTAAGCCATTAACGCGACTTACAGAGGAAGCAAGGGATTATTGCTGGGATGGAGACTGCCAAACGGCCTTTGAAACTTTGAAGAGGCATTTAATTACAGCGCCAATATTAGGGTATCCACTGCCAGAAGGAGAGTTCATCTTAGATACGGATGCAAGCAATGTGGGAATTGGAGGAGTGCTGTCGCAGATCCAAGGTGGACAGAAACGAGTCCTTGGATATTTTAGTAAAGTGCTTTCAAAACCTGAACGAAATTATTGCGTCACGAGAAGAGAACTTCTAGCAGTAGTAAAATCAGTGGAACACTTTTATCAATACCTCTACGGAAGGAAGTTTCTAATCCGAACCGACCATGCCGCCCTTAAATGGTTAATGCAGTTTAAGAATCCAGAGGGTCAGATAGCCAGATGGATTGAACGACTTCAAGAATATGATTTCAAGATCGAGCATCGGGCCGGAGTTAGCCACAGGAACGCTGATTCTCTATCTAGAAGACCGTGTCCAGCAGAATGTTCCCATTGCAACAAAACAGAGTCAAAGGAAGCAGCAGTACTAAGAACAACAGTGGTCAACGACGAGTGGACGCCTACCAAGATCAAGGAAGAACAAGAAAAAGATCCAGTTTTACAGAAGATTCGAAAATGGAAAGAAGAAAATCGTCGACCATCTTGGCAAGAAATATCAAGCCTAAGCTCAGTAGTTAAGACGTATTGGGCCCAGTGGGACTCATTTATCTTGGAAGACAGCTTGCTTAAACGAGTAATAGAAAATGATTATGGTTCAGTGAGGAGAACGCAGTTGGTGATTCCAAAGAGCAGAGTAGCCGAAGTACTTCGTCAGTTACACGACAGTCCATCAGGAGGGCATTTTGGTGTAAAGAAGACCCTTCAGAGAATTCGGGAACGATTTTATTGGATGAATAGTTCCGACGATGTGAAGGACTGGTGTAAGAAATGTACTACCTGTGCTACAAGTAACGGACCCTACCGGAAAAGGAAGGCTCCTATGAGACAGTACAATGTTGGAAGTCCGTTTGAAAGATTAGCTTTGGATATTGCCGGGCCATTTCCAGAAAGTGACAATGGATGCAAATACATGTTGGTGGTAATGGATTACTTCACGAAATGGGTTGAGATCTACGCAATTCCAGACCAGAAGGCCGCCACTATTGCAGATGTGTTAATCAAAGACTGCATCAGCCGATTCGGAGTGCCTCTGGAGATCCATAGTGACCAAGGAAGGAACTTTGAGAGCGATCTATTTCAAGGAATCTGTGATAAACTAGGCATGAAGAAGACAAGAACCACGGCCTATCACCCGCAATCGGATGGAATGGTGGAGCGTATGAATAGGACAGTCGGCAAGTATTTGACAAAGATGGTGTCCAATCATCAACGAGACTGGGACCAGTACCTTCCGTTCTTCGCAATGGCCTATAGATCTGCTGTTAATGAATCAGCTGGCCAAACACCAGCAAAAGTCCTATTTGGACGTGAGATGCGTCTACCCTGTGATCTAGAGTTTGGATGTCGACCTGGAGAAGATGTTGCTGGTGAGGATTACGTGAATGAATTACGAAGAAGAATGGACGATATACATGAGTTGGTCCGTTCTAATCTTCAGATCGCTAGCGACCGAATGAAGAAACGATACGATACCCAAGCCGAGAAGGGATGTTTCAAGGAGAACGACAAAGTCTGGCTTTATAGTCCAAAGAAGCGAACAGGTTGTTCTCCCAAGTTGCAGCAATTTTGGGAAGGTCCGTACCTCATTGTCAAGAAGATCAATGACGTTATCTACCGAATAAGCAAGATTCCTAGGGGAAAGCCGATGATAGTCCACCATAACCGGTTGGCGCCGTACGAGGGAGACCACGACGTAGATGAAGAAGTGGAGGTAAACCAAGTTCGAGAAATACCTGACCTCACGTTTGAGGAGTTCATGGGGGCCTATGGAGGTACCGGTAAAGCAAGACATGGTGTTACCACTGAAGAAAAGCGAGATTTACTCGCACTTCCCGATGACTATTCACTGGCCCATACCATCCCGGCCAGTATCAAAGACGCACGAGGGTTGGCATCCGCCTTCCGAATGAAGTTTGGTCGAGTTGCAGAACTTCAATGCCAACTGCCAGCTCCTGGCAAAGCATTGAAACTCCAAGATGCATCACGTTACCTATTCTATCTGGTAACAAAAGACACTGTCCATGACCAACCTACCTACCAAGATGTATGGGATGCATTAATTCAATTGAGAGAGCATGTGTTGGAGTCCGACGTGCAAAAGTTAGCCATGCCAAAGTTAGAATGCAGCCAATTATACTGGAGAGTTATCCGAAATATGGTAGAAGAAATTTTCCAAGACACCGAGGTCCAGGTGTTAGTCTGTTGCAATCCGCATAGTTACTGGTGCGGAGAGAAGACCGTCCCCTGTCACTTTTATACAACTGGGAGTTGTAAAAGAGGGTCCAGTTGCAGATACCAGCATCCAGTTCCAGTCCCGACAAGGTTCCAGGAGGAACCATCTTTTAAGGAGGGGGCAATGTGACGAGTTTCTAACTGAGGCCGGCCCTGCCCCTAGCAGTCACAAACAACGGGGCCACGTCATTGACGAGTAATTTCTCCGCTAAGCCAGAGTATTCCCGATGATGGGCGGAGACATGTCTCAGGCATTCGAAATGTTCTCGAAGCAGAGCCGTATCTATATAAGCGGAGGATTTTTAAGCAGAGGGCAGTCAGTTAATATTTTACCATCGCGTGAATTAATTTCGTAAATAATGTAACGTCGCGATAGGGATTATTGAAATGTATTATGTGTATTTAAATTAGATAAATAATATTTGTAAATAAATTAGAAAGTTTGAAATAAATTAGATATTGTTGTAAATTAAGTGTTAAATTGTAAGTGTTATAAATTAAACAATTTCAAGTAAGTCTTTTATTTATTTAATAATAATTAAAGTAAATTCGCGTAACAATACTATTAATAACTGACAATAGTAGACTATATTATAAATCGTTTAAACATAAATTAATAGAAGTTTGGATATCAAATCACTAACAATATGTATAGGGTGTGAATGTTCCTACAAAATTAACAAAAAAACGTAATTATATTTTAAACTACCTCGTATAATATTTCAAAACCCTATATTTTATTAAAGAGAACATCGAGTAGAATCCAAAAATGTAAAAATATACAGGGTATTCTATTTAAAAAAACATAAATTTGTGTCACCCTGTCAAAACGGGTAGCCCTGTATATTAGAAAATACTGTTAAATCATAGTCCTATCTGTGGCCCATGTTTTATCTAAATAACTTTTTTCGTATATATTACGACAAACGAGTAATTGGACTTTGTCACACTAATGCCCCACCCTGTATACAAAATAACCATAAAACCATCCTGCCTCTTTGTAAATAGACTTTTATTAAGATTCTTGAAACATGTGCAAAATGGCATGATTCAGAAAATCGTTGACTTTTTCACGAATTTTCTTACAAATCTAGGACTCCTGCCGTCGTACAAGAACCATTTAACCTTCCTGCCGAGTACCGAACAGGTATTGATTGTATTTAAATATTATAACTTTTTAAAGGCAGGACTAAGAAAATCACGGAATCAGGGTGAAAATTTTCCGCAGAATTTTCCAAGGGACAAGTATACTTAAACATTAGGAGACGTCATGCCAATATTTTTTTTGAGCATTTTGAAATAAATATGTTTAGTTTATTTAGTTGGCAGGACCTAGAAAATCATGAAAATTTCATTATTTTCCTTACATGTTTGTATACATATATACTCCGTTACCCCGTTTGCAACCCTCCTGCCCAAAAAATTTTATTCATAAAATCGATATAAATCTATCTACGGATATGGCAGGACTTAGAAATTCATCGCAAAACCCTATTTTTATTTTTTGGGAAAATCTAATTTTTACAGGAAAATGTCACAGGAAATTTGTGGATGTTTCCAGAGATTGTAAGTAAATCGTCTACCCTTCCAGTATTGCAAAAGGCAGAACTTAGAAAATCGTGGCTGAACTTCTGTATAATATCTCCCAGTCTATATCGGCACAACTTACTTGATGCATTACTTTTGTCTTAAAATGTAACAAAAAGAAAATCTATTAAAATGAGGAAAAATGTAAAATTCCGGATCCTTTCTAGACGGACTATATATACGATAGCGATTCAACTATTGCATTCCAAAGTTGTTGAATCTACGTCAACTAGAAGAATGTACTGAAATATTTTCTATAAGAAAGGTCTTAAAAAAATGAAATTTATTAGGAAATGAAATTACTCTAAATTTGCTGGAATTAAAATAAAAATGGAATTTTTATTTTATTTCTAAATTTGCTCTTCCACTTCTTAGAGTTCTATCGTCTATGTTTGGACACACGCCTCTTCCAACTCCTTCTATCGGTCTCTATCCTGAGCAACATACTTTCAATTTGTTCCAGCGATTCTTATTATGTTTTTTAAATTTTTGTTGTTATATCCTCGACTTTTGTTTGTGATTTATGTTGCGCTTAGTTTATTCATATTTGCCTAGGTTAAGGTCCAAGATAGACTATAGTTAAGATGTACTGGTTGAACACTTTGCTCCTCACGTATTGGGGTATTTTGCAGTTCTTAATTATCCAACTAGGTTTTCTAAATCCTGCCCATGCTAGTCTTGCTCTTCTAGTGATTTCCGCACTTTGGTTCTCTTTGTCAAGTTTCAGAATTTGGTCCAAGTAGATAATATACTTGCCGTCATACATTTAACATGTAAGCAAGTCAAGTCCACATCTCAGATGTTACCTGGGGCAGATTAGCTTAATATTTTAAACATCCATACTTTATGTAGCTTTTTAAACCAATGTTTCCTTGACGGACTTCTTTTACTGAGCTTTGACCCTAATATTTTTGTTAAATACTATCTTGGTGGTTAGCATGTACATTGCACGTAAGCACTAATGATGACTGGTAAACCAGTCGAAAACTAGTTATGTGATTTTGATGTGGCCCTTTTTAGGGTTTTTAAATATACCTTTTATACAAGATTTTACTGCTTTTTCTTAGATAATATCTGTCCCAATAAATACCTAATAAATAAATTTTACGGAAATAAAAGGCAGAAATAAATGGCATTAACATGTGTGTGAATGGTGGCAACTTAACTTAAAATATAATATCAAATACTTAACATACACTAGACGAAGGACACACAGATAAAATTTTATTGCCGGTATTTAGGTACTTCTATATTTTGAAGATGGAGATACAATGCCTCCGTCTTCTACATTGTACTTCCTTCCATCTTCAAAATGTAGAAGTACCTAAGTACCGGTAATCAAATTTTATCTGGTTGTCCTTCGTCTAGTGTATGTTAAGTATTTGTTATATGCTAAGTTTAATTGCCACCATTCAGACAAATGTTGATGACATTCGAGGATACCTTTCTTTTTTGACGAAATGCCCCTAAAGATGCTCTAGGAGTAAAAGCATACTTGGGCAAGATTTAATAAAACTCAGAACTCGACCATGCTTTTTATTTTCGTAAAATTCATAATATATTCGAGCATTCAACTACTTCCTATTTTAATAAATAAATGCCGATCATAAGATTCTAATAAAATACAAAAAAAAAATACAAAAAAATAAATAAATCATAAAACCCAAAATAATATACTCGAGGCAAATAAAGGTTATATATACCTAGGAATGTATGTCTCCCCCATTATTTAAACAGTACATCATTGACCAAGAACTTACTTTTGCAAATAGTTTACTTTTCTAGGCTAGGACTACAGAGGATCGCGATTTCTGAGTCTCGTAGTCGCCTATCGACAGACGTGAGCTCGGTGGCTAGACCTCCGGATGACCAGCTGACGAGGAAAGCAAAATTTAGTTTGCCAAACCATTTGAATGACCACACACAGCTGTAAATTCAATCTGTCGATTCAATCATTGGCTCGATATGGAGAAGATGCAAATCAAAAGGTTTTAGGACAGCAAGGAAGAAAGTGAGAATGTCGCTTAACTGCTTAACGCAACTCCATAATACTAAACGACTCTCCAGCAGCAAAGTCCTCTTGGATTTTCCATTTGCTAGGCCATCCTAGATAAAACTAGAAATATTTTTTGGACATAATAATCTTGGACATAATGCCTTACTACGGGAAATCTCGTGTCACTATGAGCTGAAATTTACTAATAATGGATACCGCACACCTGTTATGGAAAATATAATGTCACTCATTTGCAATAAAATTTACATAAATAGATTCGTCTCAAAATTGATATAAATAAATCAAAAGTCGTTTTATGATTTTGTGATTTGGCAGTTCATAAATCTTTCTCCAGGTACTAAAGGGACGATTCTGAACAAGACCGCAAACTGCAAACCGCAGACCGCAGCGACAGACCTACTAGTTCATATGGTTTCTTATGGTATGTCGAGTAGAGCGGCACTGTCGCCGCCGCAGGCAGAACGTCGCCACCGCAGACCTCAGTACTGCACCAGAACCAGTAGTGTCGCCGACCGCAGAGCGACAACACGTAATTTTGCTGTTTCCAAAGTGACTGAAAAGTGAAAAGAATTTAATTTCTTTTGAATATGAGTATGTTAAATTAATAAGAAGAGCAATTAATTAATTGTGTAGCAAAATATTCACTTATTTACGGCGCAAGCTTCCTTCAAATTGTCTGTTTTTAAATAGAGACCTAGTTAACTTCCTTTTTCTTTTACAATGCAAAAGTAAAAGATCGTCATCTTCTGATTCCATCAAAAGATATAACATTAATTCATCGTTGTTCATTGCGTCTGACATCCTACTTATACGACTTTTAATATTATACTATTATAAATTCCCATAGTACAATGCTGTTGTCGCTATTATGTGTGTAGATGCAGTGCAGCTCTGCTCGGAATTGGTCTGACCGTAGACGACACTGTCGCTGCAGTCTGCGGTTTGCGGTCTGCAGCCACTTTCGGAATCGTACCTTAAGGCAGAGGCTAAAAGTACGATTCCGAAAGTGACTGCAGACCGCAAACTGCAGCGACAGTGTCGTCTGCGGTCAGACTAATTCCTAGCAGAACTGCACTGCATCTACATAATAGCGACAGCAGCATTGCACGATGGGAATTTATAATAGTATAATATTAAAAGTCGTATAAGTAGGATGTCAGACTCGACAACAACGATGAATTAATGTTATATCTTTTGATGGAAGAAGAAGATGACGACGATCTTTTACTTTTGCATTATAAAAGAAAAAGGAAGTCAACTAGGTCTCTATTTAAAAATAGACAATTTGAAGAAAGCTTGCGTTGTAAATAACTGATAATTTTGCTACAAAATTAATTAATTGCTCTTCTTCTTCATTTGAAATACTCATTTTCAAAAGAAATTCAATTCTTTTCACTTTTCAGTCAATTTGGAAACAGCAAAAATACGTGTTGTCGCTCTGCGGTCGGCGACACTACTGGTTCTGGTGCAGTACTGCGGTCTGCGGTGGCGACGTTACAGCTCATAAGAAACCATATGAACCAGTAGGTCTGTCGCTGCGGTCTGCAGTCTGCAGTTTGCAGTTTGCGGTTTGCGGTCTTGTTCGGAATCGTCCCTTTACGCTTATCTGATAGCTAAATACAAGTAGGTATCATTTAGTCAGTCGTACAAAATATAGTTTCTCTAATTGACCTTGAACTCACGCTGAGTTAAGCTGTTTTCAACAGCCAATAGACTAATAGTATTCTTATAAATGACAATTATGGACTTGAAATCACAAAAATGTGATTTCCATAAATTTTAATTACAGGCTACGCCGTTATTAATCAAAACTAAGAGTTGGCGCAATGATATGAAATTATTGTAATTTCGAGACTAATCTATTCATGTAGATTTTGTTGAATTTGAGTTACATTATATTTTCCATAAGATTTATGCGGTGTCATTTGTGTTTGTATACAGTCGGAAAAATGAATGAATACCCATGAACGAACATATAAAACAAGCTGTATTTTCCTGTCACCGTGTCACAAAGAAAATTGTCCAGTGCAAGTACATGCAACAATTATTACATGTACTTGCGCTGGCCAATTTTTTGTGTGACACGGTGACAGGAAAATACAACGTGTTTTATATGTTCGTTCATGAGTATTCTTTCATTTTTCCTACTGTATGTGATATGCATGTATGTAGTCGTGGAATCAGTTAGACTTAATGTTATGTACTTATTAAAGTTGTTGGTGATTACGTTTACTAATAGTTGAATATTTAGATAAAGACGCTTAGTGCAGATTAATAGGATGACCATATTAAAATACATATATGTATATAGTGTATATAAAGCAGCCATTCACTGATGCATAATCAAAATCATGATAATTAATTTATTGTGCATGGCGCTCTACCACTGCTAGTTCTTCAATTATGCATTAACAATAGCAGGTATTAACCAAACGTTGTCTGCTGCCTGTCATAATGGGAGAAACTGAATTGTGGCCGAACAAAAAGGAGCTTAGGGAGATTTCATATTTTTGGGGAGAGTAATAATAATGCTCTTTGTAGCTGTTATTTACCACTATTTGTTGTATATTTGGGCCTCTTGTTAGCAACATTTTAACAATGGTGTTTCTTTTGGCGTATTAGAATTTTTATTTCCTCTTTGATTGTGTTCTGAAGAGATAGACATCACGGAATATGCATATACAGTGCATTCGTAAAGTGTGGAAACGGTCTATTATCTCATAACTTAATTATTGTCAGAATTAAAGCTCTGACAGGTCGATTTTTATTTTTATATTATGATTTTTTGACGAATAGTATATAATAGTGACGTCATCGATTTAGGCGTAATGACGTCATCGATGATTTTTTTTAAATGGGGACAGGAGTCGTGTGGTAGCTCATTTGAAAGGTGATTCAATTCTCTATTCAGCAATATAAACATTAACATCATTATTTATACCGGGAGGCCAAAAAAATAATTTTTGAATTAAATTAATTGGCTAAAAAAAAGAATACATGTAATTTATTTAACTCAAAATACATTTTACTGCTGTCAGAAAAGAGAAAAAAATGTTTATTTGACAAATAAACATTGCTTTTCGCTCAAATTAAATGTTCAAACTGTCAAGAGGCAGGTGTGTGGCTGTTTGGCATTACTTTTAAGCAAAAGCAATGTTTATTTATGAAATAAACATTTTTATATGGGGAACCCCCAGGAAATACCCATGAACGAACATATAAAACACGTTGTATTTTCCTGTCACCCTGTCATACAAAAAATTGGCCAACGCAAGTACATGTAATAATTATTATTACATGTACTTTCCCTGGGCATTTTTCTTTGTGACACGGTGACAGGAAAATACAGCGTGTTTTATATGTTCGTTCATGGGTATTCTTTCATTTTTCCGATTGTACATACATTCATCTTTTTGCGTCAATTATTTTAATTCAAAAATTATTTTTTAGCCACCCTGTATATATAATGATGTTAATGTTTATATTACTGAATAGAGAATTGAATCACCTTTCAAATAAGCTACCACACGACCCCTATTCCCATTTAAAAAAATCATCGATGTCGTCATTACGCCCAAATCGATGACGTCACTATTTAGTATTATACGTCAAAAATTCATAATTTAAAAATAAAAATCGACCTGTCAGAGCTTTAACTATGAAAAATAATTAAGTCATGAGATAATAGGCAGTTTCCACACTACTTTATGAATGCACTGTATAAGTATCTACACTGCATGTGTCTTATGCTGCATATCTATCTTATGATTTTTAGGTTGATGTTAAAAAAACAGATTCAAATTAAGTACAATTTGCATACAATAAGATTATTACAAAAAATTTGTTGTGTTGCGCAAAATCGCTTTTTAGTAATTTTGCAAGTTTTTTGTTTATAATAGGGGAGGAAAGTACACTGCAGCTACCCGAGCGTTATGGGGACCTATTGGGTTGTGAAGATTAGGTCCCAAAACCAAAAAAGTGAAATAAAGTTTTCCATTTGAGTGGGGACTTCATTTTTTTTTAATTTTCCATTTCCAACAATCGTTTTTTGCGATTATAGCGCCATCTATCCATAATTCGAAAAAATGTCTCGAATAAAAGTTACTTATTTTTACGTAAGGAATTCAAATCTACAATAAAAAATGGGAGCTTTTACTTAATATTTTAGAGTAACCACCCACCCCACCTCCGTGGGGGGTCGTGTTTGGTGTCATTCGATAGATTTTGCAAAAATATTGAATACGTGTATTTTGCAGTTTTTCGATCTGATGTTTATTTCGCGAAAAATCGCGGGGTTCCTGTTTAACCTTTAACTACACGCGCTGGCGTACTTTGTACGCCAGATATAAGAATTCTACTGGAAATATATTTAAAAATTTAATTTTTGACCTTGCTTATTTTTCTAACCTATCACTGGAATGTGCTTTACAATTTGGTTTTAGTTTCGTTATAATCGGCGTTCTGGAAAGATCGTAATTTACATTTTATTATTTGTTGTTTCCGGTGGTGGACAATATACCCCAGGATTATATTACTATAAGTCGTAATATAAGTACATATTTTAATTGTTTTTTAGTCATTATGGCAAAAAATATATTTTTCTTTGTAAACAATACTTTTTCTCCTGTAAAAAATAAGATTTAAAAAAATTTTTTATTAGTAATTTTATTTATCATGGAATTCAGTTATTCCATGATTCCAGTTATAAATCCCAATTGGCTTACTGAAAAGGAACTCCAAGTATTCACTGATGCCGAATAAGGTTTATAACAAACAACTAAGTGTATTTTTTCAAAAAAAATTAAACAAATCCGCTGTTTTTAAGTGTATTTTCTTGTGGCGTACAAAGTACGCCACGCGTGTAGTTATGTTATAACTTGATGCGCGGGTAGTTAAAGGTTAAAATTTTAAATTTACCCCCACCCCTCTTCGTAGGGGGGGCGTCTTTGATACCATTCGGTAGATTTTTAAAAAATATTGAACACGTATTTTTTAGTTTTTCGATCTGACGTTTCTTTCTCGAAATATTGGTTTTTTTTCTTGTGTAACTTTGTGACACCCATTTCCTTACGCCCCGTTTAAACCATCAGATTTCAACACTGTTCTGCATGTAATTAACTTACCTTATCTTAATCTGACGATTTTGAGTTTTTCTAAAGATAGATTTTTTTCATGCCCCCCTTAACGAACTCCCTTTATTAAGGTCCAATATATGGTAGGGGTACCATATATATTTACCGGGTACAAGTGTCTTCCCATGTCATAATCTGACGCGCTGGAGTAACTGCAACAATCCCCGCTTGGGCTTCCCTACCATTATAACAATCTTATCGACATCCGGACCAACTGTTACCCAAAAAATTCGTGTTCTACGGGTCAAAATACATAAAAAAACTTGGGTAAGTCCATCTAAATAAAGGAGGCGTTGTATCCTCCCTGGCGACAGTACTAAAATGAGTAAACAACAATTATTGAATATTATTATTATTATGTATTATATAAAGTCTAATTAAGCAATTATTGTCACGCAAATATCATACAACTTAAATTGAGAGAACTCTTTAACCAGATTACCTAACATTTAGAACTTTAGAACTAGAAGTTAAATTGAAAATATATATTTTATTATAATTAATAGGTAATAATAAACAAGCTTCCCATTTAATATAATTTACGTATACACGCTGTAAAATATTTTGCAGGACAAAAAAGTTAGTATTTTAAAAATATTATCATCCCAATTCCAACTGCATCATGAAATAACTCTGGCTTGCAGTAATAATTATATACTTTCCTATACTCGAGGACAGTCGGTATGGCTTTTTCTAATCTATGGTGGTCGTTTGATACAGTAATAGATCCCATTTATCTGTCGCAATGGTCGAACTGACCTCCTACCAGGGATATCTACCGTTAGCCGATTTCTTTCGTTTATAGGGTGAAATATGTGGCGCAATGATTTATAAAAACTCGGTCAAATGATGCTGGTTTAGTAGGACCCTTGAGGATATTAACAAATACCTGACTCCGCATTAACCGAATCTGGAGACAAATTAAAACGTAATGTTTTAGGGGAACATACGAGGGCGGGTCAATAAGTCCGTGACTTTTTAATTTCCCGCCGCCTAATTAAAATGGCAACACTACTCCTGTCAACAAGCAACCATCACTTAAGTCTTTGAACAAGCTGCATTAATTAGTTTATCCTTAACAGCCGTTGTTAGCAGACTACCGGGCGTTTTGAGAAGAAAATGGAAGAATTTGAATTTCGTGTGCTCATTAAGCATTATTTTTTGCGAAAAAAACCATCACTCAAACCAAGTCTAAGCTTAAAAGATATTAGGGGAACTCTGCACTATCAGGGGAACTAAAGATTGGTTCACAATTCACGTTATGGTCTTAGCCCATCGGATATTGAAAGTGAGAGATTGTGGAAGCCATACACATCTCAGATGGTTCAGTGGTTTCAATTTTGAATGATCACTTGGGTATGAGAAAGCTTTTTGCAAGATGGATGCCGTGTTTGCTCACAATCGACCATAACCCAACCGTTGTGACAATATGGAAGAGTTTTTGCACCGTTTTGTAACCGTGGACGAAACGTGAATCCATAACACACCAGAGACCAAACAGCAGTCAAAATCGTGGATTTCTCTGGCTGAATCGGCGCCAAAGAAGAAAAAAGTGGGTTTGTCAGCCTATAAAGTCATTCCGTTTTTTGCGGGTCTATCCACATTGACTACCTTCATGAAGATAAAACAATCAATCTTCTTCTTCTTTAAGTACCGTGTCCAAATTTTTAGGCGTGGGTAGCTTCCATAACAATTTGCCGATATCGTTCTCGATCTTGTGCGGCATGTAACAATTGATCTGCTGATAAGCCAGTCCATTGACGAAGGTTTCGGAGCTATGAATATTTCTTTCGACCAATTCCTCTTTTTCCGTCGATCTTTCCATTGAGTATTAACTGCAGCATCCTGTATCTGCTACCTCTCATTATATGCCCCAGATATTCAAGTTTTCTCTTTTTTATCATCTTCATTAAGTCACCTTCGCCTTGACCTACTCTGTTTAAGACTTCTCTGTTTGAAATGCGTTGAACCCAAGATATTCTGAGCATTCTACGATACGACCACATCTCAAAGGCTTCTAATTTGTTCATCATGTTAACCTTCATGATCCAGGTTTCACATCCATATAGTAATACAGGATACACATAACATTTTAGGAACTTGATTCTTAGTTGTAAGTTCAGCTGAGAGTTGCTCAGAATAGATGTAAGTTTCATAAATGCTCCTCTTGCAATTTCTATACGAGTTTTAATTTCTTCATCCGGATTTAGTGTCTCGTTTATCCAACATCCTAGGTATTTAAAATGGTTAACTTTTGTTATTGATTTCATCATTGACAATTATTGCATAGGGCCGACGTCTTGTTTACTAACCACAAGCAACTTTGTCTTTGTTGCATTTATGTTAAGTCCGTTATTGGAGCATTCTCTAGTGACTCGATCTATAAGGAATTGAAGATCTTCGATATTTTCAGCCATGATCGCGGTGTCGTCTGCATATCTGATGTTGTTAATAGTTTCTCCCCCGATTCGAACTCCACATTGTCCTTCCAAGGCTTCATTAAAAATTATTTCTGAGTATACGTTAAACAAAGTTGGGGATAACACACAACCCTGTCTGACACCTCTTTGAATGCAAATTTTGTCTGTTTCTTTGCCGTCTACCAGAATAGAAGCTTCTTGATTCCAATATAGATGTTGTAAAAGTCTCAGATCTTTATCGTCTATTCCAATCATTTCTAGATATTCAAACAACCTATTGTGTTGAACTCTATCAAACGCCTTCTCAAAATCTATAAAGCAGACATAAATTGGTTACTGTACTTCCCATGATCGTTGAAGTAATGTTAACATTGAGAACAAAGCTTCCCTTGTTCCCAATCCTTCTCTGAAACCGAATTGTTTGTTTCCCATTGTCTCTTCACATTTCTGCTTGATTCTATTAAGAATTATCTTAAGAAGTAGCTTGAGAGAGTGGCTCATGAGACTAATTAGTCTAAAGTCTTTACATGATGATGTATTAGGCTTTTTTGGGAGTGGAATAAATGTAGACTCTAACCATATCTGTGGCATCATGCCAGTCTCGTATATATGGTTATAAATGTTTGTTAGTTGTGAGACATTGTCGTCATCCAGAAGTTTGAGCCAGTCTGATGGTATTTGGTCAGGGCCTGGAGATTTCCCATTTTTGCTCTGTTTGATGGCTTTCTCTACTTCCGCTTTTAAAATACTAGGACCAGTATTCGTATACTTTGTGGTGTTAAGTGGTGGCCTCGTATCCAGGAAGAGCTCTTTTATATAGTTAGTCCATTCTTCCTTTTTTTCATCCAAGTCGAGAATTATTTTACCTTTGGAGTTTCTCATAAAGTGAGGAGTTCTTTTTCTCTGAGTGTAGGTAATTTCTTTAAGCTTTTTATATATATTAAACTCGTCATGTTTTCTTTGTAGTTCTTCCATTTCACGACATCTTTGTTCCATCCAGTCCTCTTTTGCTCGCTTAACCTCGTATCTTATTTGTCGATATATCTCTCTATACCGAATCTCGTCTTTGTTTTTCCAATTTCTTCTTTGTTGAATAAGGTCTAGTATTTTATCGGTCATCCAATCCTTTTTCTTTATTGGGTCTTTTTCTGGTTTAAAAACTTCGTTTGCTATGGTGACCAATTTGCTATGGTTTGAAACAATCAATAGCGAATATTAAATCAACTTATTGGGTCCATTCAATGAGGAATTGAAAAAAAAAGAACCGTATTTGGCCAAGAAAAAAGTTCTTTTCTACCGGGACAATGCAAGGGTGCACACGTGTGCACTTTCTATGGAAAAAAATTTATAAATTAAGTTACGAATTGCTTCAAATTTAGCCATGAGTGACTATTTCATGTTCCCAAACTTGAAGAAATGGCAATTGAAAATTGAAGCTACTAAAACACAGAATAAATTCCTTAATTGAAAAACCTTTTATTATTAATTAACAGTGAGTTATAGTTAATTGAATAATCGTAAAGTGGACAGTGAAAAGAGATGGAAAACCTTTTACACTGTGAACTTGCAGATATCAGTCAGAACAGAGGAGAAAGAAATGCTACGATGTCGTACTAATTTATATATTTTGAGTACGTTTCGTTTTGTGTTTACAAAGCATCATAAGTCCATTTATACGCAGAATAGCTGCCTTTAGAAAGGAATAAAACTAGTGATGGATTGCTTACTGTAAGTCAAAAATACATGAACAATTATAGGATCGTAAATTAAAAAAGAGAAAAATTTGTTTTGAAGAACTTACATGTGAAGTATTAATACTAGATAGTTAATGCAACAGTTCTGAGTAAGTGGTCCTCCAATTTGCTAAATTACATTAAAGAAAAGGTGGTGATTACAGTGGAGCACGAAAAATATTTCCTAATATAAAACGAGACATGTTGATTAATACGCAAAAAACTAGGGCTCAAAGTGTGTATACAAAAATTACACCTGGACCAAGTAACATTTAAAATACCGACTATGTAAGCAACAATGGCATATAAGTAGCTTATTTGGAAGAAATTGCCCTGAGAATTGCCGCCTCTGTCATGCTCCATACGTTGAGAGTACTTGTCACTTGTTGAATTTTGCTCCGAGCTGTTCAGCTGTTCGTTTAGTGTAGGCAAAATGGCGATGTTACAACTTAACGGTATCGTTTTTAAGTTTTGTGTGTGTTTTGCCCATTTTTATATCTTTCGCACGGTGGAATTTTCTGTTATTTCCACCCCAATAATAATAACAACAATGTAATTACGTAACACCTAGTGCAATAGACCAATCAGTGATGTGAGGATTTTTTTGGGTTACGGAATTTAAAAAAAAAGACAAGTTTTATTATTTTTTCCAAATAAGCTACTTATATGCCATTGTTGCTTACATACTCGGTATTTTAAATGTTACTTGGTCAAGGTGTAATTTTTGTATACACACTTTGAGCCCTAGTTTTTTGCGTATTAATCTACATGTCTCGTTTTATATTAGGAAATATTTTTCGTGCTCCGCTGTAATCACCACCTTTTCTTTAATGTAATTTTGCAAATTGGAGGACCACTTACTCAGAACTGTTGCCTTTACCATCTAATATTAATATTTCACATGTAAGTTTTTCAAAACAAATTTTTCTCTTTTTTAATTTACCATATTTTAATTGTTCATGGATTGCTGACTTACAGTAAGCAATCCATCACTGGTTTTATTCCTTTCTAAATGCAGCTATTCTTGCAGATAAATGGACTGATGATGCTTTGTAAACACAAAACGAAACGTATCCAAAATATATGAATTAGTACGACATCGTAGCCTTTATTTCTCCTCTGTTCTGACTGATATCTTCAAGTTCACAGTGTAAAAGGTTTTCCATCTCTTCACTGTCCACTTTACCATTATTCAGATTGACAGTCGTTTGCTCCTTATGTTAATTGAATATATACCTAGTTCTTTTCTGAGAGTACACAAATCTAATTATTAATGCTTAAGTAACGGGAAAGTCTATGGTGCTACGGTGTGTCCATAGACTAAACGACACAAGAATAACGAAAAAAGTATATGAAGTCAGAGTACAAGGGAAAAATAAAGTAGGTCGCCCAAGAATGAGATGGGAAGAACAAGTTAGACAAGAAGCAGAGAAGAGAGGACTGCAATGGAGTATGGCAAAACAATTAGCTCAAAATAGAACATCATGGAAAAGAAGTATCAAAGAAGCACCACAAGATTGAAACATATGGACACAAAGATGGGTCAAATAAGTAATTTATATTCATTAAAATTGTATTGTTAAAATATAAGTATTGTATAATTATTAAAATGTATTGAAATGTAGATATTGAACTAGTTGTAAACAGCCCAACACCGAAAGGTACGAATAGGCTTAACTGATTAAATAGAATAAAATAAAGTAACGGGAAACAATGCATTTCATAACATATACTTACTAAACACTTGTCAAAATACTCAGAAATACAGTATGCGGCAAAATAAACAGTACTGAAATGAATATTGAAATGTTTATGATTATTTATTATGTCTAGTATACATGATATAGCCTTGCAAACATTATTCACGACGACGCACGTTCCCGCTAAAACAGCTGTTAAAGATGCCCTCTGGCTAGTGGCCGATCTACGGGGAGGGAGATTGAGGAAATTTCCCCCTAACAAGGTCCAAAATTAAAGGAAAAAGTTGTTCAAACATAAAAATATATTGGCTGATATGAAACCGAAACCACAAAAAGACAAATTCAACCCAATAAACACGCTAGTTAGAAAAATTAAGGAAACCTAATGTCGTATAAATTATTATTTATGTCTTTTGTGTAATCTAAGTTTATCTTTTTTATGTTTTTTGTTTTGGAAGGTAAATTTCCCTTCCCAAGGCAAATTTCTAGATCCGCCACTGCCACTGGCACGCAAAAATCTTTAATGCTAGTCCGCAATTCCGAAATGGCAGACAGTGGATCTGTCTGACTCCTTCAGCATTCTCCATATGTACGCATCTGGTGGCGTTAGTTTTGGTGAGTGGCAACCCCCAAAATGATCGCGCAGTATTCGAAGAGACTCCCTGGGAGTGTGACAGGCTGTTCCGTTCTGCAGAAACAATTGTTGATTTTAAGATTGGACCGTTTTCGTGACCTTTTCCGTATTAGGTCTGGATCCCGCGTATGAAAAAAAAGTTGATTAATAGCAAGCTGAAAATTTGTTAATAGCTTAAAGGTGTCTAGTCGGATAAACTTTGATATATGGGAACACTGAAACAGGGGAAGTTTTAATTGTGGAATAGGTTAAAAATTTGGAACGGTCAGACCACGAAAACGGCACATGTATTTTGTCCGACAGAACAGACTTAAACTCTCCGAACAGAGATTAAACTCTCATGCAAAAATCAGACTGCTATTTAGCACAAAATGGGTGTTTTAATGAGTGGAACATGTAGAATATGTCAAATGACAGGAATTATGACAGGTGATAAATAGCAGTCTGATTTTTGCATGAGAGTTTAATCTCTGTTCGGAGAGTTTAAGTCTGTTCTGTCGGACAAATTAAATGTGCCGTTTTCGTGGTCTGACCGTTCCAAATTTTTAACCTGTTCCACAATTAAAACTGTCCCTGTTACAGTGTTCCCATATATCAAAGTTTATCCGACTAGACACCCTTAAGCTATTAACAAATTTTCAGCTTGCTATTAATCAACTTTTTTTTCATACGCGGGATCCAGACGTATATGACTGAAAATAGTACTCCACCATAAAAATTTTTTCTGCAAAACTGAGAACCATTCTGAAGCACCTAACATTATCACGACATTCACATTCGTTATAACGACGTTCGGCTACGTTCCGGCGCCTAACACATATAAATTTGAGGCATACGAGTTTCAGTACTGTTTATTTTGCCGCATACCGTACCTATCAAATGAGCTCCAGAAGTTCATAGTAACAAAATTTATGTTCCAAATTTTTTTCAAAATTTATGCTTCAAAAAAATGTTATTGTTTCTTTTTATAATAACTTCATCCATGTTTTTATGATATCAGGTTTATCCCAAAAAGTAGACCCTAGACCTGATATGAACAGCAGTAAATTTGACAAATTAAACGATAATTTAAGAAGCTTAATTCCCATGTGTCTCAAACGAAAGGTGTTTACAATTGTTAAACAACGTGTTTACACAATAAGCCATAGAACGTACAATTCTGGGCGTGATCCTTCGAGGCCCATAACAAACCAAAAAATCAGGAATCAAGCAAACATCAGGCGTTCAAGACGTAATCGAAAAAGTCACGACATTAAAGCGAAACTGGACAGTACACTTCGCGAGAAGACAATATGAATGGAGGATATGACGCATCATGGAATGGGGTCTCAGAAACTATAAACGAAGCCGAAGACGACCACCAAGTAGATGGCACGACGGCGTTAAAGGAGTAGCGAGATACTGAGGAAGGTCTATGCCTAGGGTTACCATACGTCCGGATTTCGTCCGGACAGTCCGGATTTGAAAGACATGTCCGGATTGCCGTCCGGATATGAGAAATGTCCGGATTTTTTTCTTTACAAAAATGGAAAATACTAGGCCCAACGGTGGGAAATTTCATTCTGCGCAGCACATAGTTAAGTTGGTCCAGGTAAAATAATATTTTCTAGCTCTAAAGTATGTTAAAACATAGGTGTATATGTATTTTAAACTGGCAGACATTTTCGATGTTAGTTCCATATTGTAGCGAAACAGCTGTACTTTTAATTGTGCCGTATGCATTTCGCCTATATGTATAATGTAGAGGTAGCAACACAGTTAAATTCACATTTTACATTTTCTACACCCCCTTGGACTACCCCTGTCCGGATTTGGCCTTAACAAATTATGGTAACCCTAGCTATGCCCAACATGTCATTCATTAACAAAGTCATTCCCTTGAAATTTCATTATTGGTATTTGCTTTGCCAATATCACAATCTGCTCAAAATTATTGTAATACATACTACGGAATATGGCATAAAGAATAGTAACAAAAGTTCTCAAAAGTGTGGTATTATGGTTCAGAAAATATTTTTTTTATTTAGCTAATGCCTCGACAACTAATGACCATTGGCATGGTAGGTACGGTGAATTTTTGCAGTTAGGTACCTAGTGTCATGTGTAGTGTGTGTATTGAGTAAGTGTCTTGTTACTTTGCAAAGTCGACTTCATTGTCTGTTCAAAGAGACGCTAATTGTATCCGAACGTCTGCGGTGAGTACCGATCCCACAAGGACAGAAACTATTTTCATTTATTAATTTATAATAAACGAAAAATTTCTGGCCTTGGTGAGATTCGAACTCACGACCATTCGGACCTTTCGATCCAAAGGTAGGCGCTTTTACCACTGAGCCACAGAGGGGGTAAAAAATAATTGAGGATTTCAGGACTTTCTATTAAAATTTACATTTAAAAATGTATTTAATAGTATATTATGCAACGAGCATTTAATGATGGTCATTATGAAGCGAGTATGAGGGATAAGAAACGAGCCGCCTAGCGGCGAGTTTCGTATAGAGTATGAGCTTCATAATGATAATTAAATGCAAGTTGTTTACACGGTTTTTTCTATGATCATTTACAACCAAAAATATATTCAAATTTATTAATTTGGTAACGCAAACAAATTAAGTAGTTTGTCAGTTTGACAGTTTGTTTATATATTGAGAACTGTCAAAGTGTATGTATTTGACTTGCCATTGGTCACTGCGCGTGCGCCACCTTCATCGCGAATGCCATATCGCGATGCTATTGGTTAAAAATCTGTATCATAATGAAGTTCATTACGATACAGGTATAGGTCTGGATCCCGCATAAGAAAAAAAAGTTAATTAATAGCAAGCTGAAAATTTGTTAATAGCTTAACGGTGTCCAGTCGGACAAACTTTGATATATGGGAACACTGGAACAGGGGAAGTTTTAATGGTGGAACAGGTTAAAAATTTGGAACGTCAGACTACGAAAACGTCAGATGTATTTTGTCGAACAGAACTTCCAATTGATTTGTTACCCTTTCATTAAACTCTCATTCAAACATCAGACTGCTATTACTAACCAACATGATTCCTGTCATTTGATATGTTCTTCGTGTTCAACTCATTAAAATGTGCAGTTAGTGATAAACACCAGTCTGATTTTTGCATGAGAGTTTAATGAAAGGGCAACAAATCAATTGGAA